>NC_025998.2:12237833-12336420 GCF_000442705.2 Elaeis guineensis | reverse complement strand
GAGGAGAACCTCCAACCACATCATATCATTCCGAATCTAATCTATCCCAATAGCAAGAGTCTTTTTTTTTCTTTAAAAAAATATTGAACAGCCTCACTACAGTGCGTATAAAACGGACTATGGCGATCACATAAAAAAACTCGTCGGAATGGTTTGCATCTGACTGGAGCGATAGATGTGCACGCCAACCCGATGACTAGAAACCTCTAACATTGTATTATTCATTAAAATATTTTTTTTTTTTTGAGAAAAGAAAAAACATCATGCAATTCCTTTCTTTCCGCAGCCTGCGTGAGTTGAATTTCACCACTGACACCACATGGAATGCAGCGAATGCCATGCCTGCCTCCGTCCATTTGGATAAATTATTGTTTCATACAGAAGAGTTGGAGATTAAGTTCTATAAATATGTTCGTGCTTATCCCCTTCCATCATAGTTTTCAATCTAGAGGGAGGTTCTCTACCAAAAAAAAAAAAAAAAATCTCAAGGGAGGTAGGTCACGGATGACGTATGGATGCGTGGCAGGTAGCATAGCCACGTGTTTAGATGATATTCTATTTCACCGTCAAAATTCTTTAAAAACAAATTGAAGATGAGAATAAATTATCAAAATATTAATATATAATTTTTATAATAATATTATATTTTAAATATAACATCAAAATAATATTATAAATTGTTGGGTATAAAATACCCACAGCCGGAACCCACGGCGGAACCGCTATCAGCAAGTGCAGCTCCGCCCGGACTCCTACGGGAGCCGGGCTCCACCGCCATCAGCAAGTGCAGCTCCGCCCGGACTCCTACGGGAGCCGGGCTCCACCGACGACATCAGCGCAGCTCCCTCCGACTCCTACGGGAGCCGGACTTCGCCGCCAACATCAGAACAGCTCCGCCCGGACTCCCACGGGAGCCGGGCTCCGCTCTCAGTATCAACTGCTGGTAAGCTCAACCCGGACTCCTATCGGAGCCGGACTTCACCCTTAACTTTGTTTGCAGCGCAGCTTCGTCCGGACTCCTACGGGAGCCGGGCTCCACCGCCATCAGCAAGTGCAGCTCCGCCCGGACTCCTACGGGAGCCGGGCTTCACCGCCATTAGCAAGTGCAGCTCCGCCGGACTCCTACGGGAGCCGGGCTCCACCGACGACATCAGCGCAGCTCCCTCCGGACTCCTACGGGAGCCGGACTTCGCCGCCAACTTCAGAACAGCTCCGCCCGGACTCCCACGGGAGCCGGGCTCCGCTCTCAGTATCAACTGCTGGTAAGCTCAACCCGGACTCCTATCGGAGCCGGACTTCACCCTTAACTTTGTTTGCAGGCAGCTCCGCCCGGACTCCTACGGGAGCCGGGCTCCACCGCCATCAGCAAGTGCAGCTCCGCCCGGACTCCTATGGGAGCCGGGCTCTACCGACGACATCAGCGCAGCTCCCTCCGGACTCCTACGGGAGCCGGACTTCGCCGCCAACTTCAGAACAGCTCCGTCCGGACTCCCACGGGAGCCGGGCTCCGCTCTCAGTATCAACTGCTGGTAAGCTCAACCCGGACTCTATCGGAGCCGGACTTCACCCTAACTTTATTTGCAGCACAGCTCCGCCCGGACTCCTACGGGAGCCGGGCTCCACCGACGACATCAGCGCAGCTCCCTCCGGACTCCTACGGGAGCCGGACTTCGCCGCCAACTTCAGAACAGCTCCGCCCGGACTCCCACGGGAGCCGGGCTCCGCTCTCAGTATCAACTGCTGGTAAGCTCAACCCGGACTCCTATCGGAGCCGGACTTCACCCTTAACTTTGTTTGCAGCACAGCTCCGCCCGGACTCCTACGGGAGCCGGGCTCCACCGACGACATCAGCGCAGCTCCCTCCGGACTCCTACGGGAGCCGGACTTCGCCGCCAACTTCAGAACAGCTCCGCCCGGACTCCCACGGGAGCCGGGCTCCGCTCTCAGTATCAACTGCTGGTAAGCTCAACCCGGACTCCTATCGAAGCCGGACTTCACCCTTAACTTTGTTTGCAGCGCAGCTCCGCCCGGACTCCTACGGGAGCCGGGCTCCACCGACGACATCAGCGCAGCTCCCTCCGGACTCCTACGGGAGCCGGACTTCGCTGCCAACTTCAGAACAGCTCCGCCCGGACTCCCACGGGAGCCGGGCTCCGCTCTCAGTATCAACTGCTGGTAAGCTCAACCCGGACTCCTATCGGAGCGGACTTCACCCTTAACTTTGTTTGCAGCGCAGCTTCGCCCGGACTCCTACGGGAGCCGGGCTCCACCGCCATCAGCAAGTACAGCTCCGCCCAGACTCCTACGGGAGCCGGGCTCTACCGACGACATCAGAGCAGCTCCGCCGGACTTCTACGGGAGCCGGGCTCGGACCACGACCCCTACCGCCAGGAGGACCTCACCCGCACCTCAACAGAAACTGGGCTCCGGCCGTTACCGAGCTTCAATCGACAGATCCACGACCCCTGACAGGCCCTCAAAGCGGCCACGACCCTGCTCCACCTCCTGTGGCGGACTCCACGCAGTATCATCATTCCCTGACAAGCCGCAGCAGCCATAGCCGCCCTGCTCCACTTCCTGTGGCGGACTCCGCACAGCTCCACTATCCCCTGGCAAGCCACAGTGACGGCCACAAACCTGCTCCACCTCCTGCGACGGATACCATGCGATTCTCCTGGCGACGGACGCTGCTCCACCCCTCATAACAGATTCCATGTAGCAAGGCGAGGCGATGCCCACGTGCCTGCTCCATTATCTTTCGCAATCATTTCCCCTGACCGTGGGCGGCCCACTACCAGGCGGTTACAAACTCGCCATCAGTCCGTTGCCTCCCCCGCCTATAAAAGGGGGAACTCAGATACGTTATTCCTTAAGCTCTTTTGCCTTATCTCAAAAACTCTGCTAAATTCTCCGTTCGAGCACTCCATTCTTGTTGAGGCAGAGAACTGACTTGAGCGTCGGAGGGTCTTGCCGGAGCAACCCCACCTCCGGTTTAGACTTCCCTTGCAGGTCCCGGCGGCGACCGCGGCTTCCTCAACTCCAGCTTCTCCGGTGCAGGCGGATTTTTGCACCAACAGGATTGGCGCTAGAGGAAGGGTGCATGTCTTCGCAGCACCCTTGTTCTTGAAGGAGCGCTCGACGGAGCCGTCTCCGGCCATCTCTCCGTCATCTACTCCGCGGCCAGATCTCAGGCTCCGACCTCCCCTCCCGTTTCTCAGCCAGCTCCTCCTCCCCCTCCGGCGACGGCGGTCGGCGTCGAGCAGTTTGACTTGCTGGCGCAGCAGGTCAAAGGCCTCGTCGAGGCCGTACAGGCAATGCAGCAGCAGCCGCCGCAGGCGTCGGCGCATCCGGAAGAGGCATCTCCGGAATGCCAGAACCCGGCGGTGGGCGGGCCACCTGGGCCAGCCGCCCCGTCCTTCCCGGGAAGGCGAATCCAAGGGTGGAGAGCCCTCAATCGGACCACGACTCCACCCCTGGGAGATCCCTGCCCCCGTTCTGCCAAAGGACCCTCGAGACTCGGAGTCGAGAGGACTTCCTGGACCGGAGGCTCCAGGAGATGAACCGGCGGATCGAAGAACTCCGCCATGCGCCTCCCACTTACGGTGAGGATATCTGCACTGACCCTCCCTTCTCCCAAATGATTATGCAGGAATCGATCCCGCCGAATTTCAAGCTCCCCCAGTTTGAAAGCTACGACGGGACGTCGGACCCGGTGGACCACCTGGAGGCCTTCCGAACGATGATGCTGCTTCATGGTGCCCCCGACGCCATCTTGTGCCGGGCTTTCCCGTCTACTTTGAAGGGAGCAGCAAGAAACTGGTACTCGGCACTGAAGCCGGGTACCATCTTCTCCTTCGACCAAATGAGCCACCAATTCGTGGCCCATTTTGTCAGCAGCCGACGTCCCCGGAAAGGTTCGGAGTCTCTCATCAACGTCAAGCAGAGGGAAGGGGAGTCCATACGGGCCTACATCAATCGCTTCAACATCGCGGCGTTGGAGGTCCGGAACTTGGACCAGTCGGTTGCCATGGCCGCCCTGAAAGGTGGCCTTCAGAAGAATGATCTCTTGTACTCCCTGGAGAAGAAATACCCCAAGGACTTTGCTGATCTGCTGGCTCGGGCTGAAGGATACGCCCGAGCGGAAGAGGCCTTCAAAATGAAGGATGAAGAGACTGCGAGGGAGCGTCAGGCGGGAGATTCTGGCAAGCCCGCAGTTGAGAAGAGGCCAAGGGAAGTCCGGCCTCGCTCCCGATCCCCTCCTGGGCACAAGCGCGCCCATACTCCACCCCGGGCACGCAGGCAGAGAAGCCCGGACAACAGATTTCGGCGGGGTTCCCCGCCAGGGAAGTTCCGCAGCTACGCCCCCCTCAACGCTTCGAAGGCCCAGGTACTGATGGAGGTCAGGGAGCTGATCCCCAGGCCGGAGAGGATGCGCACGCACCCCGGGAAGCGCAACCCCAACAAGTTCTGCCTCTACCACCGCGACCATGGCCACGACACCGAAGAGTGCATCCAGCTCCAGGACGAGATCGAGGAGCTCATCTGGCGAGGTCGGCTTGACAGATTCATCCGCCGCCGGCCTGAGGGTAGAGGAGACCGGCCAAGAGCCCTCCCATCGCCCGAACTGCAGAAAAGGGAGGAGCAGCCCGGGGACCAGCCCCCTATCGGGACCATCGACTCCATCGCCGGAGGGCCTCAAGAAGGAGCGGGAATACTGTAAATGTATCGCTTACTATTTCGCTTTGAATCTACTTTTCTTTCTAGCTAACGCACTCCTCCTGCTTAACGCGGATGTATTATGACTGGATATGACCGCTCCAAAAACAACGGCCATGTCAGGAACAGGAGGAGAACCTCGTCCTGACATGAGCAAAGTCAAAGGCCCGGTTCTTTTAGACCGGATGGGGGGAGAGGCCTTACAACGCCCTAATATGCCCCCACAGCCCTGTTAGGGACAGGAGGAAAACCTCGCCCTAACTTGAGCAAAGTCAAAGGCCCGGTTCTTTTAGACCGGATGGGGGGAGAGGCCTTACAACGCCCTAATGTGCCCCCACAGCCCTGTTAGGGACAGGAGGAAAACCTCGCCCTAACTTGAGCAAAGTCAAAGGCCCGGTTCTTTTAGACCGGATGGGGGGAGAGGCCTTGCAACGCCCTAATGTGCCCCCACAGCCATGTCAGGAACAGGAGGAGAACCTCGTCCTGACATGAGCAAAGTTGAAGGCCCGGTTCTTTTAGACCGGAGGAGGGAGAGACCTTACAACGCCCTAACGCGCCCCCACAAGCCAGGCTGATAACGAGAACCTCGCGCCGGCTCAAGCAAAATGGAAGACCCGGACTCCTACGGGAGCCGGGTTCCGCCGCCAAGGTAAGCTTCACCCAGACTCCTACGGGAGCCGGGTTTCACCGCCCAGGTAAACTTCACCCGGACTCCTATGGGAGCCGGGTTCCGCTGCCAAGGTAAACTTCACCCGGACTCCTACGGGAGCCGGGTTCCACCGCTCAGGGAAACTTCACCCGGACTCCTATGGGAGCCGGGTTCCGCCGCCAAGGTAAACTTCACCCGGACTCCTACGGGAGCCGGGTTCCACCGCTCAGGGAAGCTTCACCCGGACTCCTACGGGAGCCGGGTTCCGCCGCCAAGGTAAACTTCACCCGGACCCTACGGGAGCCGGGTTCCACCGCTCAGGGAAACTTCACCCGGACTCCTATGGGAGCCGGGTTCCGCCGCCAAGGTAAACTTCACTCGGACTCCTACGGGAGCCGGGTTCCACCGCTCAGGGAAGCTTCACCCGGACTCCTACGGGAGCCGGGTTCCGCCGCCAAGGTAAACTTCATCCGGACTCCTACGGGAGCCGGGTTCCACCGCTCAGGGAAGCTTCACCCGGACTCCTACGGGAGCCGGGTTCCGTCGCCAAGGTAAACATCACCCGGACTCCTATGGGAGCCGGGTTCCGCCGCCAAGGTAAACTTCACCCGGACTCCTACGGGAGCCGGGTTCCACCGCTCAGGGAAGCTTCACCCGGACTCCTACGGGAGCCGGGTTCCGCCGCCAAGGTAAACTTCACCCGGACTCCTACGGGAGCCGGGTTCCACCGCTCAGGGAAGCTTCACCCGGACTCCTACGGGAGCCGGGTTCCACCGCTCAAGGAAGCTTCACCCGGACTCCTAAGGGAGCCGGTTCCGCCGCCAAGGTAAACTTCACCCGGACTCCTAAGGGACCCGGGTTCAGCCGCCAGGAAAGCTTAGCCCGGACTCCTACGGGAGCCGGATTCCGCCCCCAAGAAAGACTTCGCCCGGGCTCCTAAGAAAGCCGGGCTCCATCCGCTACTTCACCAGCAAGGGTTAAAAACGGTGGCGAGGCTTGGCCACATGACGAGATCGGATGGAAGGGAGGAGCCCTTTCCCACGACGACCTCTAAGCCAAACAGGCCAAACGACGAGAAAGGGTCAACGAACGACAATATTGGTGCTACGCGCGGACAAGGTAACACAAAATACTTTTTCCTCATTTCCGACATATGTACTATAGGGCCGGGACGGCCAGAGAAAGAGGGACAAAACGACAAGAAAAAAAAAAAAAAAAGAGGGGGCAGCTACAAAAAGGAGGTGACTACAAAAGAACTCTAAAGAGGTCCTGCTCCCTCTAACCTAGGGTGATCACCTCCATCCCCCAACCAGGACTGCCTCAGGCTCTCCACCGTTTCCTCTAATTCTTCCTTCTTTTGCAGTATATCCTGGAGCGCCTGACGAAGTCGCCGGCTCTCAGCCTCCGCTTCCCGACGCCACTTCTGCAAAACTTCGGACTCCGCCTCTGCGTCTGCGACGGCCTTCCACTCAAGCTCCAGTTGGATTTTTACTTGTTGCAGCTCGGCTGTCTTCTCTCCAAGGGAGACGGAAATCCCATCGACAGTGCCTCTCAGGGCTTGGAGCTCCTCGTTATCTTGGGCGTTGGCAAGCTGCGCCCTAGTAACCAACTGTCTCTGGAGACGAACCACCTCGTCCGCCGATCGATGGAATCTCCCCTTGTACTCCTCTACCTGTCGACGCCAGCTGGCCCGCTGCACATCGTGGCTCATCTCGGCATCTTGAAGCTGCTTCTGGAGGTCGGAAACTTTTTGTGACCATATCTGCTCATCCCGCGCTGTGAGCCGGGATGAGTTTCCTTCCAGCTGGCCGATCCTCCTCTTGGCAGCCGACAGCTCCACTTTAAGGGCGCTGATCCTGGCTTCTTGAGCCCAAGTTCGGTCGCTGGCGCTCTTCGTGCATTCTTCGAGCTCCTTCGCAAAGTTCGCCTTCCTCCGGCTGTAGTCCATGATTGCCTTCACTTGGAGACTCCTGAAGTGGGCGGCCTCAGCGGCGGCCTCGGAATAGTATTTTTTCGCCTGGCGGAGCTCGCCCTCCGACTTTTTCAACTTCTTCGTCAAGTGGAGGACCTCCTTTTTGAGCCGCTGGATAGTCGACTTCAGCGGGACCCCCAGGGGCAAGGGGAGTGCTTCGGCGGGACGCTGCCATCGGAAAATGCAAACGTCAAAAACTAGCTCATTACGAGAAGAAAGGCAGAAAAGAAGGAGCAGGGGAAGGAAAGGCCATCCACAATAAGAAATTCAACTTTATTGATTAATTTTGAAGACAAGCGGAAAGGAAATATGGCAACAAAAGAAAGATACAAGATCGGAGGTCTCAGACCTCGGAGGCTGGGGGTGGAGAGCCCGGCGCAGGGGGTGCGACTGCGGCGGCGGCGGACGAAGGGGCGGCCTCGTCGTCAGACTCCTCCAGAAAGCCAAATTCAAGGTCGGGGTATCTGCTGGCCACCCTCTCTCGGCAGAGCTCGAACCCCTTAGTGAACGCCTCCAGGCCAAACTGGACGTTCAGCTCCCTCATCTCCGTGGAGGTCTTGAACTCCTCCACTGCAAGGGTCCTGGCCTCCGAAACCAGAACCAGAGTTTGCTCGGCCAGATGGGCGACCTCGGCCTCCACCTTCCTTGCCGACTCCTCCAGGCTTCGCCTCTCCTCCTCCCGGACTCGTCTTTCCTCTTCCCGGTCTTGTCTCTCTCTCTCCAGGGCCTCCCGGAGGGCGGCCACTTCGGCCGTCTTCGCTTGAAGACGAGCAACCTCGTTTGGCAACGCTCCTCCGCCCGAAGAAGATCCCTTCTCGTGCGGCCCGACGTCTCGACATAGGCGAAGAGCTGGTGCCCGATCTGCAAGGACAGATGGAGAATTACAACAAAGACCGAGCAACTGAGCAAATAAAAATCCGCTTACCTCAAGAAAGGACCCCAAGGTGTCCCAGGCCCGCTGCTCGGGATCGGCACGGTCGATCCTCTCCACGACATCGGGCAGAATACAACCGTCGAGCAGCCGACGGATCAGAGCCTTGTCGTTGAAGGGGTTCTCCGATCCCCCCTCGGAGCAGACGGACTCGTCTGCAGCGGCTCGGTGGCTGCTCGACCGGCGGGCCACCGATTTTCTCCTCCTCCCCGCGGCGGGCGCCTCCGCGGGACAGACCTCCGGAATGGGGACCCCGGTCGGCGGGCTCCTTGAGAGAGCCCGGGGGGCCACTGGCTCGGCATCCGAAGGAATGTCGATTGCCGGGGTCGCCTGGACGGGCGCAGCCAAGCTCGTCTCCTCCACCCTGGCCCTCTTCGCCGAGCCAGAAGTCGTCGCGCCCTTCCTTTTCTGGGCCCTCATGGCCTTGGCGAGCATCCGTGTGGCTTCAGCGTCCATTGCTAAAAAAAAAAAAAAACAAAAAAAAAACAAAAAAAACAAAAAAAAGAGAGAGAAGAAAGGAAAAAGAGAAAGAGAAAAGAGGAAAAAGGAGAGAGAAAGAAGAAGAAGACAAGAAAAAGAAAGATGTATACTTGCTGGATCCTGAGGGCTCAGGCCGATGTTGAAGAGAAGCGGCTCCCTCAGTAGGTTTGGAAGGGAAGGAGCGGGATAACTCAGGAGCTTCTGGGCGGCCTGAAGGTCGTCCTCTCCCAGGCTGGGAGCCCGGCGTACGGAATCCCTCAGAGACCCCCAAGGGGGCAGGCCCAGTTCCAGGGTCGGACAGTAAATGAAGAGAAATTTCTCCTTCCAGTTGTGAATCGAAGAAGGGGCGCCCTTCAGCAACCCCTTCTTACCGAACTGGGGGGAGAAGTACCATCAGTCCTTCGCTGAAGGATGGCGCTTGAAGGTGTAGAAATGTCTGAACAGGGAGAGGGAAGGCTGAACCTCGGCTATATGACAGAGAGAGAGAAATCCTATCAAAAACCTAAAAGAATTCGGGGCGACAGAGGCGAGAGAAATGTCTAAGAAACGAAAGAAGGCGGCAACAAAAGCAGGAAGCGGAAGCCGGAGTCCGGCACAGAATGCCTCCTGGTACAAACAAAAGCGACCAGGAGGGGGAGCGCTGGCCCGGTCAGAGGGGCCAGGAAGCTCCAGGTCGTACTCTGAAGGGATCCCGTACCGAGCCCTTATCAGAAGAAGTTCGTCCGGAGTCGACGAACAAGGAATGGCGCCCGGTGCGAAAATCGGGCGAGACCCTGCCCCGAACGCGGGTTCGTCCGCGGAGACAGGGGCCTGGGGGTTGGAAGCAGAAGAACTCCCAGAACTTACGGGGGCAGAAGAATCGGAAGACATTTTTCTTTGGGGGAGAACCTAAAGGGCCCTAGAAAAGCAAGCCGAGAAAGGAGGGAGACGCCGGAAGTCAACTCAGGAGAAGACCCTAGGCGGTAAGAAGGAGAAGGTGGGCACTAACCTATCTTGCTCTGGGGGCCTGGGGAGCGAGAAACGGAAGGCGCCTACGGCTCGAGAGGGCGTTCGCTAAAGCAGACTCTCGGGAGATGACAGACGTCAGCAAGAAATCAGAAGTGGAGTGGGGCGCCTGAAGGGGGGAGGACGGGTTTAAATAGACCCTGGGATCCGGCGCCATAGTGATCTCGAATCTCCCCGGGCCAGTCCGCATCCGACACGTGTCCCACTCCCCGTGGCAGACGGCTGAAGGCGGCTGGCGGTTGGCAGGGTCATAATTGCGCCGTACCTAGGCCAGCGTACCTGCGGGGTATTCGAAGCATCCCCTCGTACCGCCCCAACTCGAAAAGACTCCGGCACGCGCTCATTTAATACCAAAATATCTGGGAGCGGCAGGGCGCGGGATTCGAAGGGACGGTTCCGGCTGTACTTCTGTGTACTTCCTTCGTTTGAAATTCAAAACTCGGATGTAGGGGGACTGGTGTTGGGTATAAAATACCCACAGCCGGAACCCACGGCGGAACCGCTATCAGCAAGTGCAGCTCCGCCCGGACTCCTACGGGAGCCGGGCTCTACCGCCATCAGCAAGTGCAGCTCTGCCCGGACTCCTACGGGAGCCGGGCTCCACCGACGACATCAGCGCAGCTCCCTCCGGACTCCTACGAGAGTCGGACTTCGCCGCCAACATCAGAACAGCTCCGCCCGGACTCCCACGGAGCCGGGCTCCGCTCTCAGTATCAACTGCTGGTAAGCTCAACCCGGACTCCTATCGGAGCCGGACTTCACCCTTAACTTTGTTTGCAGCGCAGCTTCGCCCGGACTCCTACGGGAGCCGGGCTCCACCGCCATCAGCAAGTGCAGCTCCGCTCGGACTCCTACGGGAGCCGGGCTCCACCGCCATCAGCAAGTGCAGCTCTGCCCGGACTCCTACGGGAGCCGGGCTCCACCGACGACATCAGCGCAGCTCCCTCCGGACTCCTACGGGAGTCGAACTTCGCCGCCAACTTCAGAACAGCTCCGCCCGGACTCCCACGGGAGCCGGGCTCCGCTCTCAGTATCAACTGCTGGTAAGCTCAACCCGGACTCCTATCGGAGCCGGACTTCACCCTTAACTTTGTTTGTAGCGCAGCTCCGCCCGGACTCCTACGGGAGCCGGGCTCCACCGCCATCAGCAAGTGCAGCTCCGCCCGGACTCCTACGGGAGCCGGGCTCTACCGACGACATCAGCGCAGCTCCCTCCGGACTCCTACGGGAGCCGGACTTCGCCGCCAACTTCAGAACAGCTCCGCCCGGACTCCCACGGGAGCCGGGCTCCGCTCTCAGTATCAACTGCTGGTAAGCTCAACCCGGACTCCTATCGGAGCCGGACTTCACCCTTAACTTTGTTTGCAGCACAGCTCCACCCGGACTCCACGGGAGCCGGGCTCCACCGACGACATCAGCGCAGCTCCCTCCGGACTCCTACGGGAGCCAGACTTCACCGCCAACTTCAGAACAGCTCCGCCCGGACTCCCACGGGAGCCGGGCTCCGCTCTCAGTATCAACTGCTGGTAAGCTCAACCCGGACTCCTATCGGAGCCGGACTTCACCCTTAACTTTGTTTGCAGCACAGCTCCGCCCGGACTCCTACGGGAGCCGGGCTCCACCGACGACATCAGCGTAGCTCCCTCCGGACTCCTACGGGAGCCGGACTTCGCCGCCAACTTCAGAACAGCTCCGCCCGGACTCCCACGGGAGCCGGGCTCCTCTCTCAGTATCAACTGCTGGTAAGCTCAACCCGGACTCCTATCGGAGCCGGACTTCACCCTTAACTTTGTTTGCAGCGCAGCTCCGCCCGGACTCCTACGGGAGCCGGGCTCCACCGACGACATCAGCGCAGCTCCCTCCGGACTCCTACGGGAGCCGGACTTCGCCGCCAACTTCAGAACAGCTCCGCCCGGACTCCCACGGGAGCCGGGCTCCGCTCTCAGTATCAACTGCTGGTAAGCTCAACCCGGACTCCTATCGGAGCCGGACTTCACCCTTAACTTTGTTTGCAGCGCAGCTTCGCCCGGACTCCTACGGGAGCCGGGCTCCACCGCCATCAGCAAGTGCAGCTCTGCCCGGACTCCTACGGGAGCCGGGCTCCACCGCCATCAGCAAGTGCAGCTCCGCCCGGACTCCTACGGGAGCCGGGCTCTACCGACGACATCAGAGCAGCTCCGCCCGGACTCCTACGGGAGCCGGGCTCGGCCCACGACCCCTACCGCCAGGAGGACCTCACCCGCACCTCAACAGAAACTGGGCTTCGGCCGTTACCGAGCTTCAATCGACAGATCCACGACCCCTGACAGGCCCTCAAAGTGGCCACGACCCTGCTCCACCTCCTGTGGCGGACTCCACGCAGTATCATCATTTTCTGACAAGCCGCAGCAGCCATAGCCGCCCTGCTCCACTTCCTGTGGCGGACTCCGCACAGCTCCACTATCCCCTGGCAAGCCACAGTGACGGCCACAAACCTGCTCCACCTCCTGCGACGGATACCATGCGATTCTCCTGGCGACGGACGCTGCTCCACCCCTCATAACAGATTCCACGTGGCAAGGCGAGGCGATGCCCACGTGCCTGCTCCATTATCTTTCGCAATCATTTCCCCTGACCGTGGGCGGCCCACTACCAGGCGGTTACAAACGTCGCCATCAGTCCGTTGCCTCCCCCGCCTATAAAGGGGAAACTCAGATACGTTATTCCTTAAGCTCTTTTGCCTTATCTCAAAAACTCTGCTAAATTCTCCGTTCGAGCACTCCATTCTTGTTGAGGCAGAGAACTGACTTGAGCGTCGGAGGGTCTTGCCGGAGCAACCCCACCTCCGTTTAGACTTCCCTTGCAGGTCCCGGCGGCGACCGCGGCTTCCTCAACTCCAGCTTCTCCGGCGCAGGCGAATTTTTGCACCAACATAAATTATAAATTATATATTATATATTAAAATATTTATTATTATAGTATATTATAATAAAATATATTATAGATTGATATTTTATGTTACAATTGTTGCCGCAAGTCTCTAATATGAAGTAGAGTAGTTGTGGTCGACGTTTGTCCAAAGTGGAGCTCGAAGATTGACAGAGATTCGAAGACAGATGATCACTCTCTGACCCTAAAATAGAAGTCCGATCACTAGAGATTCTTTGATGGACTCTCAAATGCTTAAGTTAGAAAAAAATTTTATTGGCTGATAACTGCCATGGAGAATTAAGGTTCATAATATCATCATGGGTAGTGAATAATAAATGGTATTAACTAATGCGTCACATTTCGTTGTGATCATTCAGAATTTGAGAGAGATTTTATTAGCCCATATTCTCCTTATAAAGATTCAATGCCTTTGGGTTCTGGAAGTCGCCGACTTATATCCAACCATGGGATTGGCATGAGACTGACCAACTCATCAGGTCGAGATCGAGGATGATGGCTAAAGATGAAGGTCGAGGTCAAATGAACCCCCACAACAATAACATTAATATTTAAATATATAAATTAATATCAAAATAATAATATTATGATATTATTTTATAATAATATTACGATATGTTTTTCATGCTCTCCCTCCTTTTTAGCTAATTTGGACTATGTTATGAGACCTAATCCCCATCTCTCAAGCTCTCTCCTTTTTATTCTTCTTCTTTAATTTGGATCTCGATTTTGTATGAAGAGAAATAATTTAGCCAACTTGGTCTCCTTAAGTTGCTTTAATTTCAGATTATGATGCATTTCCTTCTTATTAGACCACAAAGCAACATAAAGCAGCTCCTTGAAGAGAGATCCAAGTCATGCTCTGGTGGTGAGGACACGCTTACAATGACAAGGCATGGTGACTTGTCAGAGGATGACATAGATAATGCTTGCTTGTGAGATTCAATATCAATTCCTGGAAATAATGTAATGCAATTGGTGGTTAAAGGAATCAAGATTCGTTCCATTGGTGATGCTGATTGGAGTGCGATCTAGATTACAGATGCAATGTAGCTGATGTAAAGGAGTTTGCTCCTAAAGCAGAGTCAAAGCAGCTTGGACGTTCCTATCGTAAGCCTGCCGGTTGACGACCGTGACCACTTTGCCTAGAGGAAACCATTCCCAGCCTTGATGATCTGTGAGCTGATTCTTGCAAGATGTTTGAACCATTTTTCTAAGAAAAATATTATATTTTTTTCTAAAATAAAAGAGACCTCTATACGTTATGTATGATAGTCTCGCAAAGGATTCAATTGAGACCAGACAAATTAAAGAATAAGATCAAGCAACAATTAGTAACTGCGAGAGCAATATTCACATCAGTGTGATTCAAGTAAAGAAAGATATAACCACCACCTTGCTGATGATAAAACCTACAAGCACGGCCTTTTGCTTGCAAGAAAAGCAAAACAAATAATAATCTTGCATTCATAAAGGAGCTATTCTTTTTCATGTAAAAATTTACTTTTAACATTTAATTGCGGTATGATGAGCTTCAAAAAAATTTCTAAGTGGAGCTCTTAAATTACATACAAAATGCGTTTGTATTTCACATGTGCTATTTCATTTACCATTAAAGATGGGTAATTACGATATATATCAGAGATAGGAATCCATCCATGGCTTCTTATGTTCTTACGGTGCTCTCTTTCAAATGTTTTTGCTCATTAGAGTATTGACTGAATCCAAGAGCAAGCAAGGCCCACTCAAAACTCAAAAGGTTCCTCATAACCTCCCTTTCCAATGGCCTTCTTTTGCGTTTCGGTGCCGAATATGTTTAGCACTTTCCTAGATAGGCAGAGAGATTTAGATCTCTTGTCAAAAGGTTGCAAATGGTCTAAAAGGACATTGTCTTCATGCAACATCACTAACCGAAAGCGAAAGACCATCATATGGCCTAGATTCAGTGATTCAAAGCACTTTTTGAGTCACCTGCTAATACCATGCTCTATTTATAATATCAATGATATGTACGCCCACACGCTATATGCTATGCTCTGCTCCTGACCTGAGATCTGCTCGAGGCATCATTCTGCGGCAATAGGAATCTCACCTTGTGACGTCGTCTCTCGTCCTCCCGAGTCTCCTGTCTCGTGCCCGATCTATCTCTCCTAGAGCTCCACCTCGCTCTGGTCTCCACTTGGCTCCTGAAGCTCCACCTCGCACTAGGCTCCCTGTCAGGTAATAATGTCTTCTCCTCTTCTTCTTCCCCTCCAGAGTAATCCTATCGCCGCGTAGCACATTCAGAATTCCTCCACCAGCTACTGTCCTGTAGCCTCTCGAATCCAGTCTACTCAGTGAGATAAGATTTCACTTGAAATCGGATATGTATCGGACCTCCCCCAATCTCCTTACTGCACCATCATGTGTCCTCCAGCTGATCATCCTGATGTCTCTGATAGCATAGCTCGATCTATCCGACAGGTAAACAATGTCCTCACTATTCTTCAGGGAGTCAAACTGCTCTTCTCTGTAACATACATAATGAGTACATACAGAATCTAATATCCACTATTGAAAAGAAGTAGATACCTCGTCAGATATCTCCAGGATATCTCTTTTTGAATCACCGCTGGCCGTCACCATAGCAGCCATCGTCCGATTTTTGAGTTAAGAGTAATCTTTAGCTATATGCCCCAACTCGTCACAACGGTAATACCTGATCTTGCTTAAGTCCCTCCTGGACTTGAACCACCCTCGTCGCGATCTCCTATCACTCTGTCTACCGCCTTCTGCTCCTCTAGAAGCCACCAAAGCTGAGCTACCTCCACCTAAGCTCGAAGCCGGGTTCTCCCTCTGAGAACTTCGTTCTGGAGTATTGCCACGGTGACCTCGTCCATCTTGATGGTGCTCTTCTCCACTAGAAGAGCAGTCACCAAGGACTCGTACGAAGGAGGAAGCGACGTCAGCAAAACTAGCACCCTAGTCTTCTCTTCAACATTCTCACCAATGCTAAGGAGATCGGTGAGGATCTTCTAGAAGTGGCTTAGATGCTCCTGCATGCGCTGTCCCTCGGCCATTCGCAGCTAGTAAAACTGTCTCCAAAGAAAAAGAGTGTTGGTGAGAAACTTCATCATGTACAAATCTTCGAGCTTCGACCACAGCACCGTCGAAAAAGTCTCGCTAAGCACATGGATCACTACCTCATCCGCTAGATACATGCGGATGGTACTCACCGCTTGCATCTGTAGTCATTTTCAATCTCGTACCTCCATGGTGGTCGGCTTCTCGTCGTACAAGAGAGTATCGATCAACCCTTGCTGAATGAACATGTCCTTCACCCTTACCTGCAACAAGAAAAAAAATTGCTCTTTCTATCAAATTTGTTGATCTTCATCTTGATTGATCTTGTCTTCTCCATCTTCAGTCTTGCTCACCACCGCTGTAATCTGCATCCTTGTACCGCCTTGCTCTGATACCACTTGTTGGGTGGATGTCTGGTCAGGACACCACCTTCCAAGATCTTTTCGATACCGCGCGATACAGCAGAAAGAAAGAAGAAATAAACAGAAAAAATCAAAATACGTAGATCAGCTAAAAAAAGGCTCACCTCTATGGGACATGCAAACTTCACTATGAGAAAAAAAAAATTTACAAGAAGAAATCTCACCCTCAACCCTCTTACACCCAATTTCTCCTTCACCGAAAGTTCTCCCTCACAAAGCTCTCTCTCTAAGAAGATTCCCTGAACCCCTGAAGCGACTGCTGTCCAGGAGCCTCCCTACTCTTTCTCCACTCAGCGACGCAGCTTATCTCTCTCCAGGAGTGTTCACCGATCTTCGTTTGATGAAAAATAGCGCCGCACGACCACACAGTCTTCTGTTCCCCAAACAGGTTCCCCAAACATGCCTTTTATAAGGCTTAAAACATATTAGATCATGATTAAGAGTCCTAATAACACCCGTACAAAGGCCCTGGACCGTCGGATCAACACCAGAATCAACTCACACCCTCCGATTGCATGTCGGTGTTGGGAATAGTGTCCCAAAGCCAATCGTCAGCCTATTGACGGTTGTGCTCCTTTTTGTATTAGTACATGAATTATAAATAAATAAAAGTTATTTTGATATTTTTTCATCACAAATGTTTCATCTTCTAATGAACTCCTGTGTTGTGGTGAAGTCCTTAGGACTATTTAGACTCGACAAAGGAGGATTTGTCGCTTAGTCCTTAAATATGTTTGCGACCAAATGATATGTTGTTATCAAGGACGACAACGTTTATCGAGCATAGGTCGTTGTGTGCCATATGGGTTGGTTGTCCTCATAACCAAAGAGTGTGGAGACACTGGTATGGCATACAGGTGAGATGTAATGGTACATCTGCACTGAACGTGACCAACTCCAGAGCTATTTCTGCTGTCAAGATTTGCTCCGATGGGATATGGGTATAAATGTCCCTCCGACCTGAGACCGCCACGGAGACTTGCAAGCAACTCACTGCACTTAGGCACTGGACTACCTGAATTTCTAATTCAGTGACGGAAGGTTGCTGGGTGTAGTCAAGTACTTGACTTGTCGGTGCGTGTGTCAAGATGGGATTGACCACTCCAGTTTAGGAGCTGTATACAGTCGTGTTTCAATTTAGTAAAACCTTGACCAGGGTAGTCCTAGTGAGGAGTCACAGGACTAATTGAGTTGAGCACGATTCGGATGATATCATCAGGGTTGACAGTTTAACCCTGAGTCATCCTAAACACAGGGGTCAAAAGGGATGAATTATACGGTAACCATATTCACGTAGGTTCTGAATGTTGCGATTGCGATTATTCGATCTATCCGATCATCGGGTACCATTGCTAGATGGTCACTTCGATTAGTACAGAAATTGGTTCCTGTGCTACCGGCTTAGGTTCGAACCTGCGGGGTCACACACATTAGAGGTTCCTTTCTGATCTGATGGCTGATTATGAGTCTTATCTATCTGGGACTCTATGATTGAGAATTAGGATTCTCTAACCATGAGTTCTACACATTTTGGGTACCGGGGTCGAAATTTTGAATTTCAAATTTTGAATTTGAAATTTGAACTCTTTGATCAGGGTTTCATATCGATGATCTCTGATGCCTGATTGCCCATCGAATTTGGACTCAATATTTATGAGAGGTTTAATTAGTAATTTAATCACTAATTAACATAATTTGATTGAGTAATTATTTTTGGATCAAGTCCAATTGAATTGGATTCAGTTTGGATTGACCCGATTAGGTTAAATGTTGACCTAATCGCTAAGGTGGTTTAGTCCCTGATTTGATCAGAGGTTAGGTTTAGTTAATTCCTGATTTGATTAGGATTTTATTGAGCCTAATTAAGCCTAATTATATTGGGTTTAATCTGGTCTAATTGTGCTTAACCTATTTTAAACTAGGTTGGCTCAATTTGAATCAAACCACCTTGTTTTAAATTCCCTGCGACACTCAACTTCCTTGCACCCATTTGAATTCACGAGAAGAAACTTCTCGTGAAATTTTTCTCACGCAAAACCCTTCCCCACGCCCTCATTTGTGCACCATATGGATGGATAAAATAATTAGTTAGCCATTCAAATTCAAAGCATGTTTGAATTTGAATGGATAACTTATCACTAGCCCTTTCATCCTTATCCATTTTGTGCGCCACATTACTTACACGAGAAAATGTTTCTCATGAAACATTTTCCACGCACAAAGAGCCACGCCCCTTCTCTTCTCACGTCCAAAAGGATAAGGATAAGTTGGTTTTCGTTTGAATTCAAATTTGATTTGAATTCAAATGTGTAACCTCTTGTCTTTATCCTCTCACGTGGATAAGACACGTTCGACGTTGTTTTAAAAAGAGGAGAAAGGTGGGACGTGCGTAAAAATTTTAGGAGAGAAACTTTGGGGCGTGAGGAAGGCTTCTGCGCAAGGTGAAGGTCCAAAACCTTTCGAGAGAAAAAGAAAGAAAAGAGAGAAAATTGGGCGCAGGGTTTTTGGTGTGTACCCTAGGGTTTCTACCAAGGGTTCGGGAAGTGAGATTGGTGTGCCACGAGTGTCGTGAGTCCACCAAATTTTAGGAAGAGATCCATCAGCCTCTCAAGCAACTGTGCAGACGATCCGGAGCATCCGAAAAGTCGGCACACATCGATCGAAGGAGTTCGATCAACATCTGCCATCAAAAGGGTGAAATCACGAACTAGCATTCGTGAGGAGCTGATCAGACGGGAGCTTCGTGTGGATGATCCGCAGAGGTCAGATATTTGTGTGGCTGTGATGTGATGATTAGAGCCCTCCGACGGTGATCAGATTGCGGTGATCGACTACCCGCAAAAGGTGATATATTCTGAACACAGTACTGTAAAACGTTTACTGATTCAAATTTGAATTTCAAATTTAAATGCATGCTATTGTATCATATTTATGTCCTAGTGTAGGGTTAATTAGTATTAATTAATGAAATTAATTAATAATTTCACTGTAAAATAGTAATTTTGAAAAGTTTTAAAATTACCATTTTGCCCCTGCACTAAATTTTTGCTAAAAATGGTATCAGAGCATGGTTCTAGAATATGATATACATATGCATGCGTAGATTAAGGTGTAATCTATAAGTTTAAATTTAAAATTTAAAATTCAAAATTCAAAATTCAAAAAGATTTAAAATTTAAAATTTGAAATTTGAAATTTGTTAGAAGTTTCAAATTTGAAATTCAAAATTTGAAATTTGAAATTTGGTTGAAATCTCAAATTTGAAATTTGAAATTTGAAATTCAAAATTTGAAATTTGAAATTCAAAATTCAAAATTTAAAATTTGAAATTTGGTTGAAATCTCAAATTTGAAATTTGAAATTCAAAATTTAAAATTTGAAATTCAAAATTCAAAATTTAAAATTTAAAGATTAGAAATTTAAAATTTGAAATTTGGTTAAAATCTCAAATTTGAAATTTAAAATTTAAAATTTAAAATTTGAAATTCAAAATTTAAATTTTAAAATTGTATATTTAGATATACTTGATCCAAGTAGCAAGTAATCTAATTGGGTTGGTTGCCATGGCCGTCCGGTCATAGGAGAAAAGTAGGGTTTGAAGGCCCTCTCTTCCCATTCGATGGGGTCTCCTATGGCGGTAGGGGTGTCGATGCAATTATATCCCATACCGATGAAGCAGCGAAAGGACTTAATTAAGAAATTTATCATGAATGTGTTAGATTAGATCTAAAAGAAAATTTATGATTTATTTTGAGTTATTTTCAGTTATGAAATGAGCAATAGAATTGCTGTTTATGAAATGTGCTGACCCGTTTGTGAAATGAGTTAACACATTTGGTGAACAAAAAATAAAATCTTTCAAATTTGAAAATTATTTTCGAAATGCCAAACCCTGACCCATCAGCCCAAGTACTTAATTAAAAGAATTAAGTGTTGTCTAGTAGGTCTAGAATTATGAATTAAGACCTAAGACAATTGCATAAACTTGTGGGTCAATGGGTTAGATGAATTAGGTCCATAATTGGGTTAGACCTAAGGTTAGTTTAAAAAATGGACTAAATGGAGTAATTGGTCAAATCTAATCAAAAGTTGAATTAGATTAGGTCAAGGATACTCTAGACTCAACTTCAATAGTTGTAGTTGAATGGGTCCATGTCTTTAACTAGACCAAGATGGACTTAATTCATGGCTACGCGGTGGAGCCCTATTTACTAAGTTGATCAAAATTAAAACTAATGAACCGGTTGGTGTCTAAGGTAAGTTCGGCAGTTTTGACCAGTGGTTCTTAAGCGGGAGCTACTCGCATTGATTCGATCATTGATGAGTTAATGGCAAATCCCCACCACTGATCTCACTTACCTGGCCAATCTGGTAAGTTAGATTTTGATTAGATCACTTAGTGATTAGAGCTCACCCATGTCATTAGGTAAATCAGTGTGACTGATTTAGGTGCTCCTAATGTCAGCTTTAATTAAATCCTTTTTTAATCTGACTTGATGAAGTCAGTGGGAGGATTGAAATTGGCTGGATGAGTTCTTCTCTACTATTCTTTAATAAAATCCTCAAAATTATTAGGTCTCTAAAATGATTAAGTTATAATGATAACTAAGTCATAGCCTCCCATTAAGTGAGTGATAATGAGTCCATTAGTTCAATGATCATTGGAGGCCCAAAGGCCTGGTGCTCATTGGCTAATGGAATTATTATTCATAATATGATAATTTGATTGAGTCTTTCTGATGGTGGTTAGGTTGGCCGGCCAAAGTCGGGCCTGATCATTTATTGGTCCGATTCACTAAATTAAGTCATGTTAATGGTTGGACCTAACCAGATCTTTTCAGTGGAGGCCAAAGCCTACTGATTAGGTTCTGGGGCAAAATCAATTACTAGAAGTTGTTTAGAGAAACAACTGGTTAAGAACCTACCCATAGATGCACATGGGTTGACCAACCAAAGTTGGGCTCGTGTGTAGTCTGTGTGGATTCTAGTACCCATTAAGGAATTAAAGTAATTCCTCGAATTGGAGGATGAGGCTACCAGTTCGTAAAAATATTGGAAAAAACTTTAGACTAAAATTCAAGTCTTTAGTATTAATTCATGTACTAATAGAGGTCTCGTTTTTCTTTAAGCAGCTATGGCCACTACCCTGTCGCTCCGGTCATTATTAGATAATGACAAGCTCATGGGACCCAATTTCGATAGCTGGTATCGAAAATTGAAAATCGTCCTTGAGTATGAGCGGATCCTTTATGTAGTAACGAATCCAGCACCTGAGGAGCCAACTCCAAACGCTAGTAAGGCGATCCGAGACACTTACTTGAAGTGGCTCAATGACCGCACCACCGTTCGATGTATTATGCTGGCAACAATGAATGACGAGTTCAGCCGAAGGTTTGAGAATGTCCAGCCACAGGAGATGCTTCAAATGTTGAACGACTCCTTTGGCACTTCTGACGACGTTGAAAGGCACAAAACTAGTTGTGCCATTTTCAATGCTCGGATGAGGGATGGGGTCTCAGTCACTGATCATGTACTGTACATGATCGAGATGATTGAGCGCCTAAGCAAATTGGGCTTTCCTCTACACGAGCAGCTCGGTAAGGATGCGATCCTTAATTCCTTGCCCAAGTCCTTCCTCCCATTCCTTACTCATTTTTGAATGACAAAGCCTGCAGTAAATTACCACGGATTGTTGGGGTTGCTGCAGAACTTTGAGAAGAATCACCAACTCCATAAGGAGTCGGTGAATGTAGTGGGAGGGTCTTCTTCTCGTCGTCAACCCTTTGGGAAGGGGAAGAAGAACAAGAAGAAGAAAAATAAGAAGGTGCAATCTCATGCTGGGACAGTTGCACGGGGTCAGACCAAGAAGCGCAAGCACGACCAGAGCCAGGCGGAGTGCTTCTTTTGCAAGAAGCACGGGCATTGAAAGAGGAACTGTCCTCAATACATTGCCTCCCTGGACCCGAACAGGCCAAAGAAGAAGCAAGGTAATTATATGATAACTCCTTGCAACTTTTTGATTTGTGATACTACTGCCTGGGTATTGGATACCGGAAGCCCTTATCATATTTGTAATTCGATGCAGGGTCTGCAGGTCAGTAGGAGATTTGATGAAGGCGAGAGGTTCCTGAATGTTGGAGATGGAAGCAAAGTTCCAGTTCTAGCTTTAGGAATCATGAGTCTTGTAATCAATTCTCGTAATGTAATTCTAAGTGAATGTCACTATTATCCAAGTTTTTTATTAAATATTATTTCTGTAGGCCTTTTGGCCATGTACGATTATGATTTTTTAATAAAAAAAATATTTGCAATATCATTTTGAATGATGTTACAATATTTGTTGGATAATTAAATAATAGAATTTATTTACTATCACAGCCTGTTAATGTGGTTCAAAAATTCGGTAAACGCTCTAGAATAGATAATGTGTCAGAAGTCTACCTTTGGCACTGTAGGCTAGGTCATATCAATAAGAACAGGATAAACAGGTTGGCTCAAGAAGAAATTCTTGAAGTTAGTGATTGTGAATCACTTCCAACCTGTGAGTCCTGTCTTCTTGGAAAGATGACCAAGTCACCTTTTACTGAAAAAGGTGAGCGAGCCAGTGAACTCTTAGGTCTGGTACATTCTGATGTATGTGGACCCATGAGCTCAAGTGCAAGAGGTGGATTTTTCTACTTCATAACCTTCACAGACGACCTATCTAGGTATGGGTATGTCAATTTAATGAAGCATAAGTCGGAATCATTTGAAATGTTCAAACTATTCTGAAATGAGGTAGAAAAACAAACTGGGAAGTGTATTAAAACTCTTCGATCTGATCGAGGCGGTGAATACCTTTCCAATGAGTTTCTGACGTATCTAGAGGAGAATGGAATTCTCTCTCAGTGGACTCCTCCTGGAACACCACAGCATAATGGTGTGTCTGAAAGGAGGAATCGGACCCTGTTAGACATGGTTCGATCCATGATGGGGTTTGCTGGTCTGCCGATCTCCCTCTGGGGATATGCACTCGAATTGGCTTGTTACCTTCTAAATAGAGTTCCGAGTAAGTCTGTAGCCAAAATGCCATATGAGATATGGATAGGACGTAAGCCAGTACTCTCACACCTTAGGGTTTGGGGGTGTCCGGCTTATGTTAAACGTTTAATTACAGACAAGCTTGGACCTAGGTCTGACAAGTGTAATTTTATAGGGTACCCAAAAGAGACCAAAGGGTATTATTTCTACCTTGCTGATGAGCAAAAGGTGTTTGTCAGCCTTAAGGCAATCTTTTTAGAAAAGGAGTTCCTTAGTGAAGGAACTGTTGCCTCTAAAGTCGAACTTGACGAAGTTCGACAGGTGGAAAAATCGACACATGTTACTGAACCTGAACTGAATTTGATTAGATCAGATCCAGAGCCCATTGATTATGCACCCTTAAGGCGGTCTGGTAGAGTACCACATCAACCGGACAGATACTATGGTTTCTTGATCCGGGATGGTGATCCTGTCGAACTTGATGAAAATGATGAGGATCCGATCACCTACATGGATGCAATGCAGAGACCTGACTCTGATAAATGGCTAGAGGCCATGAAATTCGAAATGGAGTCCATGAAGGTCAACGATGTGTGGACATTGGTTGACCCACCCGAAGGAGTAAAACCCATAGGGTGTAAGTGGGTCTTCAAAAGGAAGAGGGGTGCAGACAGAAAGGTGGAGACCTATAAAGCCCGTCTGATTGCCAAGGGATATCGTCAACGTTATGGTATAGACTATGACAAGACGTTTTCTCCTGTGGCAATGCTCAAATCCATTCGGATTATGCTTGCGATAGCTGCCCATCTGGACTATGAAATCTGGCAGATGGATGTGAAGATAGCTTTTCTAAACGGAGAGCTGGACGAAGAGGTGTATATGATACAACCTGAAGGGTTCACATCCACAGATGAGTCTAAGGTGTGCAAGCTACAGAGGTCCATTTATGGACTTAAGCAGGCATCTCGGAGTTGGAACATACGTTTTGATAGGACGATCAAAACGTATGGCTTCATTAAGAACGGAGAAGAACCCTGCATTTATAAGTGGGCTAATGATCCAGTAGTAATATTTTTTGTATTGTATGTGGATGACATTCTCTTAATCGGGAATGATGTCCCTGTATTACAGGGAATAAAGATTTGGCTATCGTCACAGTTCTCCATGAATGATCTGGGAGAAGCTTCCTACATCCTAGGGATGAGGATCTATAGGGATAGATCCAAAAAGTTGCTTGGCTTATCCCAGTCCACGTACATTGATACTATGCTGAAAAGGTTCAGCATGAAAAATTCCAAGAAAGGCTATCTACCGATAGGCCATGGAATTTCTCTCTCGAAGAGGGATTGTCCGACAACACCTCAAGAGAGAGAGCGTATGGGTAGGATTCCATATGCTTCGGCAGTGGGATCTATCATATACGCCATGACATGTACACGACCAGATGTGGCATACTCACTAGGGGTAGTGAGTAGATACCAATCTGATCCAGGAGAGAATCACTGGAAGGTTGTTAAAACCATCCTGAAGTATTTAAGAAAAACTAAGGACCAGTGCCTTATATATGGTGAATCGGACTTGAGACTTATAGGGTTTACAGACTCTAGTTTCCAGTCTGATCGCGATGATAGCAAGAGTGTGTCAGGATTTATTTTTACCCTTAATGGTGGGGCTGTCTGCTGGAAGAGTTCCAAGCAGCACACTGTGGCTGATTCAGTATGCAAGGCGGAGTATATTGCTGCATCAGATGCTGCCAAAGAAGCGGTGTGGCTGAGAAAATTCATCACCGAGCTCGGAGTAGCACCCTCCCTTGTTGGTCCAGTTCTGCTCTACTACGACAGCTCTGGAGCCATTGCTCAGGCGAAGGAACCAAAGGCACACCAGCGGACGAAGCATATTCTGCGCCGCTACCATCTCATCCGGGAGATCGTGGATCGAGGTGACGTCGACCTTCAGAAGATCGACGGAAAGAAAAACCTGGCCGACCCATTCACTAAAGCCATTGCGGTGAAGAAGTTCAACGACTACAAGTCGAAGATGGGTATTAGATACTGCACCGATAGGCTTTAGGCCAAGTGGGAGATTGTTGGGAATAGTGTCCCAAAGCTAATCGTCAGCCTATTGACGGTTGTGCTCCTTTTTGTATTAGTACATGAATTATAAATAAATAAAAATTATTTTGATATTTTTTCATCACAAATGTTTCATCTTCTAATGAACTCCTGTGTTGTGGTGAAGTCCTTAGGACTATTTAGACTCGACAAAGGAGGATTTGTCGCTTAGTCCTTAAACATGTTTGCGACCAAATGATACGTTGTTACCAAGGACGATAACGTTTATCGAGCATAGGTCGTTGTGTGCCATATGGGTTGGTTGTCCTCATAACCAAAGAGTGTGGAGATACTGGTATGGCATACAGGTGAGATGTAATGGTACATCTGCACTGAACGTGACCAACTCCAGAGCTATTTCTGCTGTCAAGATTTGCTCCGATGGGATATGGGTATAAATGTCCCTCCGACCTGAGACCGCCACAGTGACTTGCAAGCAACTCACTGCACTTAGGCACTGGACTACCTGAATTTCTAATTCAGTGACGGAAGGTTGCTGGGTGTAGTCAAGTACTTGACTTGTCGGTGCGTGTGTCAAGATGGGATTGACCACTCCAGTTTAGGAGCTGTGTACAGTCGTGTTTCAATTTAGCAAAATCTTGGCCAGGGTAGTCCTGGTGAGGAGTCACAGGACTAATTGAGTTGAGCACGATTCGGATGATATCATCAGGGTTGACAGTTTAACCCTGAGTCGTCCAAAACACAGGGGTCAAAAGGGATGAATTATACGGTAACCATATTCACGTAGGTTCTGAATGTTGCGATTGCGATTATTCGACCTATCCGGTCGTCGGGTACCATTGCTAGATGGTCACTTCGATTAGTACAGAAATTGGTTCCTGTGCTACCGGCTTAGGTTCGAACCTGCGGGGTCACACACATTAGAGGTTCCTTTCTGATCTGATGGCTGATTATGAGTCTTATCTATCTGAGACTCTATGATTGAGAATTAGGATTCTCTAATCATGAGTTCCACACATTTTGGGTACCGGGGTCAAAATTTTGAATTTCAAATTTTGAATTTGAAATTTGAACTCTTTGATCAGGGTTTCATATCGATGATCTTTGATGCCTGATTGCCCATCGAATTTGGACTCAATATTTATGAGAGATTTAATTAGTAATTTAATTACTAATTAACTCAATTTGATTGAGTAATTATTTTTGGATCAAGTCCAATTGAATTGGATTCAGTTTGGATTGACCCGATTAGGTTAAATGTTGACCTAATCGCTAAGGTGGTTTAGTCCCTGATTTGATCAGGGGTTAGGTTTAGTTAATTCCTGATTTGATTAAAATTTTATTGAGCCTAATTAAGCCTAATTATGTTGGGTTTAATCTGGTCTAATTGTGCTTAACCTATTTTAAACTAGGTTGGCTCAATTTGAATCAAACCACCTTGTTTTAAATTCCCTGCGACACCCAACTTCCTTGCACCCATTTGAATTCACGAGAAGAAACTTCTCGTGAAATTTTTCTCACGCAAAACCCTTCCCCACACCCTCATTTGTGTGCCATATGGATGGATAAAATAATTAGTTAGCCATTCAAATTCAAAGCATGTTTGAATTTGAATGGATAACTTATCACTAGCCCTTTCATCCTTATCCATTTTGTGCGCTACATTACTTACACGAGAAAAGGTTTCTCGTGAAACATTTTCCATGCACAAAGAGCCACGCCCCTTCTCTTCTCACGGCCAAAAGGATAGGGATATGTTGGTTTTCGTTTGAATTCAAATTTGATTTGAATTCAAATGTGTAACCTCTTGTCTTTATCCTCTCACGCGGATAAGACACGTTCGACGTTGTTTTAAAAAGAGGAGAAAGGTGGGACGTGCGTAAAAATTTTAGGAGAGAAACTTTGGGGTGTGAGGAAGGCTTCTGCGTAAGGTGAAGGTCCAAAACCTTCCGAGAGAAAAAGAAAGAAAAGAGAGAAAATTGGACGCAGGGTTTTTGGTGTGTACCCTAGGGTTTCTACCTAGGGTTCGGGAAGTGAGATTGGTATGCCACGAGTGTCGTGAGTCTACCAAATTTCAGGAAGAGATCCATCAGCCTCTCAAGCAATTGTGCAGACAATTCGGAGCATCTAAGAAGTCGGCACACATCGATCGAAGGAGTTCGATCAACATCTGCCATCAAAAGGGTGAAATCACGAACTAGCATTCGTGAGGAGCTGATCAGACGGGAGCTTCGTGTGGACGATCCGCAGAGGCCAGACATTTGTGTGGCTGCGACGTGACGATCAGAGCCCTCCGACGGTGATCAGATTGCGGTGATCGACTACCCGCAAAAGGTGATGTATTCTGAACATAGTACTGTAAAACGTTTACTGATTCAAATTTGAATTTCAAATTTAAATGCATGCTGTTGTATCATATTTAGATCCTAGTGTAGGGTTAATTAGTATTAATTAATGAGATTAATTAATAATTCTACTGTAAAATAGTAATTTTGAAAAAGTTTTAAAATTACCATTTTGCCCCTGCACTAAATTTTCGCTAAAAGTCGGTCTATGGAATAGTATCGTGGACCGTGCGAAATACGTGAAAAATGCCCATGCGGTCCATGCACCCAGTCGTGGACCTCTCGGTCCATGGTGGACCGCAGAATCGGGCTCCAGCAGTGCACCTGCCCGCCTGAGCCTAGGCCGGCCCACGCACTCCGTGCGCGCGCGGCCCAAGCCTGGGCCACGCCCCGCGTGCTCGGGCCTAGGCCGGCCCGCACGCCCCGTGCGCCTGGGCCTGGGCCGAGCCCGCCAGTTGGGCCACGTGCGGCCGCACCGCTGCCGCTCCGCCGGCCACCGGTCGCCGGCGGTCCTCCACCGCCTCAGGTTCTGTGCCAACTTCAAAAACACGTATCTCCTTTGTCCGAGCTCCATTTGGAGTGATCTTGATCTCGTTAGACTATATTTTTTATCGCGAACCTCGCTATGGGCTCAATGTGGATCGAATCTTGAGGCATCAAATTCTAACAGAAAGTGATAAAGTGTTTGTCCAGAATTATCTGACCAATACTGTTCATTTACCTCTTTTTTATAGATGAGTTGTGGGTAACCGTTTGTAACAGTTAGATATGTGGGTTCCGTTTATTTCGGCACTATATAATCATGGGATGGACAGTTAATGCCCACTGATGATCATGGTACGTGGCCGTTATGCGCTTTCTACGCTGGTGGTTTCTAATATATCGACTTTATGTCGGTAGTCTGAATGTGTCGATTATATGTCGGTAACCGTAGAAATCCAGATGGCCATCGGTCGGTGACTCTAATATACCTACTGGCTATCAGCTATGAAGTCAGTCGAGTCGCTATAGTTGAATTATATCTACCAGAGAAGTTGGTTGAGAGTTGCCAACTGTCAGTCGGCTTACCGATTGATAGTTAGTGGTCTGTACCTATTAGATCGATTGAAAGTTGGATGATGTATTATAATTGAACCAAAATTCATCCTGTAGTATAGCTTTGATGGTCCATCATCCGTAACCGACGGATAGTCTATTGGTTGATCGTGAATTGGGGAAATAGGTTCAATTGCCCCAACAATCCCTCATCATCAGATCCAAATCTCTGTTGAGACAAGGACCCATTGCTGGAGCTCTCTATCCACTCACTTATCATACAACAGCTTGCCTAAGAGCTCCACACAATTCTCGATAGGAGGAAGGTCCAAGCCCACCCTTGGAGCACTCATAGGGCTTGGAGAACCCCTGGGAGATTTTGGTGTTAGATTCGCTTCAATTTAGGAAGACTTCAACACATTGTAGCCTCGTTTGCATCAACTCCATCCAGCATAATTTCAGGTAATGGAGCAGAAGTTCAAGAAAACAATTAAAGAATACAAACCCAGAAATGGAAAAATCTGCAGACCACCAAGCAGAGAGGGACAAAGATTCAAACTTTTATCAGGCAAAGAAACAGAACAATTAATCGATCATTCATGAAATATCATTCCACATATAAAATACTCCAAACAGAGGCAAAATTCTCATCCGCTGTTCACATGTAAAATTCTTACCAAAAAAACTTTAACAAACAATACAATAACAAACACGATACAATATAAAAATATAAAAAACCCAGATCCATGTGAATAAAAATATAAAAAAAGATTCACATTAAATAAGCTTATCATGTACAAATATTAGATCTTTTGTTGTGAGAATAGACCACACGATGCCAATATCAAACCATATCCACAAGCCCTACTCTTTTGCTGAACGAACAAATAAAATGCAAAATAAATTTACCAAACAAAAACTTATTCTGCATTTTATTTATTTGTTCATTCAGCAAAAGAGTAGAGCTTGTGGAAATGATTTGATATTGGCATGGTGTGGTCTGCTCTCATAATAAAAGATCCAATTTTTTTCCTCCAAAAAAAAATATTTACCAAACAAAAGTAGAAAAAAGATTAAATCTTTCTCAGCACAATCACTACAATGCTAAAACAAAGATAAAATTGTTCCACTCTCTCCAGATCACTCAAAAATCCTAAATCTCAATCACAAAACCACTACTGCAAGTACATCAAGTTCTCCTCAGATTTCGTGGGTTCCATCCATACACAAAACCTAACATCCATTACACCAAACAGACAAATGAACAACCATGTAAAATAAATTCAGAGAGAGAAAGAGGTTGTTCCCTAAAACTCCGCTATTAGAGGAAGCTTCAGAGATTTTTGTCCTCGCTGTAGAAATCTCAAAGAGCAAGAGATGACGTAGAACAAAATTCTAAGCTTAGAGATGGCAAAATCGATCCGATCCGATGGGTATGCATCCTATCCAAATCCGATCAAATTCAAAAAAAGGGTTTGATTGAGTTTGGATTCGGATTTGGATAAAATCCAAAAACTATAGCACGAGTATGGATAGGATATGGATAGTACTATTTTCTACTCGGACCCGAACCCGAATCCGAATCCGAATCCGAATCCACGGGTATGGGTAATATCCGAATCCATATCCGAATATATATATATTTATAATTCTGTTTTGGTAATTCTGTTTTGGTTGATAATATGCATAAAATTATTTTGATTATTTATATGTTCTATGTTGAATTATAATTCTATTTTAATATTTGATTTCTATAAATCAGGATTTATAAATTATGTTTTATATGAAATTGGTAATTTTGTATTGATCGATAATATGCATAAAATTATTTTGATTGTTTATTTTTTTTGATATGGGATAAGCATGATGTGGGTATGGATTGTGTATGAGAAAATAGGTTACTCGTGGGTACCCCCGAATCCATTGGGTATGGGGATGGGTATCTTTTTTCTTATCCGATCAGGTATCGGGTAGGATTTGGATATAGGATATTAAGTTCGAATTTGAGGATGAGTGGTATAATATCCGATCCAAACTCTATCTATTGCCATCCCTATCTAAGCTCTCTTGTATATAAATATCTGACTGAAAAATTTAAAGTAATAAGTTGGACTCGGTTTAGATTAGTTAACAAACAGATTGGGAATGTGGAGAGAGGAACAGAGTGGATCTGGCTCGTCTTCTTCTTGTAATTGCACACATAAATCGATTGAGCTCCGACATGCTCAGAATTTAAACCCGGCAAGTCCCCCCAGGAGACGTGTCCCACTCCAATTCAGATTAGGAGGCAACGAAAGCAATAACCGTTTGGACTGCTTTCGAACTTGTACTAAGTCCGCCCAGGCGACGAGTCCTACTCCAATTCAGATCGGGATTCACTATCCGATTAGGATTTGGGTAAAATAGAAACCCCAGCACCCCTATATAAATAATCCAAGGGAAACTCCTCGGCTCTCCACGGAAAGCTTGGATACTCAACTGCATCACCGGAAGAGACGACCAGGAGGAGTGAGAGAAGAGTTGACAAGAAGCAATAGCGATCGACTCTCCCAAACGACGATCATGGCGACGGTGGCGTTCAATTTCGGCGACACTACTACGTACGTCAGTGCTTCGCTCAAGGGGAGAAATTCGGTGGCATCAGCAATGGTATTGGCCCCTGTGAACCTCCACCTTCACGTCTACGAGTTCAGCGATGGAGGTGAAAGCTTGGCCTGCCCGCCTGAGTTCTCTGATTTTTCCTTGAATCTCGGCCACTTGGTGGATCCACAAGTTCTTAATCCTACGATCCGTGAAATCCTTTCCCATACTTGGTACGACGATACAAACACACAGCGGTTCTGGGAGGAGAAGATCACCAACTATGCTGCCAATGCAGGCCAAATCGCTGTCAAATTTGGTGTCCAAGAGCTGGAGTTAACCATTGATATACGTATCCGCAACATGGCTCGTCTGATGCTCGACGTGGAGCACGAGATGGTTGAGCAGGTGACAAATATTTCTGATCAAGAAATTGGAGGAGGGGACTTTGGTGGTGTTCCGGCATCAGAGGCTTCAATCAAGAAGCTGGAGGTGGTGAAGTACAATGGTGTTGGAGGTGAGTTGAAGAGAACAGGTGTTCGATATGTTTGGAGGAGTTTGAGTTGAGATGGAGGTGGGGCGAATGCCTTGCAAGCATGTCTTCCATGGTGGCTGCCTCGTTCGGTGGCTAGAGAAAAGTCACCTTTGCCCTCTCTGCCGTCATGAGATGCCTATCTAGTGCGAGTGTAATAGGAGCTGGTCTAAATTTTGTGTCATCTGTTGTTTTGTTCAAAAGGTTGGAGGTTTGTACGTTTGATGTGGCTGGGTTTGGATTTCGGTTATTGGGTGGCCTTAATGTCTATGGTTGATAAAGATGTAATATGATTTTATTATCAAATTTTTGGTTAAATTGATTCAATGGTTTCCATGTCCAATGGTGCTTGAATTCTCGGAGAGATCGGGTTCCTCTTTTAACGGTGGTGAGCTGTTCTGCAGGGATTAAAGTTGGAAACAATCTAGCCTCTTTTGAAAATTTTTCTAGTAACTGAGGTGGGTGTTATTTTCTTTTTGTTCTGTCTTTCGTGTTATTAGTGATACAGGAATTATGAATTCTGTTTTGAGCTACAGTTGATGCTCTTGAAAGGGTACTTATTTTTGATCCTACAAGACTTGTTGGAGTGCAAAAAATACGTTATGAATCCGGTTATTGATCCTACAATCATTCAATTCATGCTAGAGTTCCAAGTTATGCTGTTGACAGAGGAGTTCCTTTTTTGCTATTGTTTTAAGTTTCTTTTTTTTTAATTTTTTAAGTATCTCGAGCTTGTCTCTAAGGCGGAGATCTATTATTTGCATTGGGGTCTGTCCCTAGGATAGGTTAATGGAGCTGTTGGATGTGGTTCTGTTAGATCGCTGGATGGTGGATGAGTGGTGTTCTTTTATTGGGCTTGTTGCTCCCTCGTATTCTGCTTGCTGTCATCTAAGAAGCTCGTATGTTGTAACACTTGGCCCAATTGGGCCCTGAATCAAGCCCATATGAGGAAAAAAAAAAAATTTCTCGTTGGAGTCTTCTTCTTCTTTCCCGCATTCGATTGGGAGGAGGACTCCTAGAGCCACAAGGAACCCTAAGAAGACCTCTATAAAATCCCCCTTCCCTTCTCCATGGCTAGCCACGACGAGCATCGGATTTCTCTTTTTATTTTTCTCGAATTTTTCCGTTGAAGCTGCGGATGTCCTCATCGTATTCATCTCAAATACTCATCGGAAACCTCACCAGAATCAGAGGTAAGCCCTTCTCCTCTTTTCCCTCTTCCTTCCCCTCCTTTCCACGGCAAGGTGCACCCTCGCCGGCCGTCGAGCTCGTCAGAAAATCCATGAAAAAGTTGAACCTCTGTTTTACTCTGTTTTGGTCGGACCCTTTCCTCCTCTTTTTCAGCCACCAGCACCGCCGTTTGCGGTGTCTCACCCCTAGGATAGGACCTCATCTCTCTATCACTCTTCTCCTAGAGGTTTTGGCCACCGGCGACAGGCCAATGATCGGAAAACTAGAGAGAAGGGCAATACCCTATTTTTTCTTTTGTTTCTTGATTTCTCACCAGCCGAACCTCGCCGTTGGCTTTTCTTACTCTGTCACTGTCGACCAGATGCCGTCACCCTTCGCTGGAGCTGAGCCACCGAGCCTCCCTCTGGTCCTTCCCTTGCTCGACCAAGGAAAAGGAAAGAAAGAAGAAAACAGGAAAAGAAGAAAAAAAGAAAGAAGAAAAGAAAAGAAAATAAAAATAAAAAAAATAAAAACAAAAAAATAAAAATAAAAATAAAAATAAAAAAGAAGAATGAGAGAATTTTTTCTCTCTTCTCTCTCTCCTTTCTCTCTCTTTTCTCTCTCCTCTCTCTGCCCTCTCTTTAGATTCTCTCTCTATTTTCTCTCTCTAGATCTTTTCTCTCTCTTTATGGATTTTGTCTCTCTGGGATCATTCCCTCTCTGATTGCATCACAAATCCTAGGATGAACTTGAGATGAAAATAAGATGATCTGAGATTGCTTCAAAATTTATCCAGTAAATTGGATCCCAGCTCGGTCCTTATTCGAAATTTATAACATCGATCATGATTAATCCATATTGAGTCATCCTGATATAATCTCTGATGATCTCAACTATGATTATCTCATCTGAATGATACGAAGATTCTCTCTCTAAAACTTTCTCTCTCTAGAATTTTCTCTCTCTTCATGAATTTTCTCTCTCTAAAAATTTGTGGATCAATGGAGGATCCAAATACTCAGACAAATCCTAATTTTGGGTAATCTTAGGAGAAGTCCTAGATTTGTGTTATTAGGATCAATTATCGATAATTTCTTCATATATGATTTTTATATTTGATCAGGATCATGAAGAGATACGATTGTTTGCATAAGATGTCGAGTGAAATATCTTATTTTTAAAATTCATAAATCAAAGAGAAACATTGATTTCTATGCTTGAATCAGTCACTGGTAAAGATAAGAATCCCTGTACATGATTACCATTATATATATGCTATTTTAGTATTGGTCTTGTATCATTGGTTTTGCATCATCGAATTTGAGATCGATGAATTTATTATATCTGAGAGACTGTTATTTGATTTTGAGCATGAGTATGTTATGTCAATATATATGTATCAGAGATTAGTGGCATGATTATATGGATATGACATATCTAAATTGATCATAATGTAAGTCGGAATTGATTTGATGAAATCAACACATAATGATTAAATGAAAAAGAGAGATGTGGTATAGACTAGCCTTGTCATGTGGAACAGCCTATCAGAAGCTTATGCCTGGGACAGCCCGCCAGAAGCTTATGCCTGGGACAGCTTCCACTGGCTTATAGGTGGATCAGCCGGTCAGGAGCTCATGCCTGGGACAGCCCGTCAGGAGCTTATGCTTGGGATAACCTCTCACGGACTTTCGTACGTGGGACAGCCGGTCAGGAGCTCATCCTGGGACAGCCTTGAAAAGTTTTTAAGTGGAAATTGATTCGAATGATGATTGAGATATAGACTTGGTTAGTCCAGAACCAGAAAGAAAAGGTTAAAAATCATATAATTATGAAAAGAGAAATGAAAGATAAGACATGAAACAATTGTTGAACAAAAGTATTTCATCTGTTAACATATGCTGATGCATCTATTTTAACAAGACAGAAAATTTATGGATGTTTGCAGTATTCTGAATATTAAACATGAGATTTTATGTTTTATTACTTATTCTTATTTTCAGATTATATTATTATATCAGTGTGATATGAAAATTCTTACTGAGCTATAAAGCTCACACCCCTTCATCTTTCTTTTTCTTCTCAGAGTTACAGGATGCTCATGGTTGGCTATGGTATGGATTTGCGAGTGAGCAGATGCATAGATAGAGTGTCATGATATCTGATCAGAGGATTGAAAGAATTTTATTTATAATTATATAAATTTTACTATTTATTATTGAAATTAGATATTATGGATGTTGAGATTGTAATGAAATATTTTTGACCTTGCATATTCTTTAGGGCTTGCTCTAAAAAGTATGCGGCCATCACGTATCCGACTCAGATGTTGGGTTCAGAGTGTGACATATGTTATGTGTACAAAAAAAATTATCAGAAGATTTATTCATTCTTTTCAATGTTGTCGTATGTATACCTCCCTGCAGATGGCAAACTAGGAGTTAAATGTATGATTTGCTATTATAGGATTCTCTTGTTGTCCGATGTATGTTGTTTCTTTCTTTTATTTTCTCCAGCAGTGCTTGATGTTGCAGAATCTATATATCTTTGTTGCATGCGGTAAGTGAACTTCCAAAATGTCTTAACTCTTTTTAAGTAATATGTTTGAATTATTTTTATTAATATATCGGTTGATTACGAGGTTGCTTCATCATTCTTTTTGTAAATATGGGTACCTATCTGCTTTATGTCATTGCAAATGCCATCCGGATATTCAATATATTCGCTAAACAGCCTACTGCACTTTTTTTTTAATTATATTCTATGGAAAATGACAAACACTATAATTCAGAAAAGAAACCTTTTTCTAATGGAAAAATTAGCATTTAGCAAGGAACAATATTTACAAAAACAACAACATTCAAATACAACTTGATCATTTGCTTTTACACGCATAACCACTACCACATTCCGAAGTTTCGGAGGCTTCTTCAAAGTCACTACAATCCTCGATAACTTCCCTTGTCTCTCTTACATTACTTGAAGCTGAACCCTCGATAAGATCTGGCAAATGCATCTCTGGTAATGGAGCCTTCCTCTTGCTCCTCCGCTCACGCCATCTACGTATGAGTTTAGACATTTCATCAGAGATCTCATCATCCTTTTTGTAAGTATCCGCCATATCCTCCCCACGTTCCGAAGGTTGGTCCACTACAAAACTTTCATGCCTTATAAGAGAGAATGGTTTGAACCAGCCGTACCAGAGAATCAGAAGTATAATGTACATGTAAAGTGAAGTCCACACATAGAACGTCCACTTCCAGTTGTATACCAATTCTTTTCCCCATGGAAGTTGAGAGTTCATGAAGATCTCTGCTGCATACACTTGTGGTAGATCAGTTGTCCCAGCCCTCGGTTTTAACCTCACTCTAATAGCCTCAGTTCTCTGACTGGTTTCCTTATATCTCAATATTTCATGGTTATTTTCTGACTCTCAGTGCATATCCCCATTAAAAGAGGGATTCCCATTAGACATGTCCGCATTAATCGAACAGGCAGACTTCTGAACCTTAGCATGCATGGTTGGCTAAATGTTGTTATAGTGTCTCGATTAGGTGCAATAGCCTCTGCAGTTACCTGTTAAGGGATCCAAAGTTATATGGTGTGAGTATATATATCTAGGAGGTCAATCAATTTATGAAGATAAAGTGAACTTATTTTAAATTCCTCAAAATAAATAATTTAAGTTGAATGAATTCGCTATACCAAGTTGAAATGTAATTGACTATCCTGCAAGATTAACTAGGAATTGTTTTAGGCTCGACGCAATGGTAAATTAGATGGAAGGTTGGAAACAAACAAGCAGTTGTTTTTTACGTGGTACCCAGTTAAATTGATAGATTGCTCTATAAGGGAGGAAAGACCAACATCAAATTGCATAATGTACCAAAAAAATAGAGCTATTCACAGTAGGAGACCATAATCACACGTCCGTCATTCTGGAGCGGTTCAATGAAGGACAAAATTTCGGACCTTAAAAGAAGGAAGAGGCATTGGATCAAGAAACTTTCAAGCTTGAAACAATCATCCAGCTGAAAATCAATAGAAACAATCAAAATGTAAAGTGGAGGGCAAATAATATAACAGGATTTAATCTATTCTCACAAAAAGAGTACTTAATTGAGTAAGAACAAGCAAGGAAGAGTCCAGCCAAAACCCCCACCAACAGCATCACATTGTTAATTTGTAGTGTATGACAATCCATTTAATTCTACCACTGAAGCATAATTCGAATAATAATTTAACCAATAAATATTTGTGAAAAATCCAAAAATAAATAATTTGCAGAATATTATTACAAGTGAATAGTTCTGCCCTAAATTAAAAAAAGAATAATGATTTAATTCACCTGAAACACACCAATCCGGCGATTATAATCGGACTCGGGCATGATGAGAACGAGTGAGACCCGGGCGGTGTGGCCGGCCGGCACCGGCCTCCCCCTCCGCGCGCCGCCGAGCGCGGCAGTGGCGCTTGGGTGGGGCTCGGTGTAGTCGAAGTGGAGGGGCCGCCGCACCGATACGGGCTCCCCAACCGACAGCCGGACAGGCCTACGCCGAGCAGAACGGCGGCTACCGCGACGAAGACAAGGACCACCGCGGCTCCGGCAGCCCCGAGGAGGCCAGCAGCGAGGCGGCGGAGGAGGGCAGCGCCACTGCGGGCGGCGCGGAGGGGGGCAGTCTTGGAGTCCTCGTGGAGGGCGACGATGGGGGCGGCAAGGGAGAGAAGGGCGGAGACTATAAGCTCCACCTGGGCAGCCGCCGCCCGGACGAGCCACCCCGCCGGTTCGGAGAACACGAGGAGGAGGTCGCCATCGTCCGGTTCGTAATTCTTTTCGTCTGCACTGTTTCCGGAAGGAGGAGGGGAGCAGGCGGCGGCGGTGGTGGTGATCGAGGCGACGTGGGGGCGATGGCGCTTCCGGTGGTGGGTTTCCGGATCCATTGCAGAAAAGCTTTACCTCTGGCCTTGCACACTCTTCTAACGCTCAGGGTTTGTGTGGTGACGAGGTTGGCGAGGGGTTGTGCTCTTAACTTTGGTTACTTTTTCCGGGTGGTGGACACGTAGCGGGCAGTGCAGAGCTTTTCTCACACGTGTCATTAGTTTGTCAGGTGAGTTCTGCTCGTGATAACTCGAACCCAGTTTGAAGCTAAACAAATCCAGCTTGAACAGGTAAAATAGATTTAAAATTCTATTATCAGTTCTCCATTATCATTTTCTTTGGGATAGAATTCCTCACGAATTATTCCCTAGAAGAGTTTCAGTTTTTGAATGAGACTCGGCACCCTAACTTCTGGGACCCTTTCAAGTTAAACATAAGTCCTTTTGTATTTTTCCCCTTTTGTTAATATTGCATATTAGTGTCTTAATAACGTACTCTCTCGAACATTCCTTTTCGACTAGTCTTTCTGGCACGGCGTGTCTCAGGATTGTTTGAATCAAACATCAGCAGGTGTAAATGAACCTCCATACTTTCCAGTAAGTAAGTTTTATATGTTACATTTTCATATGAACCAACTTCCTAACAATCAGTAAAATCCATCTTTAAGTCTTTGAACTTTTTTTTTTAGAGTGAGAAGCTCTGACAAAATTTATTTTTCTCCCATTAACTTCGCACTCCGGAGGCCTTCCAGGTGCCTCGCTCTTCTTCCCCCTCTCTCTCCTCTCTCCCCCTCTCTTTGTCTCTCCCGTTATTCCCCCTCCTCTCCTTCTTTCTCTTCGCCAGCGGTTCCTTAGATCTCTTCTCTTCTCCGGCGAGGCCTTCTCTGACGGCTATCCTTTCCAACTTTTCCTCTCTATTTGCTGTTGGACCCCCCCCCCCCCCCCCCCCCCCCCGGGTGAGCCCCTCACCCTCTCTTTGATGCCGGTCATCGAGCACCCCCCTCTCCATCTCTCTTTGTTGCCGGCCGTCAGGGACCCCCCTCTCCGACTCTCCCTCTCCCCCCTCCCTTCCCCTCCTCCCCTCTCTGTTCCGACCTCGTTTCCGACCGGATGCTATGCTCCACCTCTCCCTCCCTCTCTCTCTTTTCCTGTTTCCTCTCTCCCTCTATTTTTCTCTCCTCCTCCTCTGTCTATTCCAGCACCGAGGTCGGTTGGGATCTGTGTTCAACCCCCCACATCCCTTTTTCTGTCTCTTTCTCAGGTCTCTCTCTCTTCCCTCTTTTTCTCTAGGTCGTCGGTCTTTCTCCCGGCGCTGCTACCGAGTCATCGCCGACTGGCTTGCGCCGGTTGTTCTCTTCCTCCGACGGCCACCTGCTCCCCCTTTTCTCTTCCCTTTAGACGGTCCGTGTCGGACCCCTCTCCCTCCCTCTCTTCTCCTTCCTCTCTCCCTCCCTGTCCCATCTTCCCCCTCCCTCTCTTTTCTTTGAGTTCCGGTCCCCATCGGTATATCTCTCCCTCCGACAGGCAATGGACGGTAGAAGGCCGGGCCTCCCTCTTTCTGTCTCTCTTTTTCTCCCTCTTCGCTGGTCCCTTTCGATGGTGGACCCGCCCTTCCTCTCTTCTCTTTAAGTTCCGATCCCCATTGACAGGTCTCTCCCTTCGAAGGACGACGGACGGTGAAAGGCCGAGCCTCCCTCTCTCTCTTTCTCCCTCTTCGTCGGTTCCTTTCAGCAATGGACCAGCTCTCTCTCTCTCTCTCTCTCTCTCTCTCTCTCTCTCACCCTCTTCCTACGGCGGCCGGACGGAGGCCGTGCCCCTCTCCTGCTCTCCATCTCTTTCACCTTCCCTCTCTCTTGTTCTCTCTCTCCCCGCTCCCCCAACCCTTTGTTTCTCCCTCTTCGCTGGACCTTTTCGGCGAAGGGTCCGTTTTTCGATGGAGTGCAGGCTACTCCCCCATCTTCTCTTTCTTTCACCTCACTGGCCATTTTTGGTGGTGGGCCAGGCCAAGCCGGCTTTCTTTCCTCTCCCCATTCCTTGCATGGATTATTGCTGGTATTCATAGGTCGCGGGTCCGTCGTCGATCACGGCCTTTCTCGGTATTTTTCTCTTCCCTTACATGCCGGACAAATCCGATCGTTGTGCTGTCATTATCCCCTCTCTAAGCTGCATGCAAAGCTTGATCGAAGATGCTATCCTCGTAGGTGTGATGGTCGATGATGCTGTCCTCGTAGGCATGATGGTCGACAATGTTCTTCTATCGACGCTCCTCTCCTCTGGCGTGATGGTCGATGATGCTCTCCTCCTGGTATTTCACTCCTCTCACCACGACCGTCAACGACGCATTGGAGATCTCTCTTTTTTAAATTTCAAATTTCAAAATTTGAAAGTTAGTGTTTTTATGTATACGAGGGTTTTGAATTTTAAATGTCGATGGGTTGGTAGAGGAGTATTTGAAGGTGTTGTTGGTTTGATGGGGGTATTTTTTTTTTTTGTTCTTTTTTTTTCTGTATTTATTTTTTTTATATATAAATTATGGTGATTATTGTGCTAAAGCACATTAATCTTCTTTTATATATCAAAAAAAAATAAACTTTAAACTCGTTATCTCCATTCGGCAGGAGTACAAAATAAGTGAACTGAGGCTGGTATCAGATTGCTCGAGCTTGTCTCAGTATATAAGGATTTGCTCGAGCTTGATTTGAGTTTGAACCAAACTTCGCTTCAGCTCGATTTCTATAAGCACTTGGTCGAGTCTTAATTGGGCCAAGCTAAACTTTCGTTCATTTCGATAGGCATAGGTCAATAGGCTTGGCTTGTCTCTAATCTATTTGAGCTTGGTTTGTTTTCCAATCGTGTTGAGTCCAAACAAGCTATTGCCAGCTTATTTGAGCTTGGGTTCCTTTTTTTCAACTAAGGGCTATTTAGGGTGTAACACCCCGGCCCAAAAAGCCCAAAGCCTTACAAAAAAAAAAAAAAAAAAAGAATGAAGAAGACTCCCGTTGGGAGTCTTCTTCCACCCAAATCACCGGTGGAAAGGTTGAATCCGAGGTGGATTCGACCTCCCCTACACCCTATAAAACACCCTCTCCTTCCCTTTAAGGTTGGTCACGACGAGCACCAAATTTTTCTTTTATTTTTCTCGAATTTTTTCGTTGAAGCCGCGGATGTCCTCATCGTGTTCATCTCAAATACTCGTCGGAGACCTCACCGGAGTCGGAGGTAAGCCCTTCTCCTCTTTCTTCTCTTCCTTCCCATCTTTTCCACGGCTTCGTGCACCCTCGCCGGCCGTCAGGATCGCCGGAAAATTCATGAATAAAATGACCCTGTTTTTGCTCTGTTTCGGCCGAACTCTTCCCTCTCTTTTCCGGCCACCGGCGCCACCGGTTGCGGCGTCCCATTTCCGAGACCGAACCCCCATCTCCCTCTCTTCCTTCCCTGAAAATTTCGACCGCCGGCGATCGGCCAATGGCCAGAAATCACGAAGAAAGGGGACGGATCCCCTGTTTTCTGATTTTTTTTCTTTGTTTTTGCCGCCGTCCTCCTCTTCGCCGCCGGCCGAACCCCATCGTCGGCCGTTGTCGGATCTCCGGCCAAGCCACCGGAGCCCGAGCCACCGAGGGGGGGACCTCACGGTCCTCCCCTGTTTCAGCCATGGGTGGCCGCGGGAAGAAAAGAAGAAGGAAGAAGAAGAAGAAAAGAAAAGAAAAGAAAAAGGAAAAAGAAAAAAGAAAAGAAAAAGGAAAAAAAAAGAAAAGAAAAAAAAAAGGAAAAATAAAAATAAAATAAAAATAAAATAAAATAAAAAAAGAAGAAGAAGAGAGAAAAATTTTCTCTCCCCTCTCTCTCTACCTTCTCTCTCTACATTTTCTCTCTCTAGATTCTCTCTCTAGACTTTTCTCTCTCTTTACGGATTTTGTCTCTCTAGGATCTTTTCTTCCTCTCTGATTGCATCATGAACCCTAGAATAAACTTGAAGATGAAAATAAGATGATTTGAGATTGCTCCAAAATTCGTGCGGTAGATCTGATCCCAGTTCGATCCTATTCAAAATTTGTAACACTTGATTCATATTGAGTCACCTTGGTAGGACCTCTGATGATCTTGACCATGATTGCCCCATCAGAAGAATATGAAGATTTCTCTCTCCACTTTTTCTCTCTACTTTCTCTCTTCATGGATTTTCTCTCTCTAAAAGTCTTATGGATCAGTGGAGGATCCAGATACTTAGGTAAATCCTAATTTTGGTTAATCCTAAGAGAGATCCTAGATTTGTGTTATCAGGTCGATTATCGGTAATTTTCTCCATGTATGTGATCTTTATATTGATCAGGGTTATGAAGAGATGATTGTCTGCATATGATATCGAGTGGAATATCTTGTTAGAGAAATTCATAAATCAAAGAAGAACATTAATTTCTGTGTTTGGATCAGTCACCGGTAAAGGTAAGAATCCCTGTACATGATCACTATTATATATGCTATTTTACTGTTGGTCTTGCATTATTGGTTTTGCGTTATCGGATTTGAGATCGATGAATTTATTATACCTGAGATACTGTTATTTGATTTTGAGCATGAGTATGTTATGTCAATATATATGTATCAGAGATTGATGGCATGATTATATGGATATGACATATCTGAATTGATCATAATGCAAGACAGAATTGATTGATGAAATCAACACATAATGATTAAATGAAAAGAAAGAGATATATGGTATGGACTAGCCTTGTCATGTGGAACAGCCGGCCAGGAGCTTATGCCTGGGACAGCCCGCCAGGAGCTTATGCCTGGGACAGCCCCCACTGGCTTACAGGTGGATCAGCCGGCCAGGAGCTCATGCCTGGGACAGCCCGCCAGGAGCTTATGCCTGGGACAGCCTCTCACGGGCTTTGGTACGTGGGACAGCCGGTCAGGAGCTCATCCTGGGACAGTCTTGAAAGACTTTTTAAAGTGGATTCGATCCGGATGATGACTGAGGTATAGACTTGGATAGTCCAGAGCCAAAAAAGAAATGTTAAAAGTCATGTGATTATGAAAGAGAAATGAGAGATAAGGCACGAAACAATTGTTGAACAAAAGTGTTTCACCTGTTAACATATGATGATGCATCTATTTTGACAAGACAGCAAATTTATGAATGTTTGCATTATTCTGGACATTGAATATGAGATTTTATATTTTATTGCTATTCTTTATTTTCAGACTATATTACTATATCAGTGTGATATGGGAATTCTTACTGGGCTGTAAAGCTCACACCCCTTCATCTTTTTTTTTCTTCTCAGAGTTACAGGATGACTTAGATTGGCTATGGCTTGGATTTACGGGTGAGCAGAAGGATAAATAGAGTGTCATAGTATCTGATCAGAGAACTGAAGAAATTTAATTTGTAATTATACAAAATTTTATGAATTATTGTTGAAATTAATTGTTATGGATGTTAAGGTTGTAATGATTTATTTTGGCCTTGCATATTCTTTAGGGCTTGCTCTAAGGAGTGTGCGGCCATCACGTATCCGACCCGGGTGTTGGGTTCGGGGCGTGACATAGGGAGGATAGGATTGGCCCAAATCCTATAGGATTTTGACAATCTCAAGAATAAAAATTTTATTTTATATCTTAATTACTATTTAGCTAGATTAATCATGGGATTAAAAATCTATTGGAAGCGGCTAATCCCATTAGAAAAAAATAATCACCTCCATGAATTTTTTTTCCCTGAGATCATCGGGCTCCCCTCCTTGTTTAAACAGCACGTTCTCTTCTCCTTTCTCATCGTTCCTTCCATCATCACCTACCTCATGCACACTCTCTCCCTCCTCCTCCCACTCCACCCTCTCGTCGCCTCCTCTCATGCTATCGATATTTTGCTGCCCTTCAATCCTCACCATCGTCGTCACCATCGCCACCATTGTACTTTCTTATTATGCCTGCCTTTGGTGGTCTTTCTGCTCCATCACGGCAACTTCAACCAATGCAACCCCTGAAGGCCAATAATTCGACGTCTCATTTTAGACCAAAGAGGTCCTCCACTCTCTTCTGTGTTAGATCTCCTATAAATTTTACTCATCAACTATTTGATCTTATACCAAAATGAAGATGATAAACATTAACTCACGTCGTTCTCTTTGGCTTCAAAACATTAACATGTGGCTCTCCTCACTCCCATCTGGTACTGTTTCAGGTTAAGGTGTTGCTACTTCTATTTCTCAAATCTCTAATATTATTTTTCTCCTATCATAGTTATTTGTCACCCCCAAAGAATGATTCTTATAATAGAGATTTTGATGAGGTTCGCACCAGCAACTATAATGGTTTAATTCCTGACTTTTCTATGGATGATTTGGTTTTATACTCATCATCTACCAAAATTGGGTTTTCTCTTTTAGAGATTAGCCTTTTGTCATGATTGTATAGCTGAATCATCTATTCTACAATCCATCACAATCAGTTGCTTAGTTGTCCCATTGATCTTTTCTGAATTTCTATGGTGTGCCTATAGATGCATTTTACTACTAGCTGTATTCTTAGGCCTCTACACTTTTAAGATATTTTATTTGTCTTCTGCTTTGGGCTTCAAGTTGCTAAGAAATTCATGCTATTATCTTTTGAAGACAGTATATCCTTGTTGCTGCTTTTCTATTGGCCCTATGATGATTTAATTTTAACACGAACTGATGGGCAAAGACTCAACAACAGCAAGGGCACTTTATAGCCAAAGAATTCATTAGCTTGAGTTTATTTACTATATTGTTGCTCAATTATAGAATTAAGGAAAAAACAATGGATAGAGAAGGAATTAGGAAGAGGAAGGAGGGAGGGAGAAAAAATCCTAATTTATCATTCAAACATATGATAGAATTATTTACATGAGTTTTTTTTTTTTTTCAATAATATTTTCTATATAATCTTGTAGGATTAAATCCTATATCATATCATGGTTTTTATCCTAGGTTTAAAAATCCCAGATATTCAAACAAGCCCTAAGTCGGGTCCAAATAATTTGTTATCAAGCCTGTTTTGAGCTATTCATGAGCAGCTCAAATCTTTCACAAGCCTGTCTTTCTTGAGCATCAATCATAACACCTCTACTTCTACCAAAAAAAAGAAAAAAAATCATAACACCTCTACTGTAACAAACAACTCAAGGTCTAGGTCTTAGTTAAGGGAAAGGTGCTGCTATCTTTTTGACTCCAAATGATAATTATCATGATATCAACATGAGTAAAATCTCAAAATTAGTGAGCTTTTTCCACAACAACCGCACTCTATATTAAAAGAAAGAAACGAACAAAGAAAGAAGCTCCAGTAACTCAGCAAATTATAAATCTAGAACACTGACACCGTTGCTATGATTTTATTCAGTTGTCACATAACTCGTTTTCTAGGTGCTTGGGTCTCTTTAGATGCAGTGGGATCGTCTGGAGAATGTTAATTGGATGGAACTCTTCAACCTTCGCCTTACTGCATTCTAAAGCTCTTTCTTTCACCTTGATTGTGGAGCTCCTATGTCTGCAAGTGAATTCAAAGCTGGTCATCTCGTCAGTCTATGGGCCCAATGACAAACTCTCGGAGATTGGATTTTCTACAGGAAATGTCGATCATCAGAAAGGAATTTGAGGGACCTTGGCTTGCAGGAGGTGATTTTAATGTGGTAAAACCCTTGAATGAGAGGAAAGGGAGGACTTAGAGTATCAGGGATGTGTTTTTCTTTATGGATTTCATCACGTCGTTGGAACTTATGGATTTGGATCTGAAGGGTCGATTACACTTGGAGCACCCATCTTTTCTTTGGCCAGTTTGTACTGGTTCCTGATGTTGCAAGAATGGGAGATGCTGTTCCCTGCTTCTGAATAGAAAATAGTTGTATCTCACTCCTCTGATCATTGCTCTATTTCCTTGAGCTGTCTTCCACACTTCTGTAGAGCCAAAATTTTTAGATTTGAGAATTGGTGGCTGAAGGAGATTGACATTGAGCATGTGGTTGCTTGTAACTGGGCTAGTGTGAGAAACCATTCAAACTTTGCAGCTAAATGGGTTGAAAACCTCAGAAGGCTTGGAGGAGCCTTGAAGAGTTGGGCTTATGAAAAGAACAAAAGAAACTGTGACATTAAACTAAAGCTACTTCATGATTCGGAAGTACTCAGCAGAATCATGTGAGCTGTCACCAGTGGATTGGAATATTAGAAGAATCCTTAAGTCTAGATGAGATTTATGACAAAGAAGAGGCTTAATAGTAGCAAAGATTCAAGGTACATAGGCTTAAGGAGGGTAATCGCAACACCCAGTATTTTCACAAGGTAGCATCATGTGGGAAAAGAAAAAAACACATTGCTTGCATCATGGAGCATATCATTGAGCTTGCTGATCAAGGTGAAATCTCTCGGGCACTTTATTCCTTCTTCAAAGATCCTTTTGATAAAGAATACTCTCCTTTTTTCTCCATCAATCGGAACCTACTCCTCAATGGGGAATTTGCAGCATTGGATTCTTTGGTGGTGGAGTTTACTTTGGAGGAAATTAAAAGCGCTCTCTTTTCTTTTGCGGGCTCCAAAGTGCTAGGCTTGGATGGGTTTTCCTTCGCCTTATTCCAAAGGTTTTGGGACTTAATTAAGGATAATTTACTAGCCCTTCTTCAAGATTTCCATCACGGAAGGCTTAACCTTTAAAGGTTGAATTGTACTTTTGTCTCTCTCATGCTGAAGAAAGAGACTTTAGGTTGTATTTAGTTGCTGGCAATCTATTCATATTGTTAGTAATTTAAAGTGATAATCTAAATTACTGTTTTTGGTATACCTTTTCGGTGACAATCTAGATTGTCTCTCATGAAGTAATCCAAATTATCTTGAGGAGGAGTGGCTATCTAGATTACCACATCTTTGATAATTTTACAATAATATTTTTAAACAAAATTATTCTCATTAAAAAAAATAAAAAGAAAAACCTACTTTTTCTTCTTGAAGCCACTTCTCTTCTCCCTTCAACCTCTCACAAACCCTAGCCATTGAATACCTCCCCTCTCACATCGCCTTCGGCCACTTCCACTGCACCTCCACCATCACCCTCACTGCCATCTTTGCCTCTACCCCTTCCATTCGTCGCACCACCACCCGCACATGAAACTTAGACATCAGTGGGGGCCATGGCCGCCACCACATCATCTTCGCCACCATCCCCATCCCCATCGAAGCATTAAACTCCCTTCTTCTTCCTCAGCCGCCGCCAAAAAATACCAAATCTCCACCAAAACGAGCTCCAAAACCTCGAAAAAAAATCTATATTTTTGTAGAAAAATTAGCAAGGAAATTCAAAAACTGGTGTAGATCGCTCGTCGAAAGGGGTTTGGAGGGAGAAGATCGAGAGAAAGATAGGCAAAGATGGGGAGAATAAATGGGGAAAGACATACGAATTTATACAATAAATTTAAAAAAAAATAAAAAAAAGGAAGGAGAATGATAAAATGGGAGAGAAGGGGGTGGAGATCTTTGAAGCCATGGCTGATTTTATCTTCTCGTTTTTTTTTTTTTTTTAGCTGTAGTTATCTTATCTCACAAACCCCAATCACAAACTACTTTGGAATTTATTTATTTTTTGAAATCTTATTTGTTTGTGGTTGATTAAAAATTTGATTTCATTTAAACTTTTGTATCCTGCTATCTTTATATTACTTAATTAAATTAAGTAATGATCACTGATCAAAGATGATCAAATAATTTTCTCACCTTTAGGCTTGTATTGGCTTTTGAAAATAGTACCTTTCATGGATTCTATAGTATTGTGCCATCAAATCGAGCGCCTTGTTGATCTTTCAGAAAATATGTTTTATAATATATGAAGTTAAATTAATTAATATTTTCTGATGAATATATTTTAATTAAAAAAAATAAAAAATTATGGTCATCCACCAACAGCAGTGGCAATGGGGGGTGGCGGTCTGAGGCGGTGGCCGGTGGTTAGGCACATTGCCGTTTGACAGCCACGATACTAGAATGATGTTGAGTGTAAATCATATTATATGAATTTTTAATAGATTTTATTGAAGAATTATTTAAAATTTTGATTTCATATTACCGATAATATGATTGTCATACTAAACATGTCAATCAAAGATCAATAATTTTATTGCAACGTTACTTGCATGAATCAAATATAGTAATTAATATTATTAATAATTTATATTTCTGACAATCTATATTATTGATAATTTAGATTGTCTGATGATGCATTAAATATCATCTTAGATTTATTAATTTTTTTAATAATTTTTATGAATTTAGTGCTAAAATCTTTGCAAGAAGGCAAGCTCCACATCGTCCATCTTTAATTGACGTGGGACAGTTGACTGTGTGAGAGGGAGGTCCATTATTGGAAACATTTTGGCAGCACATGACATGTTGGCATACCGTCGAAGATCTGGGGAAAAAGGTGTTCTTGAGAAATTGGATATGGAAATGGCTTTTGATAAGATGAATTGGCACTCTCTCTTGGAAATTTTGGTGGCTAGATGCTTTCCTTCAAAGTGGATTACCTGGATTAGAAACCTATTGTCCTCCTCGATTGCTGTGTTGGTCAATGGTACTCCATCTTAGTGGATTAAACGTAGACAGGGATTGAGGCAGGGTGACGCACTTTCTCCTGCTCTGTTTCTTTTAGCCACGGATGTCCTTCCTAAAATCCCCAAGCAAGCGGAAAAAGTGGGCTTTATTGATGGGATTGGCTTGAATCCTTATTTCAATGGTATAAGAAGTGTGCTGTTTGCAGATGATACTTCTCTCTCTTGTGCAGGGAAGCCAAGGAGTGTTGTTGTAGTTAAAGTGGTTCTTCTTGCTTTTGAAAGGGTATCTGGATTGCAGGATCATTTCAATTAAAGTTTGCTTGTCTGCCTTAACATGAGAGAGTAGTAAGCTTCCTTTTTTGCTCTACTGATGAATTGCAAGATGGGTTCTCTACCCTTCACCTATTTGGGACTTCCACTGTATCATAAGAAGCTGCCTAGATATTGCTGGAGCCGTTGCTTGAAAAGTTAAACTCCAGACTAGTGGCATGGAAAGGCAAACTGCTATCTTGGGCCGGAAGGGTGACCCTCATCAACTCCACTTTGTCAGCTCTGCCCACCTACCTCATGTCGATCTTCAAATTGCCGAAATGGGTGGCCTTTAGGATCGATCAAATAAGGCGGGGGTTATCGTGGAAAGGTAATGAAAATGTTAGTGGCTTCATTTGCTTAGTTCATTGGGATTGTGCGTGGAGGAAGGAGGCCTTGGGGTTAAGAAAATCAATGATATGAATAGAGCATTGTAGGCTCAATGCGTTTGGAAATAGATAAATACATACATCGAATGTGACGTGGATGAAGATGGTCAATAATGCCTGCTACTATAGAGGAGATTTGGAATCAGTGCTCGCAAATGTTTAATCTTTTTCTCGCCGATTTGGGGGGACATAAGCAAGAATCTCTCAACCTTTTGGAATTGTACGAAATTCAATTTGGGAGATGGTAAGAACATACGGTTTTGGAGGATACCTTGCTTGGCCCAACTTCATTGGCACCGCTCTTCCCAAACCTGGCATCGATGGCACCAAAACTCAAGTGTCTCAGTTGCTTCACAATGGAGATGGAAGAGATCTAGGTGGTGTGTTACAGTCTGTGGGCCACTCACACTTCATCAGATGGACCAGTATCGTTAGTGGTTCTGCTGCAGCACATAAAGCCCTCGCACATTGCCGATACACCGGTGTGGAAATTAACGCAAAATGGATCTTTCTCGGTGGCTTCCTTCTTTAAGTTCCTGAACAAGGGTGGAGTGTCTTGCCCATTGTACAAAGTTATTTGGAAAGCTGCTGCTCCGAAAAAGGTTAAAATTACCTTTGGTTGGCTCTCAAGAATAGATTGCATACTGCTGAATTTTTACAAAGAAAAGGTTGGATGATCACTGAAGGTTGCTCTCTTGGCGTGGGGAACGTGAGAGTGTTTCCCATATCTTCATCCAATGTCCCTTTGTCTGAAGCATTTGGACTACTCTGAAAACATGTCTCCAACTGAGAGGAATATTGCCTGCCAATTTTCTGAACCTTTGGACCTTGTGGCGAAAGAAGGACGTAGTTTGCTCACTGCGTTGGGCTTGGGATCAGCTGATGATCGCACTTCGCTGGAACATTTGGCTTGAAAGAAACAGAAGAGCCTTCACCAACAACCGCTGCTCGATTTTCTATGTGATGCATAAAACTATCTTCGTTTAAATTCTCGGAGCATTTGGGTTCGGAAAAAACTAAACAGGGGCATGCAAAAATCTGGAAAGAGCTGGAATTTTTGGTTAGCATAGCAGGGAGCAAAATCTTTTGTTACAATAGAATCAGAAGTGATGTGGATCATTCGGGAATCAAAGTTGATTTGTTTTATAACCAGAAGATATCAATAAACTCCTATGAAATGGTTTCACGGGATTCAGTCAATTGTCTCATTCTGGAGCGTATAATTCTGATCGATCAAGGCTGCAAGAGAATGTTTCAGAGCTGATCTTAAAAGCTCAGATCTGAATGAAGTTTAGAAGTGGGCAGGCGGAGTTGGTGTTCTAGCTGACGTTGTAAGCTTTTCATTGGTGGTAGTGTTCGACGGATCCTGACCTGTTGATCGGTCCTTTGATTTCTTAGTCGTGTTACCAAGGCTCTGACCTCTATAAATTCTCACTTGCATACTTTTCTCTCTTATTGCAATCAAAAAGGATATATGTTTGGAAATGTATCACTATTTGGATAATTTAGCAAACTCAGAGAGAACTACACGAAGAATTGTACCCATCTATTTGAACACATCAAGAATCCACGAGGACGTGTTATGTCCTAGGATCCAAGTCCATCTGATCTTTTAATTTCTACTCGCACAATCAGAACTAATTGCAGAACATCCACCATGCATGGTGTCAGGTTGACTCGGCCAACAGAGCAGTCTCCCCTTTTCGTTTCTGTCCACGATTTTGGTTGTCAGGTTGACTCGGCCAACAGAGCAGTCTCCCCTTTCTGTTTCTGCCCACGATTTTGGTGGGGCTTCTCTTTTGGCAATGCAACGGGATTTCCTTCATTTTTGATTCTTTCAAGAGATATTCTTCCTCTCATTCTGCTAATATATTTTTCACGAGAGAAAGAATTAAAAGGAGAGAAAGAGAGAGAGATTAAAAAGCTTCTCTTTTGATGTACTATTGATTCTTACATAGTGAAAATTTCTCGCCTCCGCCCGTGGACGTAGGAGTATCTTTTTGATCTCCGAACCACGTAAATCTGTGTGTTCTTCTTCTTCTTCCCTATATTTTTTCTTTCGTTCTGCGTTGAAGGTGCGATTCTGGTGTCCATTTGTACCAGTGGCATTATTATTTGTATTTGTGTGCGAGTTTATCCCAACAAACTGGTATCAGAGCCTGGTTATCAGATCGCTCGTTCTGTCTACACACAAGCTCCGTTTGCTACTTTGTGAAGGATTCCAGATGGCTGCGAAGTTCGAAATCGAGAAGTTCGACCGGAATATTAGTTTCGGTATTTGGCAAGTTAAGATGCGCGCGATCTTGACGCAGCAGGGGTTGCAGAAGGCGTTACTTGGAAAGGAGAAGATGCCGGCCACATTATCTGAAGAAGAGAAACAAGAGATGGATGAGAAAGCTCTGGCTGCGATTCAGTTGTGCTTATCGAACGAAGTTCTGCGGGAAGTCATCCATGAGAAGTCAGCGGCTGCTTTGTGGTTCAAGTTAGAGTCGTTGTACATGACAAAGTCCCTCACCAGCAAGCTATATTTGAAGCAGCGTCTCTTTATGTTGAAGATGGTTGAAGGTACATCTGTAAAAACCCATCTTGATGAATTTAATTCTATTCTTATGGATCTAGAGAATTTAGAAGTCAAGATTGAAGATGAGGACCAAGCCCTTTTATTGCTCTGCTCTTTACCACCATCATTTAAACACTTTAGAGAAACTCTACTTTATGGTAGAGATTCTATTTCTATTGAAGATGTGAAATCATCCCTATTTTCAAAAGAGTTGATGGATAGGGACTTAACTGGTGGTAACAGTGAAGGAGTTTCTGAAGGCCTTGTGGCCAGAGGCCGGTCTCAAGAGAGAACTTTTGAGAAAAAGAAGGAAGAGCGCAGATCAAAGTCAAGAAACAAGTCTAAAGTCTGCAATTACTGTAAGAAAAAGGGACACATCAAAATTGATTGTTACAAGTTGAAAAACAAACAGAAAAGAGAAGCAGAAAAATCTGAGAATGCAGCAGAGGTTGGAGTTGCAAAAGATGAGTCCTATGATTATGTTTTATCTATTAATATTGACAGATCCAAAGATGAATGGATTTTAGATTCGGGTTGCTCCTACCACATGTGTCCTTACAGGGACTGGTTCTACACCTATGAGCAGATCGATGGTGGAGTTGTCTTGATGGGGAACAATGCCCCATGCAAGACTGTTGGGATAGGTTCAATTCGAATTAAAATGCATGATGGCATAGTGAGGACATTGACACAAGTTAGACATGTTCCTGACTTGAAGAAGAATCTCATCTCCCTAGGCACCCTTGAAGCCAATGGGTGCAAGTATTCAGCTGAAGGTAGAGTTCTCAGAGTTTGTAGAGGTGCTCTTGTTTTGATGAAAGCCAAAAGGTCCAGTACTTTGTACACTTTGATGGGCACTACAGTTACAGGTGCAGCAGCTGCTGCATCCCCTTCTATGTCAGAATCAGAAGTCACTAAACTTTGGCATATGAGACTGGGACATATGAGTGAAAAGGGCATGACTATGTTGAGCAAGAGAGGCTTGCTTTGTGGTCAGAGTACAGGTAAGATGGATTTTTGTGAGCATTGTATCTTTGGGAAGCAGAAGAAAGTCAGCTTTCAAACAGCAATTCACAGAACCAAGGCTACTCTGGATTATATTCATTCTGATCTTTGGGGTCCTGCCCGTGTTCCTTCTAAAGGTGGTGCCAGGTATTTTCTAACTTTTATTGATGATTATTGTAGAAAAGTTTGGGTGTTTATGCTTAAACATAAAGATGAAGTGTTCAGGCAATTCAAACAGTGGAAGGTTTTGATTGAAAAACAAACTGGGAAGAAAATTAAAAGGCTGAGGACAGATAATGGGCTTGAATTTTGCTCTGGTGAGTTTAATGAGTTTTGTAAAAATGAAGGTATTGTCAGGCATCGTACAGTGAAATACACTCCACAGCAAAATGGAGTGGCAGAGAGGATGAACAGAACTCTTTTAGAAAGAGCCCGTTGTATGTTGTCAAATGCAGGTCATAGCAAAGACTTTTGGGCAGAGGCAGTGTCTACAGCTTGTTATTTAGTGAACCGTTCTCCAGCTACAGCCATTGCATGCAAGACTCCATAAGAGATGTGGTCAGGTGATCCTCCTGATTATTCTGATTTGAAAATTTTTGGATGTCCTGCTTATGTTCATGTTAATGATGGTAAATTAAATCCAAAAGCTAAAAAGTGCATTTTTCTTGGTTATGCATCAGGGGTGAAAGGATACAGGTTTTGGTGTCCTGATCCTAAATCTCCTAAATTTTTGATTGAGAGAAATGTTATTTTTGATGAATCTGCAATGTTATCTCCTAGAGAGGAGAAAGTTGTTTCATCTGATGCAGGTCTTTCAGGTAATAGCATGAAACAGGTGGAGTTTGAAAGCGGTGGTTCTACTATTGTGAAGCATTCTTCCCAGCAACAACAGCAGATGACAGATTCAGCTCAGGTAGAGGAAACTCCACAAATGCAGCAGTTTTCTCTAGCTAGAGATAGACAGAGAAGAGATATTAGACTACCTCAGAGATATGCAGATATGGTTGCTTATGCATTGTCAATTGCAGAGGAAACACTTGATGCTAATGAGCCTTCTGGGTATTCAGAGGCTATATCTCGTGAGGATTCAGCTCAGTGGATAGTTGCTATGCAGGAAGAGATTGAGTCTCTCCTGAGAAATAAAACTTGGGAGTTAGTGAAGGCTCCTAAAGGAAAGAAGATAGTTGGCTGCAAATGGGTCTTCAAGAAGAAAGAACGTACTCCAGGTGTTGAAGATGCTAGATTCAAGGCATGGTTGGTTGCAAAGGGCTACAGTCAAGTAGAAGGTATTGATTATAATGATATCTTCTCACCTGTTGTGAAACATAGTTTTATTCGTGTTTTACTAGCATTAGTTACTTCTCATAACTTGGAGTTAGAGCAAATGGATGTAAAAACAGCCTTTCTGCATGGTGAACTTGAAGAGCAGATTTATATGCAGCAACCTGAAGGTTTCCAAGTTGAAGAAAAAGAGGACCATGTTTGTTTACTAAAAAAATCATTATATGGTTTGAAGCAATCTCCTAGACAATGGTATAGGAGATTTGATACCTTTATGACACAACATGGATACTCTAGGAGCAGTTTTGACAGTTGTGTCTACTTCAGAAAACTGTCAGGTAATTCTGTTATTTATCTGTTGTTATATGTTGATGATATGCTGATTGCAGCAGCAGATATTTTTGAGATCAATCAGCTGAAAGCTTTACTCAGCAGTGAGTTTGAAATGAAAGACTTAGGAGCAGCAAAGAAAATTCTTGGGATGGAGATCCAGAGGAACAGAGGTGCAGGTAAATTATTTCTGACACAGACCAGTTATGTTCAGAAAGTTCTTCAGAGGTTTGACATGTGGGATGCCAAATCAGTTTCTACACCACTTGCTGCTCACTTCAAACTTTCAGCTTCTTTATCACCTCAGTTCACAGATGAAAAGGTATATATGTCACGTGTTCCATACTCCAGTGCAGTTGGCTCTTTGATGTATGCTATGGTCTGTACCAGACCAGATATTTCACAAGCAATCAGTGTTGTGAGTAGATATATGTCAAATCCTGATAAAGTACATTGGCAGGCAGTGAAATGGATTTTCAGGTATTTGAAAGGTACTGTTAACACTTGTTTGGAGTTTGGCAGGAATGGTGATGTTTTGTCTGGATATGTTGATTCAGACTTTGCAGGAGATCTTGATAGAAGGAGATCTCTTACTGGTTATGTTTTCTCAGTTGGTGGTTGTGCTGTTAGTTGGAAAGCTACACTTCAGCCTACAGTTGCATTATCTACTACAGAAGCAGAGTTTATGGCAGCAACAGAGGCAGTGAAGGAAGCTATGTGGTTAAGAGGCTTATTTGGAGAACTTAGTTTAGAACAGAAAGAGACTATTATATACTGTGATAGTCAGAGTGCTATTCATCTCACTAAAGATCAGATGTTTCATGAGAGAACGAAGCACATTGATGTAAGGTACCATTTCATTCGAGAAGTCATTGCACAGGGCAATATTGTTGTGAAAAAAATTGGTACTGAAGACAATCCAGCTGACATGCTGACAAAACCTCTTCCAGTGGCTAAGTTCAAACATTGCTTGGACTTGGTTGGAGTCTACAGCACTTGAGGATATCCTTCGGGATTTTGGAGGAGATGAGAATTTTCTACTATTATTTTTGTAAGAATTTAAGTTTGAGGAGATCGATCAACATTGTGGAGAACATTCGTATTGACCAAGCCAAAGGTGGAGATTTGTCAGGTTGACTCGGCCAACAGAGCAGTCTCCCCTTTCCGTTTCTGCCCACGATTTTGGTTGTCAGGTTGACTCGGCCAACAGAGCAGTCTCTCCTTTCCGTTTCTGCCCACGATTTTGGTGGGGCCTCTCTTTTGGCAATGCAGTGGGATTTCCTTTTCAGTGAGATTTTCTTTCCCCACACGCGGGTCTCTCTTTTGGCAATGCAACGGGATTTCCTTCTTTTTTGATTCTTTCAAGAGATATTCTTCCTCTCATTCTGCTAATATATTTTTCACGAGAGAAAGAATTAAAAGGAGAGAAAGAGAGAGAGATTAAAAAGCTTCTCTTTTGATGTACTATTGATTCTTACATAGTGAAAATTTCTCGCCTCCGCCCGTGGACGTAGGAGTATCTTTTTGATCTCCGAACCACGTAAATCTGTGTGTTCTTCTTCTTCTTCCCTATATTTTTTCTTTCGTTCTGCGTTGAAGGTGCGATTCTGGTGTCCATTTGTACCAGTAGCATTATTATTTGTGTTTGTGTGCGAGTTTATCCCAACACATGGCTTACCTTAAACCAAATTATTTTGTATTTTGTGTCACAACCATGCAAGCAACAGATCGATTATTCAACAGTGCCTTCCTGGTCCAATATTGTAAAGACAGGACGGTGACGGAATACATGAGGTCACGAACAATCACGGAGACTAGGATTTGGAGGGGAGGGGATGAATGTACATTCAGTTGGCTGATACCATGCTAGGAGGTAACAAGATGCATGGCGAGTGATTTGTTACTCCATCGATTATTTCGAATAATTTGCAGCAAATGATGCATAGGAAAAAAAAAAAATCGTTACAACAAATCAAAATTAAATTTAGCTTCCAGTCTAACTCGACAAATATCAAATCACGTAGGAGTTATTCTCGATAGCTAGACCTGTTCGAGGAAATCCGGGCGAAACGTCCTGCCAAAACGAAGACGGAGCTTGCAGAGTGGCCACTCACCCAAGATATAGGTGAGGAAGGGAAGGGGACAACAAAGTAAACAAATAAGGACAGCAAGCCACAAGTTTCCCGGTGCTACCACTGTGAACATCGCGGTTGCAAATGCCACCGACATCGCAGCAAATGCACACCATAGCAGCGTCCTTGTGGATGCCCGGTAGTGGAGCAAGAAGTCGATGTCTTCCCGTCCTGCCAAGATACATAAAAAGGAAACGGCGAGGGAGGTGACCATAGCAACAGTGTCCGATATCAAGAACACGTTGAAGGCCGCTTTCCCTGCTAGAATTGGCAAGCCTTCATCAGGGCCCCCATTGTTGTTAAACCCTCCAGGCATTGTGAAGGCAGCCGCGAAAGTAACCGTGGCAATGAGGATGGCCGTCACCGTGGTGTTCTGGGTGTATCTTTCAGTTAATGATCGGATTTGACTGTTTGCTTTCTCGGTAAGTCTTTTTCTAGCGTTGTGCCATGTTAAACTTCCCCTCTCGCCGGGAATGGCACGAACCAACTGTGTATATACCTCATTCTGCATGGCATTGCAATATAATCCAGTCAATCATAATTCGTAGGAACTTGGTGTAGCGTTTTTCCATTCTTTCCATGGGATCAAAATTAAGAAAACAGAACCGCAAGGAGTTACCCATTTCAAAGTCTTGGCAGGTTCCAAGAAAGCAAAGACGTCGAGAGCACTCCCGATCCCTTTCAAGGCCGCACGGTCCACCCTCTCATTAGCCAACATAGCTCGAAGTATTTCAGGATTGCAACGCTCCGCAGCCGAATGCAGGGGAGTGTACTTTTCTTTATCTGGCTGGTTGAGCAATCCATGAAGCGCAGGTGTCTTTAGGATGTACTTAACAAAATCCACCTGCTCTTCAAGTATTGCGACATGAAGTGCATTCCGGCCGTTGCCATCAACTGCAAAACCTACGTCTGGGCAGTGGCGAATGAGCTCTTCGGCTATGCGTGCATTGCCTATCCTAGCAGCCGAATGAAAGGCCGAGCCGTTTTCATGCATGATGTATGCTACAGAGGGATCAAACCTTAGATGCAACTGCACCATCTCCAGTCTATTGTCCTCTATTGCGTTAATTAGTGGGACGTACCCACCGTTGTTCGGAACTTTGGCGAGCTCCGGCCTTTCTCTCAACAATATTTCCGCTATGCCTACCAGTAAAGATTAAAACAAAACAAAATCAGGAATACCGTGTTCTAGGAAAACAAGAAATAGGAATGCACTGGTGCTGAGACACGAAATGTGCGTAGAAGATTTAGTTTGTCGAAGTGACTTTTGCAGAGAATTAATCGATGTCAAAGAACGTGCGACTGATATCGGAGGCGGAAGAAAGTAGCAAAGAAATTACTTGAATGGTCGGAAAAAGTAGCAGCATGCAGAGCAGTGTTGTCTTCGGGTCCTCCATAATTAGATGAAGGAGCTTGCATCGATGCTCTCACAGCATCAACTAATCCTCTATAGGCTGCAATGAACATTGGTGACTCGGAGTCGTTGTTCATCAATTCCGACTGCTCGGGCTCTGCCCGCAGGACCTCCAGTGCTAGGCTGCTGTGGCGCTGCCGCAAGGCATGGTGCAGAGCAGTGTTCCCATCCTTATCCTTTGTCATCATCATCTGTTTTAGAGGGTTGCCACTCTCTATATCGCGAGGCATGTGGGACGCAACATGAATAAAAAAAGTGGCCAGAGAGTGATGACCAGCCCGAGCAGCGATATGCAATGGAGTCTCTCCGTTTGAGTTTTGTTTCAAAAGGAGGGATGGGCTACTTGAACATAGCTCTTTGGCAAATTGCTCGTGCTCATATATCACCGCAATGTGAAGTGCTGTGTTACGAAGAGGAGTTTCGCCAAGCAGGATATTAGGGCCATACCTAACCAACCGATTAAGGTCGGTGACATTGCCTGACGTTGCTGCCGCAAGCAATATGCGATCCATGGACCGTTTAGTTGCTCCAGCGAGTATGGCTGCTGAGATGGTATTTATAATAACAGCAGCATCGAGGACTTGATTCTAAACGATTGAGTTCACTGCAAGGACATATTCGTAACTTGCACGGCTTAGCAATGTTTGGTGGGAGAAACTTTCATCTAGGATAACGAATCTATCGTTTAAGTATAAGGACATGTTCTTAACGTGTGCTCATACTACAAGAATTTAGGTCCTCAGTGAGTGGCCACAAAATTTTTATTTTCATCATTAAAAGTTTTTAAGGACCATATATATTTCGTGACTATATGGTCATTAAAGGCACTGTGGCTAAAATTTTTGATGACCAAAATATAAAATCATCAAAAATAACTACTATATTAGTGACGAAATGCAAATTGTCACTAAATACAAACATTAGTGATGATTTTGCTTATGGCAAAATATTGAAAAATGATCGTTAAAGAGTCCAAAAATGATGATTTGATAAGGAATAAATGATAAAAAAAAAGTTTTAATGAGGATTTAATATCATCGCTAAGATTTTTTTATGATAAATTTCTGTTGGTCATGCAAACAAGCTGATATATTTAGTGATTAAATGAAAATGGTCATTAAAAATAAATATTTATAACTTTTTTTTGATGGCAAATTATTGAAATTATATATTTTATTGTTATAAATTATGATGGAAAATAAATTGACAGGGTCCCTATTTTTATCCAGTATCTATCGGATTCGAATGGAAATCTTATGGATAACCAAGTCCTCTTGGATATTTGCCTCCAAAGACTGCAAGGAACATTGGTGACTCAAGGTGGTTGTTGATCAATTTTGATTGCTCGTGCTCCGCCTGTAGCAGCTCCAGCGCTAGGAGTGCTGTGGTTATGCCACAAGGCCTGATGCAAAGCAATGTTTTCCTTCTTATCAGTTGTCATCATCATCTATTTTAGAAGGCTAAAAGGTCACCTCCCTCTATGTTGTTGCCATGAGGAGGCACCTCTGATGCAGCCCGAATAAAAAAAGTGGCCATAGAGTGACGACCAGCCACAGTACCGATGCGCAATGATGTCTCTCCATTTGAGTTTGTTGTCAAAAGGAGGGATGGGCTACTTGAACGGAGGTCTTTTGCAAATTGCTCATGCTCAAATGTCACTACAATGTGAAGTGCGGTGTTATCAAGAGTTTTGCTAAAAAGAATAATGGGGCTTTCCCGAACCAACTGATTAAGGTCAACAACATTGCCAGAAGTCATTGCCTTAAGCAATCTGGGATCTATTGTGGAGGTAATCCGCTGCCCAAGCCGACCTTCCCCTCCTCATACCATGACCGAGCACCTAGTGATGACTTAGCGACACTGTCTTGAATAATAGGGAGAGTCGAGAAACTAAAGCAGACCGACCCCATTTCATCAATCTCTTCTGGACCCTCAGCCCAGACATTTGCTGACCCTGTGGTAGGATCTTATTGACTCTGTAGTCAAGATCTTATCGAGGACAGAAAATGAGGCCCCATGATTGGCTGAAGAAAAGGTGATGCCTCATAAATCTCGAGCACAGGCACCTGCATGGAGTCTCAACTCTATACCGACCCCTGACTACTAGCTTATTTATCCACATGGGTAAAATCTACAATTGACATCTATGACTAACAATTTTGATCCACAGGTTAGTTGGTAGATTTTTCATCCCAACGGCTTGTTAGAACGTGGCCTAACAATCTAAAAACTAGGCCTAATGGCCTACTGGGCTCAGGCATAACAGCTCGTGTGGCTCTACCTCTATATAAAAGGTACCAAGGGAATCCTGAGATAAAAAAATTTTAGGCAAATTCCTCTAAAAGTGAGAACTCCCATGCTCTTGCTCCCCCTTTCTCTCTTTTTTTTATTATTCTCAAGCTCTAGTTGACCTAAGCATCAAAGGATCCCTCATCGGAGAGCCTCTGGTGAGTGCGGACTTTCATTACAGATTCTTTTCAGCACTCCAGCCTTTCGATCAAAGAGCATCTAACCTCAGTTGCACCCATCATAGATCAGAGACTTGCAGTAATAGATTGGTGTAAAAAGAAGGGTCTAAAGTCTATTCAAAGAAAAAAGAGAGCATGGTATGAACACGAGCACACAATTCCACTATCTCTCACCGGCAATCTTCTCATCGCAGCCAAAGTGGTGCTGCCCAAGAGTCCACTATAGTTCGACCCCCTACTGTGATAGATTCACAACCGTTCAATGTTATGGTTCAACAGATCCAATTATTGACCAATGCCATACAATGACTTTAGCAAGTGACGGAGTGATAGAAGCATCCCGAGCCACTTCCTCATGTAAACCCTTCTTGATGCAATTGTCATGCTCATCTCAAGAGCCCAAAATCAGCTCCCTGGCATCACCTTCACTTCGCTCCTGCTTTTGCACTGTGGTCACCTTCCCATCGGGGTCCAAGAAAGGGTGATTGTCATTGACACTCACCCTCTTTCGAAGGAGATTCGACTCCAAGTTACTCCTCCAGATTGGAAAGTCTCGATGGGAGGAGGAGCTTGAGCAGAAGATACAAGATATCGAGCACCACCTTGATGAGGTTCGAAATGGAAGCCACCAAAATGATGATGGCCTCAACTTCAACTCTCGACCCCCTTTTCTCCCAGACTAGATTGAGAAAACCAATTCTGAGTTGGTTCAAAATGCCTTAGGTGGAGCCGTACGATGGCTCTTCTGATCTCCTCGACCACTTGAAGAGTTATAGGATCCTCATGATGTTGCAGGGTATCTTGGATGCCCTCCTTTGCCTCGCTTTCTAAGCCACACTCAAAAAATCAGTACGAGCATAGTGTTAGGAACTTCAGTCAGAGTCTATTTATTCATTCGATCAGCTTGAAAGGCTATTTGTCATCCACTTCTGTAATAATTGAGTTTAGTTGAAGAACATCAATAGCCTCTTCTCCATCCAACAAGAAGAGAACGAGTCACTGTGCAGCTATATGGTACATTTCAATGTCACCATCCTTAATGTGTGCAATCTCGATGAGTCAGTAGCGATGTTGGCACTCAAATGAGGACTACGAAATGAGCAACTCATCTTCTTCCTTAATAAATTTTTTTCAAGGGATTATGTTGACCTGCTAGTGTGAATTTGGAAGTACGTGCAGGTGGAAGAAGCTTGAGCTGCACAGAAGCAGGTGGAAGGAAAAAAAACTCCAGCAAGAAACGGGATCGAGAGGATCATCATGCAATTCAAGCAAAAGGAGAATCCTCTCGACCACCAAAGAACCATAGGCTAAGGAGCCCACCTCGGCGGTTATACAGCTATACCCCACCATCTGCTCCTTGGATTTTGATCCTAATGGACATCAAAGCCAAGAGCATCTTCGACGACCTAAACCGATAAAGATCCATTGGAGAGAAGCAAGAGAAAGTACTGTTGCTTCCACCACAACAATAGTCACCAAGAAATGCCTCAACTTAAGGATGAGATTGAAACCTTAATCTGAAGAGATTACCTCGACAAATATGTTCAAGAGTGATGGAACTGAGCACCCAACGATCTACCACGGCACCAACCCGATAAGGAGGAACCAGCAACTGACCCATGGCCAGTGTTATCAACATGATTTCTAAGAGGGGATAGAGGATCGGGTAGAGGGGGCTAAGAGACAGCATATGGGGATGTTGTTTCTTTTTCTTATGATGACCTTTGAGGGATGAAGACCCATCATGATGATGCTATCGTCATATCAATGATCATAATAAATTATGATATAAAAAGAATTTTGATTCCTTATCAAAAAAAAATTTTTGGTTGATAATGAAAGCTCAGTCGTTGTATTATTTTATAATACTTTCTAAAGAATGAAACTACTTATGGATCGCCTAAGGAAAGTTAGCACTCCTCTATTCGGATTCTCCAAGGACTCCATGGCTATGAGGGTGAGATAGCCCTACAGTGACCATCAGGCAGGAGCCTCAGAGCAAAATGGTGCAACTTACCTTTCTAGTTGTTCGGATCCACTTTGCTTACAATACAATCTTCAGACAGCCTGGATTGAATGTCTTGCAAGTTATAGTTTCTACATATCACTTACTCATGAGGTTTCCGACCAAGAATAGAGTTGGTGAAGTCCGAGGAGATCAAGTACTCACTCATCAATATTGTTTGGCAATGATAAAGGGGAAGCAGCTAATGGAAACCCTACCCATTGAAGATCACAAGGAGCCTAGAGAAGCTCAGGGTGAACTAGTTAAGCAGCTTGTCGCAATTCTACTCGATAATGATCTAAGCAGAACTGTTCAACTCGGAGCACAACTGAAGTCGGATCTTCACGATTGGGTAATGGTGTTCTTACGAGTCCATGCAGATATCTTCGTCTGATCAGCATCAGATATACCAGGTACATCTTCTGATGTTATTGTTCACATGTTGAACATACACTCAAACCATCGGCCCGTCCCACAGAAGAGGAGGAGCTCCACCCCGAAATGATAATAAGCAATTGAGGAGGAAGTGAACAAGCTCTTGGCAGTGGGATTCATTCGAGAAGCCCATTATCTAGAGTAGATCGCCAACATCATCATGGTGAAGAAGGCAAACAATAAATGATGAATTTGTATCAATTATGCCAATCTCAACAAACTTATCCAAAGAACAGCTTTCTCCTTTCGAGGATCGACTAGCTTGTAGGCACCACCTCGGACATCAACTCCTAAGCTTTATGGATGCCTTCTCAGGCTACAACTATATTCGAATGGCTTCCAAGGATGAGAAGAAGATGACATTCATAATCGATAAAAGTCTATATTGTTATAAAATAATACCTTCTGGATTAAACAATATAGAAGCTATGTACTGGCATCCTATCAACAAGATGTTCAAATACCAAATTGGGTGTAACATGGAGATCTATATCGATAAATGTGGTCAAGAGTACCAAGGCTGCTCGGCACATTGCCGACCTGGAGGAGGCATTTAGTGAGCTAAGATGAAATCAAATGAAGCTCAACCCAGTAAATGCATCTTTGCTGTGACCTCAGAAAGTTTCTAAGATTCATGATGATCCACGAGGAGTAGAAACAAATCCAGAGAAGATTCGAGCACCATTGAAGATGAAGCATCCAAGAATAAAGAAGGATGTGCTACAATTAATGGGTTGAGTGGCCGCTCTCAACCATTTCATCTCGAGGACAGTCGAGAGATGCCTCTTATTTTTCAAAATTTGTAGACAGATGAAGAGCTCCAAGGGGTCGAAGGAATGCTGAACAGTATTCGATGAGCTAAAGCGATATCTTTTATCGCCACCACTACTCTCCAAGCTGACGATAGCTAAGGATTTATATTTATACTTATTGGTCTCACCTATTGCTCTTAGTTTGGTGCTTGTCCAAGAAGATGCTAGGAGCCAAAGGTGAGTTACTACATTAATAGGCTCCTCCAAGATGGAAAAACGAGGTATTAAAAGGTTGAAAAGATGATTTATGTGCTAATTACCATGTATGATGGCTCCAACCATAATTCCAAGCCCACTCGATGATCATCATGATGGATCAACCCTTAAGACTATTCTTCAAAGGCTTGATACCTCAAGATTGATGGCAAAATGGATAATCAAGCTCGGAGAATATGATATCAACTATCATCTTCGATTGACAATGAAGGCCCAAGTTCTGATTGATTTTCTAATGGAATATACTATCTATTAGAAATTATGTCCTAAAGTCAATCATTTGATGATTTGCTAATAATAAATATATATGAATTGATAAATAATAAAATTTTTTGATATTTTTTATCACAAAATACATCTTCTAACAAACTCCTATATTGTGATGAAGTCCTTAGGACTACTTTGATCGATAAAAGAAGATTTATCGCATAGTTCTTAAATTGGTTCGCGACAAACAATACGCTATTACTAGGACAATAGCGATATCAAGTGTAGATCGTTGTGTGCCATATGCGTTGGTTGTCCTCGTAACCAAATGGTATGGAGATACGGTATGACATGCAGTGAGATGTAGAGTACATCATCACTGAATATGACCAACTGAAGCACTCTGCTGTCAAGGATAGCTCATGAAGGTTATAGGTATAAGTGTCCTCCGATCTGAGATCACCACGATGACTTACAAGCAACTCACTATACTTTGGTGTCGGACTAACTTAGTTTTTAATTCAGTGATGGAAGGTTTATGGGTATAGTCAAGTACTTGTCAAGTCGGTGCATGAGTCAAGATGGGATTGATCCCTCGAATTAGTAGAAGATATGCATCAGTGTATTTCAATTTAGCAAAACCTAGGTCTAGGTAATCATAGATGGATTTGAAAAAGATTGAAATATAATGTGAATGACTTATCTAGGATTGACAGTTAAATCTTAAGTCATCCTTAGCATTAGGATCAAAGGGATAAATTATATGATAACCATACATCAATAGGTTCTTGAATATTGCTTCGCATCATTCGACCTATCCGAACGTCGGATCATCATTACTAGATAGTTATATTAATTGGTTCAGAAAGTTATTCCTGTGCTAACTGACTTAGATTCGAACCTATGGGTCACACTCAAAAAAATTTCTGACGGATCATGTGGCTAATCAATGATTGAAATCGTTTAAAGGCTTAATCGTCAATTCGATTAATGGTTAACCTTATGCAAAAGTTAAATAAATTAATTCATCAAATATTAGTAAATTAATAAAAGATTAATTAATAATTAAATTATTGATTAGCTTAATTTGATTGAGCAAAGAGGATTAAATAAAATTAATTGAATTTGATTCAATTAGGTTTGACCCGATTAGGTTATGAGATGATCTAATCTCTAAGGAAGAATTATTCTGATTTGATTAGACTTTGATTCAATCAATTTTTAATTTGATTAAAAATTTATGAACTAATTAGATTAAATTTTATATATTTTATTTAGACTAAACCAGATGTGATTTGGTTTAGATTCAAATAAGGAAACATAGAGTCCTTATTGGAATAGACTCTTCTCCCTTTGCCAACTCAGTTTGCATGTCATCTATCTCTACACACAAAATTATTTTGTATGAGAGTTTTTCACACCAAAGAGTCTTTTCCTTATATATCTCATGTCTAAATCTAATTTGGTTTTGATAAAAAAAGTTCTAAAATTAGATTTCAAAATATTTCTTATTAGGAGAATATGTTCTCATCCAGATCAACTTCTCCACGCCAATAAATTTTTTTCTCCTTATATGTGTGGCATTTTGAGGAGATTTTTTGTGAGAGATCAGTTGGAGAATTATATACTGTGAAAAAATATAGAAAGGATCATCCCATATTTTTTTGGTATGTTTTGGGATATGGAATTATGAAGGGAAGTAAAATCCAGTAAGAATCCAGGATCACTAGGACTCTTCACCTCACCTCCTTACATGCTTATAAAAGGGGCTTTTATGGTTTTTTTGTATGTGTAAGATACTAGAAGAGAGCTCTTCACGTGGTAGAAGTTTGGGTATAGTTCATGTATGAAAAAAGAGAGGAGGATCTCTCTCTTGGGTGTGCACAAAAATTGAATTTTAAATTTTTGTTCTAAGGGTTTGGAGGAAAAATAAATTAAAAAAAAATATTTTTTCTCTATCTTTCTTTCATCTCTTATCTCTTCTAGAAGTCTATCTTCAACCTTTGAAAAGATTCTAGAGATTTAAAGAAAAGATCCAGATCAGTCAAGAAGAAGGTCTTCACGTGAGCTAGCACTCCCAAAAGATCGATCAGATCAGAACTTCAGTAATTTTTCATAGAGACCGAATGCATGTACGGCTGTGAGCAACAAGCAAAGATCCTCTCATCATATCTCTTAGTAGCGAAGATCATCGATCCATGATCAGGTATGAAATTCTGAACTCAGATTAGAAGTAGATATGATCTACTGCTCATATGCATGCATGCTGATTTTATCTTTAGATTATTTAGATTTTATATGTAAATAACATGTCATAGATCTAGAGTGGTGATTTGATGATTAGATCAATATATATTAGATTAATTTGATTAATCTAGTTATCTTTCATTATAATTTTTTAAAAAAATTCGAAATACATACATGAAATCGCCTACGTATCCCAAAATGGTATCAAAGCTAGGTTCATTATGACATGATTTATGTGCATATTAAATCTAAATTTTAATTTTATTTAGATCTAATATGATATTTTGATCTAATTTTAATTAATGGTGGATCGCACAAACTGACATAAGGTTGTCCTGTTGTAGGGTTTATCCCTTACAGTGAAAAAGTTGTCCTAGTTTGTGTGATTTTTGATAAATTGATTTTATATCATGCATGTGATGTTTATGATCTAATTTAGATATGATCTAAGATTGTAATCAAATCTGATGTAATTTAGATTAGATCTAAATTCATGCATATATGATATGTGATTAGATTAGATGATCCGATTTCAAGTACTTGAATTGGATTGATCACTAGGCCATCCAGTCATAGGAGCAAGAAGGGTTTATAGGCCCTCTCTTCTCATTCGATGAGGTACTCTTATGGTGTGTAGGGGTGCCATGTGATTAGATCCCATGAAGAAGAAAGTGAAAGGAGAAAACTTACTTTCTTGCAAAACCTAGATCTTGAAACTCTAGGTGTTGTTGTATATGATGCAAGTTGCGAAGAAGTTAGTTATATCTAATCTTGTTTAATCAAAATTATTTTAATTTAAAATCATAAAAGGTTTAGATTTGATCTAAAAGATTTGATGATTTACATGTGAAAATTATTTTCAAAATCTTAACCATGTTGATGCAAAACTTAATTGAGAATTAAGTATAGAATCGATTAGATCTAGAATTATGATTTAAGATATAATGACATTCACATAAAACATGGAGGTATGGGTTAACTTAGATCAGGTCCTCTTAATTGGGTTAGACCTAAGGTTAGAATCAAAAAATAAATAGACTAATTAGAGAAATTGATTAAATTTAATCAAATATTGAATTAGATTAAAATCAGAGTTTCTCTAGAACCAATACAATAGTTGTAGATGGTCAAATTCATGTCTTTGATTAGACCAAATGGACCTTGATTATAGCTCAGTGGTTGAATCCGAATCATTAGATTGGTCAAATCGAAACTAATTAACAATTGATATCTGAGGTAAGTTTGACATTTCGATTGATGATTTTTAATTGGGAGTGACTTACCTGATCATTTCGATGGTGTCTAAGGCAAACTTAGCAGATCCTCCCATCGATCTCACTTACCTACCAATTTGATGGATTATGTCTTGATTAGATCACTAAGTGATTCGAGTTGACCCATGTCATTAAGGTTGATCAGTATGTTGATCTAGGTACCGGTTCAACCAGCATGATCTTAATCTAATTCAATGACTTAGTGAAGTCAGTGGGAGGATTGTGATTTACTGGTTGATCTCTTCTTATCTCTTCTCTAAACTGATTCTTAAATCTTCTAAATTATTAAGTCCATAAAATGAGCTAATTATGGAGATAACTAGATCATAGCCTCCCATTAAGATGAATGATAATGGATTCATTATTTTTTATTGACATTGCAGGCACCATCCGCCTGGTGTTCTCTGTGAATGATGGAATTATCATTCATCATGTGATAACTCTGTTGTACTATCTGATGATGGTTGGATTGATCGAGCCATCCTCGGACCTGATCATTTATTAGTTAGAAATACTGAGTAGGTTCATGTTAATGGTTTGACCTAACTGAAACTTTCAGTGGAGGCCCATCGCCTACTGAAATAAAATCTGAGATAAAATTAATTATTAAAAATTATTTGAAGAAATAATTAGTTAAGAACCTATCCATAGATGCATATGGGTTGACCGAGCCATCCTCGGACTTGTATGCAGTCTGTGTAGATTCTATACCCGCTAAGAAATTAAAATAATTCTTTGGATTAGAGGTAGAGGCTATTAATTCAACTAAAATAGTGAGAGAATTTTAGACTAAAGTCCAAATCTTTAGGCTTAATCAATTCATAAATATAAAGATTTTATTTTTCTTTCAGTTATGGCTAGATGTCCGTAGCTCCATTCACTGTTTGACAGTGACTAATTTATAGATCGAACTTCGATAATTGATATCGAAAATTATGAATAGTTCTAAAGTACGAATGGATCCTACATATGATTATGGATCCACAGCTGAAGTTTTCACATCTAATACATGTGATGCGATCAAAGATACTTATCAAAAATGACCAAATGATCATATCACCATATGGTATTATTGAGAGCAGTAAAGAACATGAATTAGTTGTAAATTCGATGATGCTCAGTGAAAAAAAAATTTTCAAATATTGAAGGAGTTCTTTCACACCTCCGAAGATGTGTCTTCAGTATGGTAATAATCCTTTAAAAAAAAAAAGAAAAATGTGCAAAAGAATCATGCTTGGGCTAATGAGTCTGAACTGATAAAAGAGTCTAAGGTTAATCTAGTCTGGCAGAGTCTTTGATCCGAACAGGCTAAGGAAGAAAATCAGCAAAAGATTGCTGAACAAATTACTTATATGATAATACTTTATGATTTTCTATCTATGATACTACTACATGAATATTGGATATCGAAAGTTTATACAAATTATTCCAATGATTTCAGATTAGTAAAAAATTTGAAAACTGCAAGAGATTTCTGAACATGGGAGTTGGAAGTTATGTTCCAATCTGGTTTTAAAAATTCTCGAATCTATTTTAATTCTAACAATATCATTTTAGTGATTATCACTATTGTCTAATAATTTTTATAATTTCATTATGAATGATGTCAAAATCATGTGGACAACTAAAAAAGACATTTATGAATAGTCATAGCCTGTTAGTGTAACGTACACAACAAACAAATCCTAAAGTAGATAATGTCACAAATATTTACTTTGGCAATTTAGGCTCGATTATTAAATAAGAATAGGATCAACAGGAGATAATTCTCAAAGTCAATGATTGTGAATCATTGTCAACCTATTAATCCTATCTCTTTAGTAAGATGATCAAGTCATTTTTTGTTAAAAAATGAATGAGCCAATGATGTTCTGAATCTGATACATACTATATATTGGATTACGAACATGTTTACCATAAATTTAGATTATTTAAATATTTAAATAATTTTATAATAAGATAGAAAAATAAACTGAGAAGAGCATTGAAACTTTCGACCAGACCAAAGAGGAGAATGCCCTTTCGATAAGTTTTGACATATATAGAAGAGAATAGGATTCTCTCCTATTGGAATCGACTTTGTTAGACAAAGTTTGATCCATGATGGAGTTTAAAGTTGCCAGTCTCCATTTAAGGTTATGCTCTTAAGACTACTTATTATGTTCTGAACTGAATTCTGAATTAATCAGTCACAATAATTTCATATGGATATGGACTAGCATAAGTCGATATTCTTTACCTTAAGGTTTGAAAGTATTTGATTTATGTCGAGCATTTGCAGATCGATTAGCTTAGATCTCGATCCTATATATATTATTTTATAGGATAATCTCAAAGAATCTAGGAGATATAACTTCTACCATGCTAAAGAATAAGAGTTGTTTGGTATTCTTTTTAGAAAAAGAATATCTTGATGAAGGTACTGATGCTTTTAATGTAGAACTTACGAAATTTGACAGATAGAAGAACCAACACAATCTGATGAACCCATAGAATCAGATTTGATTAGATCAAATTTGAAATCCATTGTAGAGGCACCATTAGAAGATCCAGTAGAGTACCGCATCTGTTGGATAGATATTTTGATTTCTAGTTCTAGAATGTGATCCTATTGAACTCGATAAGAACAACAAGGATTTGATTACCTACATGGATGCCATGCAGAGGTTCAACTCTGAATAATGGCTTGGAGTCATAGATCCAAAATGAAATCTATGAAGGTCAATGGTGTATGGACATTCGTTAATCCACTCGAAGGGTAATGCCCATAGAGTGTAAGTGGATCTCCAATAGGATGAGAGTAGCACAGATGAGAAGGTGGAGATCTACAAAGCTCGTCTGGTTGCCTAAGGATATTGTCAACATTATGGTATTGACCATAACAAGATATTTTCTCTTGTGGCAATGCTAAATATTTTGGAGTTGAAACATACATTTTGATAAGTGATCAAAATGCATGGTTCATTGAGAACGAAGAAGAACCCTACAAATATAAATGGGTTAATAGTTCTATGAGCGTATTTCTTGTCCTGTATGTGAATGAAATTTTCTTAATCAAGAATGACATTTCTTACATTATAAAAATAAATATTTTGCTATTATCATAGTTCTCCATAAAGGACTTAGGAAAAGCATATCTCATCCTAGGGATGAAGATCTATAGAGATAGATCTAAGAGACTGCTTGGATTATCCCAGTCCGATATACATAGGATGTTTATGAGTAGAATTTATTCTATCATGTACACCATATATAAGAACTGGATATGGTATACTTACTAGGATATGAGTGGATACTGCAAGATCTGGATGAGAATCACTGGAATATCATTCTTAAATATTTGAGAAATACTAAGGACCGGTGATTCGATTATGGAAAATCTGACTTAAAACTTATAGAGTATGACTTCAGTTTTTAGTTGGACATAATAATAGCAAGAATGTGTCGAAATACATCCTTATCCTAAATAATGGAGCAATTTGCTAGAAAGTTCCAAGCCGAAAAATATAGTCAAATTCAAATTGCGAGGCAAGATGTATTGCAACATTCGATGCTTGTAAAGAAGCTATGTGATTGTACAATTTACTGATAAGTTAGGAGTGGCACCCTCTGATGATGGTCCTGCTATATTGTACAGCACCGGAGCCATAGCTCATGCCAAGAACCAAAGTCCCATTAGCTTACCAGGCATTCTGCATCGCTACCATCTTATTCAGAAAAATCTGTTAAGCTACCGTCAATCTTTAGAAGATCGACAGAAAGGAGAACGTGATCAATCCATTTTACTAAAGCCTCGATATCTAGGAGTTCTAAGATGATAAATCGAAGATGGGTATGCGATACTATACTGATTGGCTTTAGTCCAAATGGAAGTTATTGGAAATTATGTCCTAAAGTCAATCGTTTGACGATTGTGCTAATTATAAATGTATATGAATTGATAAATAATAAAAATTATTTGATATTTTTCATCATAAGGGTACATCTTCTAACGAACTCCTATATTATGATGAAGTCCTTAGGACTACTTTGATCGATAAAGGAGGATTTATCGCGTATTCCTTAACTTGATTCGCGATCAAACGATACGCTATTACTAGGACAATGGCGATATCAAGTGTAGTCGTTATGTGTCATAAGCATTGGTTGTCCTAGTAATCAAATGATATGGAGATACCGGTATGACATGCAGGTGAGATGTAGGAGTACATCGTCACTGAATATGATCAACTATGAAGCACTCTACTATAAGGGTAGCTTGCGAAGTTATGGGTATAAGTGTCCCTTCACTTGAGATCACCACGATGACTTACAAGCAACTCACTGTACTTTGATGTCGGACTAACTGAGTTTTTAATTCAGTGATGAAAGATTTATGGTATAGTCAAGTACTTATCAAGTCGGTGCGTGAGTCAAGATGGGATTGACCCTTCGAATTAGTAGGAGATATGCATCAGTGTATTTCAATTTAGCAAAATTGAGCCGAATAATCCATATGATGGATTTAAAAAAGATTAAAATATAATATGGATGACTTATCTAGGATTGACAGTTAAATCTTAAGTCATCCTCGAGCATTAGGATCAAAGAGATAAATTATACGGTAACTATATGCAATAGGTTCTTGAATGTTGCTTCGCCATCATTCGACCTATCCGGATGTCGGTCATCATTGCTAGATAATTATATTGATTGGTTCAGAAAGTTGTTCTTGTGCTAACCGATTTAGGTTCGAACCTATGGGGTCACATTCAAAAGAAGTTTCTGACTGATCATGTGGCTAATCAACGATTAGAATCATTTAAGGGCTTAATCGTCAATTCAATTAATGTTAACCTTATGCAAAAATTGTAATAAATTAATTCACCAATGTTAGTAAATTAATAAAGATTAATTATAATTAAATAACTAATTAGCTCAATTTGATTGAGTAAAGAGGATTAAGTAAAATCTAATTGAATTTGATTCAATTAGGTTTGACCCGATTAGGTTATGAGATGATCTAATCTCTAAGGAAGAATTATCCCTGATTTGATTAGGACTTTGGTTCAATCAATTTTTAATTTGATTAGAATTTGATTAAAAATTTATGAATCTAATTAGATTGGATTTCATATATTTTATTTGGACTAAACCAGATGTGATTTGGTTTAGATTCAAATAAGGAAACATAGAGTCTTATTGGAATAGGACTCTTCTCCCTGCGCCAACTTAGTTTGCACGTCATCTATCTCTATGCACAAAATTATTTTGTGTGAGAGTTTTTCACACCAAAGAGTCCTTTTCCTTATCTATCTCACGTCTAAATTTGATTTGGTTTTGATAAAAGAAGGTTCTAAAATTGGATTTCAAAATATTCTTTATCAGGAGAATTTATTCTCATCCAGATCAACCTCTCTATGCTAATAAATTTTTTCTCCTTATATGTATAATATTTTGAGGATATTTTTTATGAAAGATTAGTTGGAGAACTGATTTATCATAAAAAAATATGGAAAGGGTCATCCCATATTTTTTTGGCATGTTTTGGGATGTAAATTATGAAAGGAAGCAAAATTCTGTAAGAGTCCAGATCACTAAGACTCTTCACCTCACCTCCTTACATGCCTATAAAAGGACTTTTGTTGTTTCTTTTATGTGTGTAAGATACTAGAAGAGAGCTCTTCATGTGGTAAAAGTTTGGATATAGTTCATGATGTAAAAAATAGAGAGAAGAGTCCTCTCTTTGGGTGTGTGCAAAAATCTGAATTTCAGATTTTGGTTCTAAGGGTTTGAGAAGAGAAAATAAATTAAAAAAATTATTTTTTCTTCATCTTTTTTTCACCTCTTCATCTCCTCTAGAAGTCCATCTTCAATCTCTAAAAATTTTAAAGATTTGAAAAAAGATTCAGATCAGCCAAGAAAAAATTTTTGTGTGAGCTAGCACTCCCGAGAAGATCGATCAGATCGAGGCTTCGAGTGAATTTTTTATAGAGATCGGACGTATGTGTGCTACAAAAATAATAAAGATCCTCTCCATCATGTCTCTCAGTAGCGAGATCGTCGATCCGTGATCAAGTATGGAGTTCTGAACTCAGATTAGAAGTAGATGTGATCTACTGCTCATATGCATGCATGCTGATTTTGTCTTGGATTATTTTAGATTTTATATGCAACATAACATATCATTGATCCTAGAGTAGGTTGATTTGATGATTAGATTATATGCATATTAGATTAATTTAATTAATCTATTATCTTTCACTATAATTTTTTGAAAAAATTTAAAATACATACATGAAATCACCTACTCATCCCAACACTATCCCGATGAGAAGTCGATATAAGAACCATCTAAAAAAGTAGAAGTCCCATATTGGATCCTTCATATAGATGGAGCCTCAAGTTTCCAGAGATGTGGAGCCAGGCTTATCATTGCAAGCCCAGAGGGGGTTGTGATGGAGTATGCACTACGATTCAATTTTAGTGTCTCTAACAATAAAGCTGAGTACAAAGCATTGATCACAGGCCTCGGCATCGCCAACGAGCTTGGGGTGAAAGATATAAGGGTTTTCACCAACTTGCAACTTGTCGTCAAATAAATTGAGAATATGAGGCTCAAGGACCAAAGATGGCTTGATACTTGTAGAAACTCAAAGAATTCTTGGTGACTTTTTAGAATCTGGAGGTATAGCAAATCCTAAGATCAAAGAACATCTGAGCTAATGCATTGTCTCATCTTGCTATCTCAGGGTATCCCAACCTTAATAGATGAGTTTTCATCGAGCACCTATAAAAACTAAGCATTGTGGAAGAACCAACCATCCTATAAGTCAACCATGAACCAAGCTAGCTGGATGGACCGACCCTTTGGTCAGTTACCTCCTTGATGGTATCTTGCCAGCCAACCCTATTGAAGCTCGAACAATCAAGCACCAAGCCCCCAAGTATGTTTACTTGGAAGAGAGACTTTATAAAAAGTCTTTCTCATTGCCTCTACTTCAATGTATGTGGCCAACCGAAACAGACTATGCACTTCGAAAGGTTCATGAAAGAATCTATAACAATTACTTGGAAGGTAGATCATTGGTTTACAAGACTATTCGATAAGGATATTATTGGTCTACTCTATAATAAGATGCCACCGACCTCATTAGGATGTGCGGACAGTGCCAGAGATATGCTAATATCCAACAAAGGCTGGTGACCGAGCTTACATCGATTATTGCCCCATAGCCCTTCATCATATGGGGAATCGATATCCTCAGATCATTCCCATTGGCAACTAGTCAAAGAAAATTCTTAATTATTGCAATCCATTATTTCACTAAGTAGGTGGAAGCTGAGCTCTTAGCTCAAATTACTGAGAAGAAGGCTCAGGACTTCATCTAAAATCTATTATCTGTTATTTTGGACTACCATGAGCTATTATAATTGACAATAAGCAGCAGTTCGATAAACAAAAGTTTAAAAAATTTTGCTCCGAGCTACACATTGACCACAAGCTCACTTTGGTTGGCCATCCTCAATCAAACGGCAAAGCTAAGGTGACCAACCGAATGATCCTACAAAGACTAAAATCAAGGCTCGACCAAGCTAAGAGATTGTGGGCCGAAGAACTCTAAAATATGCTTTGGGCCTATAGCATGATTTCATGGACTACTACAAGGTAGACTCCATTCAACCTCACCTTCGATGTTGAGATAGTTATCCCTATAGAGATCGGGATGCCGACAACTAGAGTGGAGCACTATGATCAATAGGAGAATCTGGACTGTCTCTGAATGAACTTGGATCTACTCGAAGAGATCAAGGAGCGAGCTCGAGTCAAAATGGCATCCTATCAGCAATGGATGGCCTGTTACTACAATGTGAGGGTCAAATCAAAAGTATTATGATCTGAGGAAATCATCCTCCATCGAGTTGAGGTATCGAAACCTACAAAGCAGGATAAACTAGCTTCAAATTAGGAGAGGCTCCTATAAAATTTATCGAAGTTATCAAGCCTAGAGCATTCAAGATTGAAAGCCTCAATGAAGCCCCTATCTCTCAGACATGAAACATCGAGAATCTAAAAATGTACTATTAGTAAGTTGTATATGTATTGATTATGTTAATAAAAACACCACTCTTTGCAACTTGGTGCAGGCTTCTCATCAGAAGTGATTATACTGAGCACCCAACCAACCAAAGGGCTAACTCTCTGGGACCCCACCTCGAAGATAAATAGGCTAACCCTTCGGATATCCTACCTCGAAGACAAAGGGGCTAACTCTCTAGGGACCTTACCTCAAAGACGAACGGGCTAACCTTCTGGGGATCTCACCTCAAAGATGAAGGGGTTAACCCTCTATTGACCCCATCTCGAAGACAAAGGGTCTAACCCTCTAAAGACCCTACATGACCAACTAATTTTCCTCAACTATAGGTGAGACGAATAGGAATCAAGAGCAACAACAATGACTCAGTGAAATTGCTGCTACGGATTGACTTTGGATATGGTGATCCCTAATATTGAGGCTCTTGATGCAAGGTTCGAGCCTACGACTCTCATATCATAACCAACTTGACAAATTAACTAAATCAACAACCTCCGTTGGTTAAACAAATCACTGGCCATACAAGATCAATGTGTGTACCAGAGAGAAAGGAAGAAGAGTTCATTTCATTTCATGAGGTAGAAAGTTTATTATAAAAGCTTGTTGCAAGATCAAACAAAAAGAAGAACAAAGATCAACTAATGCCTTTGGGACCAAGCTCGAAAGCAGGTTCCATTGCCTTCTTGACTGTAGAGACAGGAACTCCGATAGCTATCCCTAGGCTTATCCTCATTGCTGCCTCCAACCGACGCAGAGCCTACCCCTAGGATCTGTTGGGATAAATGCTTCGAATTCGATCCACAGGAGCGAAAATCCAGATGCGAAAGAAGTCCAGCTGGAAGAGTACATCGCAAAGAGCCCAGAGATGTAAAAAAGTGGGGCCTGCAATGTCCAAACCAGTGGGGCCTGCAGTGCGCAGACCAGAAGGAAGGAAAAGAGCCCGAAGGCCAACAAGGGGCCCAGGCCCGTAAGCACAGCCCAACAGCACATGAGCTCAGCCCAGGTGTGCGCGGGCATGCATAGGCTAGCTGCAGGTGTGCGTACAGACGCAGCCCAAGCCCAAGCGAATGCACGTGCAGGCGTGGCCCAAGCCCAAGTGGGTGTGTATAGGTGCAACCCACGCAGCCCTTCACTTAGTCCATCGCAGACCGACGGTCCATAGGAGGAGGCTTGGACCGAGAGACCATTTTCCAGGTGATTTTCACGGTCCATCGTGGACTAGAGATGTTTCACTCACAATTCTTCGTGCGGTTATGTGATCAAATGGTTAAGAGAGATGTCGGGTGTGATTTGACGGTTCGTTGGGTTGTTTGGTACTGTTAGGAAGCCTAATTCATATTGAAGTCAGGATTCGACTTGATTTAAGGTCTTTAAAGGGATCCTGTGGGGAACAAAATTGATGGAAAGTAGCAGAGGCTCTAGTAGCAATTAAGAGGAGTTTGATAAGCATTGAGAGCGTGTAGTCCATAGAGCAGACAGACAGAGCATTGAGGGTGGAGCAAAGTGTCAAATAGAGCGCAACGAGGCATGCTATGGCGGTTTGCATCACAGGAAGCATCTAGGGGCATCGAGGATCCTGATACTGACAAGCCTGTGAGAGGATTTTCTTGAGAGATTTTATAAGAGCTTTTGGAGGATAGCTTCAGGTTAAGAGAGATTTGTGTATGGAGAGTTGAGAATGTAATGATCTCCTCTTGTACTTATTTTTTCTTTCACAGTGAAGTTTGCATGCCCCATGGAGGTATTACTTGGGTTATTTCATGTACTTGATTGTGTGTTCTCTGTTTTATCTCTTCCTTCTTTCTACTACAATGAGTGGTATTGGATCCTATCCAACAAGTGGCATCAGACTTAGGTGGTGTTAGGATGGTGTTGGACCCCAACAAGATCCATCATCTCCCTGATATTCTTTTCAAGAAGACCAGGGAGCTTGCTTAGGATCAAAAAGATGGCCCCCTAAAAAGATCCAGGACGTTCTTAAAGAGCTCAATACTAAAAAGGCCCCCCAAACTATCACTCACTCCCTGTCTAAACCAATGGCCGACGTAGTTCAATTAAGAATGCCTCCACATTCTTAGCGAAACTCTGCATTGGGAGATGGAACTCCAATAACCACGGGCCCCAGGAGGATATGGGACTACAACAAGCCTCCTCAGGTCAACGATAGCTATGGTTCCACAGCTAGAATAGTAATGATTACTGATACCTCCCATGCCAAGGGCTATGCCCATAGGCATGCCCTTTCTGAGCACCTTGCAACTAGCCGAGGGGTAGAAGAGAACACCTCCATGGTGCAGTGGATGCCGGCAACCATCACATCCCCAGCAAGAGATTGAGGCCACGACATCTTCACTGATACACTCGTAGGTATGGAAATAGGGAGAATGGGCTTGGTCACAAGCGACGGCCTTTGCCCTCCATTTATAGAGGACCCAAATGGAGATGCAGCCCCTCACCTCCTAGGTAGTAAGCCTAATATTACTCCCCCTACAGCCTTGAAGATTGCACCTTTCAAGAAGAGGTGTCTTCGGCACCCTTTGCAATAAAATGCCACTTTGGAGACTACAACATTAAATGATTATGCAAGCCAAGAGCATCAAGTCATACGACCTTTCATCGCACCGCCTTTAGATAAAGCCACATAGGTTGATTTGGGAGTCGTGGCACGAGATCTACCGACATTCAACATATGGCAACACCTCCGTGGATCTGGGAAGCAATTCTCAAGTCTCCTTCTCCGAGTTATTGCATCATGAAATCTTGGGCCACCCATTTCATCATCCTCTTTTTGACCCTCAGTCCGAATATTTGCTGACCCTAGGTAGGATTTTACTGATCTCATAGTCTAGATCTTGTCAAAGATAGGAAATGAAGCCACACATTGACTGAAGGAAAGGTGGCGCCCATAAATCTCGGGCACAAGCACCAGTATGGAGCCTCAACTCTATACTAACCCAGGCTACAACTTACTTATCCACGCGGGTAAATCTACAACTGACATTCACAATTAACAACCTTAATCCACAGGTTAATGGATGGATTTTCTATCTCAATGATCTATCTGAATATGGCCTAACAACTTAACGAACTAGGCCTAATGGCTTATTGGGCTCAGGCATAACAGCCTACGGGTCACCTCTACATAAGAGGTACCAAGAGGATCCCTAAGTAAGACAATTCCAGACAAATTCCTCCAAAAATGAGAACTCCCATTCCCTTGCTCCCCCTTCCTCTCTTCTCTCTATTGTTCTCAATCTCTAGCTAACTTAAATATCAGAGAGCCCTCCACCAGAAAGCCTCCAATGAGTGCGGACTTTCTTTGTAAGTTTCTTTCTCTAATGCTCCAGCCTTTCAGTCGGTGGGCATCCGACCTTAGTCGCACCCATCATGGATCGGAGACTTGTAGCAACAGGATCCATGGGGCTATTTGACTGCTTGGTTGCTCCTGCAAGTATGGCTGTTGGGGTAGTATTAATAACAATATCGAGAACTTGATTCTAAACAATTGAGGTCACTTTAAGGGCATTCTTAACTTATGCAACGTAGGAATGTTTAGTAGAGAAATCTTCAATCTAGGATCATGAATCTATTGCTCACTCTAAGGCCATATTCTTATATAGTTTAGCAATGTTTAGTAGTAGAAATCTTCTGTTGAGGATAATGAATCTATTGCCCACTTTAAGGACATATTCTTAACTTGTACGACTTAGCAATGTTTAGTAGCAGAAATCTTCGACACAGGAGAATGAATTTATTGATCACTATAAGTTCATGTTCTCAACATGTGCTTAGCAATGTTTAGTGGCGGAAATCTTCTATCTAGGATAATGAATCTACTGCAGAAACCTTCCAATATGTCAATTAGATATTTACCGTTCAGCCTGGCATTTGTTATTTTATGTAGCTTCAAATTCCACTTTCCATTTTGACTACTAAATTTGGACATCTATGCGCATGTGGACAGTAGAAAGGACAGCGGGTGACGGACCTCGAAGTCCACGGTCATGCGTTGCTCGTTTCCCAATTTCTTAATGCCAATTATTTAACGCCAATGATATAAATAATTTCTGTTTTAGACATAATTAATCTGGGTTCAAGAGAATTGGCATGCGTAAACCAAGGATCGAGATGGGAAAGACCTGGTTGCATGTTTAATGTGAGCAATGGAAAAGAGTGCGTAAGATTTCAAATTTATTAAACTATATTTTTTGTAGCTTTTAGCGAGAGATAAAATAGATAATGAAGCTCTTCACCAACCATCTAATTAGCAGGTGTCGCCCCTTCTCCGCGGCGCTTATCGGTGGCCAGCCAATCCTCTCGTCTTCATCGATCGGAATTCCGTCGATGCCTCTTCCTCAACGCTGGTAAGATATCTAGGGTTTTATTCTAGCAGAATTTATGTTCTTCTTGATTTCAGATTTTCTTTGAAGAAGTTTCTCCCCCCTTTGCTCTAAGAGTGTCAGCAGGATTAGGTTGTTTTCGCGAACGATGACCGTGTCTGTCCCCTCGTTGCTTTAGCTTTATCCCTTCCTCATCGTCGTTATCATCTTGCACTAGAGTTGGCTTTGTTTTATTTTCTTCCCCCGTTCTTTTTTGTTTGATGACTTCTTGATCGTCGAATTGGGGATCAAGGAAGTTCTACTAATGTGTTGGTATCTTGAAATATGCTATTGGTCGTTGTGCTGTCGTCTCAAAGCTAGCGAGTATCTTTCTGATGATTTCTTTTGGATTTTCTTGATATTTCTATGATTTCCTAACTTTGACATTAATAATATGCAATTGCCTCAGTCCCACCAGCATTATTGTTGCCATTTTGAGGAACCATCTTTCCGATGATTTCTTCTGGATTTTCTTGAAATTTCTGTGATTTCCTATCTTGGGCACAGTGGTTTACCATTACTTGAGTCCTACAAGTCATTAATGTTGCCGTCTTACTGAGTATTTTTCTGATGATTTCTTTTAGGTTTTGTTGAAATTGATGCGACTCCTTAGCTTTGACACGGATGTGTGCGATTACTTGAATCCTGTAAGTCATTGATCTTGCAATCTTAAGGCTAGTATTTTTTTCTGATGATTTCTTTTAGGTTTTCTTGAATTCATACGAATGATTAACTTTGATGTTAACGTTTGCAATTACTCGAGTCCCATGAGTCAATGATCGTGGCATCTTAAAGCTAATATCATTTTAATGATTTCTTTTGGATTTTCATGAAATTTCTGTGTATCCATCATGTGAACGATCTTCAAAAACTTGTTAATCCTTTCTAACCCGGTATCATCTGCATCTACCAATACTTTAGTTATCAATTGTAGCATTTATACTGGTTCATGATCAAGTGCTTGCTTAGAAGTTGCTACTTGCTGATAAATCAAAAATCTCTGCAAGGGGTCTAATGTTTAAGTTCAGAGAGTGAGTTTGTGATAAATGATTTTTGTATCATATAGCTACCCCACCCCCAAAAACACCCACACCCAACACACCCCGCACACACAAAAACCTGCCATTTTCCCTTTCTTGGATGTGACATGGTTATTGCTTCATGATATTCAATATACATGCATGATAAAACAGATTATAAGGTTGCACAATGGGTACCCGTACATGTAATATTTTGATGATGTCATATGATGCTGATATCGGAATCACTATGAGCTCTGCAAGTAGAAGAAGTGTATGCTTACTGATGCATTGTGAGGTGTCACAGTATGAGCTGTACCATGTCAGCTTTATGTTTGCTTTGGTGTATCACTTTTATTAACTAGTTCTAGATTGTAAGAGGAGTACTTTCTGCTTACAAACTTTGGTTTCATGATTGAATGTGACCTTATCTTCTTTTATATGGTGCTTACGCCCTTTTACCTCTTATCATAGCTAAATAAATGTTGTTCAACTCACATGATTTGCGGGATTGTTGTCTCACCTGAAGTAATACTTGCAAAAGCTACAATCATGTATATGTCAAGCTTTTGTGATTCTAATGTAAGAGTTGATTTTGTTGCCTACTATATTCTTATGAGATTTCAGGATTTAGCTTGATGTTTATAAGTAGCAATACATCTGGCTTAAGTGCAGTGTGTAATTACTTTTAAAAATTTGAAGGATCCATAGTTGCCTTATTCATTTGTATCACTGCAACTGGAACTTCTGATCTGCATTTTACCACCTAAAATGGTTATCCATTTGTATCACTTCGACTGGAGCTTCTGATCTGCACTTTAAAAGGTTTAAAGTGTTAACTTCAGAGTTCAGCTTTTATGAATGTTGAAGCTTTGAAACTTATGGCACTTGGATATGACATTGCACTGCATGGTACTGCATTCATGCGTATGTCATGCTTGCTTTGGCTAATGTGCTGCACTTGGGGTGTTATATTTAACACCTTAAAGTTTATACCGGAAACACCCTAAAGTGAGTAATGGCACTTTAATTTTTAACTATCTCAAGTGAATAGTGTTTGAATACTTCCAACGATATATCATGCCTTTCGTCTACAAGTGCATCGAGCATCTGAAATCTTATTGAAATTAAAAATCCATCCTCCTATAATAATCTCTGATAACCTGACAATTTTGTAGGTATGATTTTGCTATCTTTTAGCCTCAGTTTCATGGTTTCTGTGAGCTCTATCTGTCTTGATGTCATTTCATATGCCTATTATGATTTTAAGTTCATTGTCCAACTCAGTTGATAAAGTAAATGACTGCCTTTACTCATTAACTATGTACTTATTTCGTAAATGTATATGCACAACATTTGTTTTATCCTGCCATAATTATAATTATTGTGTTTGGTTAGATGCATGTTTAAATGAAGGGGTACGAGTTTTTATTGCTAGAAGCTCAAATACTTTCGTAGGGAAAGAAAATAAAGGATATAATATGAGGAAGATGATAAATGAGTTTGCAATGACTTATCATGTAATATTAATGGATACATATTTGAAGAACATAAATGACCATTTAATTCTTGCAAGAGTGGAACAACTGTGTGACAAATTAAGATTTTACCTCATTAAAGTTGAAATAAATTAAGATGTTTGCATGCGTTGATTGTATAAAGATGGAACAAGAAGTAGTTGTATGAAAGTGCATTCATGTTAAAGAGGTTAAGTTGAAGTTACATAGCAAGCAAACATGGTATGAATTTTGAGAAGGTACTATGATGAAAAGAAATTTAGAAACATCTTTCATGTTTTATAGTTTAAAGACATGCTGAAATGGAAAATTTGCGGTGGCAATGAGGTTACAGAGGAGATCAATGAAAGTTATTTCACACAAATAAGGATATTAATTTATTGAATTCTGAGGTTGGGAGAGATCATAAAAAAATTTCTGAGTTAAGTGAATGACAGGAATATATGCAAGGAGATAGATATTTTTGTTAGGCTGACTATGCAGCCTAAAATCGCAAGAATATAAAGAAGAGGTTAGACAAAATATTAATCAAAAGGGGAAGGTTGGTTGGAATATATGTATCCATAAAAATCTGTTAGGAGTGATCATAATACAATTAAAGTGAAATTTGATCAGTTAAGAATTGGAGAGCATGCTTAAAAGTGAATAAATAAAGATTCTCTTTGAACGAAAATACATTTGAGATAATAATAAATGCTTTGTGGCATTGGTAAAATTATATATGAAACAATTATAACTATAAATAGTTGTTGAAGAGTGTACAAGGGGTAAGATGTCACTATGAACACCGACAAAAGTATGATAATTTATGAGAGAAACTAGGTATTTTCACATTTTCTTCCTTTTTTTTTTATTAAAAAAAAGAGAAAGATTGACCATGAAGGTCATGTTCTTGGTGCTCATTCACGTTATAAGCATTTAAGAGAGAGATCACAGATAGGAACACTAATGGAAAAGGCATATTTTTGTGTGTTGTTCTTTGTTACTAGTGGAGATCGAGGAGAATACATATGCAAGGAAGCAATGCTATGTGAGAAACTTTTAAGCGAAATGAATGGGTTATTTATTTTTTTGGCCACATTAAGGCTTGGCACCTTGGCGTTTATTGGAATTTTCTTTATACTTGCCAACTAATTGCTATATTAGAATTTTCGTTATGCTTTCTATTATGGTGTAGAAGGGAAGGCATCATTTGTCCCACATTGGTTGTGAGTCGAGGAAACTCTGGCTTATATAAGAAGGGACCATCCTTCTTATGTGAGGCACCTTTCGAAGGACAAAATTATGAGGCCCATGGATCAGAGGGGACAATACCTCACGTGCCAAGTCATGAGCCCTTGACCGCAATAGTAGTGCATCAGGAAGGGGACCACTCCAGCAACTGTGGGGCTCATTCCATCCGTACACCAATCTGTGTTAAAAATAAGGACATCTCTCATTTGTATACAGACTCCTCCTTGGGAGCTATGGTAAAAATAAGGAGAATACCTTCTGTCTGTATACAAACTCCTCTTTGACTGGGAGGCTATGTTGTGGTATAGAAGGAAGGACATTATTAGTTCTACATTAGTTATAAGTCAAGAGAGACTCTGACTTATATAGGAAAAGACCATCCTTCCCATGTGAGGCGCCTTTTGAAAGGAAAAACCGTGAGATCTATGGGCTAGAACGAATAATACCTCGCGTACCAAGCCGTGAGCCCTTGACCACAACACTTCCTTTGATCCATGATCCGTGCATCAGATATGGATGTAATTCCCTATGCTAAATATTTCATCAACCCCTTCTCTTTTAGGCTCTTTCCAACTTTAGGAACATCAAGGGCTGCTCTCCTATTGTGTGAGCTTAAATCATGTAAGCAAGAAGGTAGGTCTTTGCTTGCCAACTGACTTTTATAGGTTTCCTAGGTCCTTCTTTTGCCAAAGTGTCTGTCTAAGAACCCCATAAAGGGCTGGACATTGGTTTGAGGTTGCATTATGAAATGCTATCAAACTATATATATCATATTAGGATAGATGTTGATGAGATGTTCTGATGAGTTTAAGCTTGACAGTTTAAGTCAAAGTTAAGAATATCAATTGCTTTCCTGGGATATTTTTGTATTTTAGATCAAGCAAGACTTATTCATATTTCTTATTTTAGAGCTATTTTGCTTTGTACCAAGGGACCAATTATTTAAACCTGTATTAGTCTCAAGGTGTTAGAAAGTTTAGTGTATTTGCTATGGCTGCAACACCATGTTATCAGCTATGTCTAGCTTGACTTCCAATTTATTGATTGAGGCTACTTATTTGTTGGATGACTGGAAAAACAACTTTCTGACAACTCATCGGGCATTAGATAATCAATTTTTGTACTCAAATATTCTCTAATTGAATTATATATTTTTGAATTTTATGTATTTGTAAATAGTCACACTCACATCACATGTTTCATCATATACTATCATAAACGTCTTTGTTATTCTTAGCTAAGCTGTCCTTGGATCACATGCATCATGAAGGGTTGGGTGATTTGTCAGCTTGTTAAGTTGGTGATATTTTACAGGGATGATGAGGTTCATCGTTTGGACAGGTTGGTGGTGTGTTTTCACATGTTTGATTCCTTATGACTGACTAGTGAAAACTATATTACTTTGAAGATGAACTTTTCCAAGTACTTTGCAGTACTTTTGACCCTATTGTCAAGAATTCATGACATCCTCTCAAAGGGAGTTTCATAAATGCCATAGAGTTTCAAAGCTACAATTCTGATTTTGTATATGTGCCTTTTTCTGTTCTATTGCATTTTTCATATGACATAAGTTGATTAATTTGATTTGCTTAAATGTTTCTTCCTATATAGTGATGTTTTTGTCAATGCTTCATTTATTGGTTTAAAGAGAAGTCCCATTATAGTTCGATTATCTTAGAGCAACTCTTATAGGAGGTGAAACCATGTTACCTCAATCCTCCATTTAGGGTAGCACCTCCTACTCTTCACTTCTATATATGCACCCACTAATGAATATATATGTTTAACGTATACAACTACTGCTGACATCAGAGCACCTAGGGGCTCACTTGCTAGACTAAGGGGGTGAGCCAAAATTAGATGTGAGTTCGGATTGCACGGGTCCTAGGACCATGCAGGGCACATGTGCTTGCCGTACGGGTTGCAGGTCCCGTACGCATGGTCTCAGAACCCAAGATAGTTGTCTCGTTAGAAAACTTTAATGTTAGTTATGTTCTATGGAGTTTTGATTTTTGTGTACCCTTTTTTTTGAGTACTTTTGATGTTAGGAAGTTAGGTTGGAGAATTAACTTTTGATGGAAGAGGAGAAGAAGGCTAGCACTAGGTCAGAGAATAGCATAGGCATGCTATCAATTACCACCGGACTAAGAGGAGGTGCTCGGGTTCGAATACCTTCAGCTTGACTTTGACTGCTGGAATGCTAGCTGTACCACAACTTAAAGGATAATGAAGAGGAAATGAAAAATATTGGATATCAAAGACAAAAATTCATTAATGATGATCTTCCAAATAAAGATCCTTTTTTGTTACAATTTATGTTCTTTATACTCTTGTATCAACATTCTGTCATTAAGTGCCTTAGGATGCATGAATTTCCATCTTGGCCACACATTCCAATCGGTTATCACCATTATTCCATTTCTCTTGTATGTCATAAGCTTTAATTTCAAATTTGAAATCTCCTTCCAACTCTTTATTAAACACCTATATTCGCTTGGAGCATGATGACATATGAACCAATTCCAAACCTTTGTAACTTAATAAATTTTGTATAACTCCCATTTTGGTGATAGCTCTATTCAGCCTGTCTTATCATAATCTCTCTTGCATTGATACTCCTTTCTAAGTCCTTTTTGGCCTATCCTTATCCGGTACAGCATTTTTTTCTATACTATTTATGCCTTAACTTCCTTCTATGGCCAGAACCAATCGGCCTACCTTTATTGACATTTCCCATCAGCCAATTTTACTAATATTACACACCAGTGACTCTTGATGTGCTAAGTGGCGTTTCTTGTGCAATCAAGATGTGGTGTAAACACCCCCTCCTTTCCTCTCTACTTGCCACTCGTCAGTAACATACATATGCTAGCTGCCTCCATCATGGGAGCCCCACTTGTGCATTTTGGCTTTGACAAGGGCAATGCTGTCAAGGCCTACATCTCTACCACCAATCCCACATCTACCTTCAAGGGGATGATGGTCCATGTCGAGTCAACCTCTATGGTGGCCTCCGCTATCTACGAGCGCAACAACATCATCGTAGAGATCTTGAAGCCCGATTTCATTGCTTTGGAAGTCAACAACTTCACTGCCTAAACCAACACCATGGGACCAATGGAGTTAGACTCTGATGGATAGAAGACAGAATTCCACATCCTCTATAAGCCCTCCAGGGCACCACAACACCCCCCACCAACCTCCCTCCTACTCCACACACACCACCCCCTCTGGTCAGCACTGGACTATTCTAGCTGGCAGCCATAGTTGAACATGAAGTAAAAACGTAGGGCATGCATGCTAGATCAACAAAAAAAAATTTATGCAGTGGAAGAAAAACTAATCTAGCATGCGTCTATGGGATCTCATCTTATGAGACCATATCTATCATGTGCTTAAGATCTAAAATAGAAAATAAATCTATCAAAGACATAAACATGAAGATCTTATCTTCATCTTAGTACGGATAGTTATTCATCGCGATTTAATGATCGTGGATATCTCTTCAGGTTCCTTGAAGAACCGCATAAGTGTCCGCCTCTATAGGTATCCACGGGAACGATCTAGGATGCTTCTCTCTTGTTTCTTCTCCAAGAAATCAGCATGCACCTCGAAGGAAAGAAGGAAGAAGAAAAGAGAACATCTTCTCTCTAGACTTCTAAGCAGAACACCCAACATCTTGGGTGTAGAGGAGGATGCCCAATCCCTTGGGCGTGGAGATCAAGGACGCCCGGCACCTGGCATGGGGTGTCAGGAAGAAGGAAAGAGAGAGGGGTGTGGAGCGAGAGAGGGGGCGGCACCTTTCGGCTCTCCAAGTTAGGATTTAGAGATCTCATCTCAAGAGGTTTAAATAGAACCAAAAAGAGTCCTAAAGAGTTTCAGACTATGACTCCTTCAAAACCTTAAACCTGAAGGATTTTTGATTTCCTGCCAAACTTGGAATCCTTATCAATATGAGCCACCCCCACCCTCTCTTTTCATGTAAAAATCAGATGGGGCGTGTGCCCCATCTCTCCTTTCTTTTCCTGTCGCACAAGATAAGGGGGCGCCAACAATTGGTGCTCCTTTGGATCTAATCTAAATGGGCACATGCCCAATCTCCTCCAAATTAAATTAAGATGGAAAACCAACTCTTGGCAGCCCATATGGCATGCAATTGACTTGGTCTAATCTTCATTTTATAAGGATTCAAGTCTAAAAAGGATTTGAATTTAACCATATGCTAGCATAGTATTCTAAACCCAATAGGATTTCACAAATCTTTAACCTAATTGGAACCACATGAGTCCAATTGCACAATCCTAGATCAATTTCCTTTACGTGTGAGCCCATAGATTCAATTCTGTCTAGTAGTAGGATATATTGTGATCTCCATCAACAACATCATGGAAACTCCTTTCAATAGATCGAAATATTTTCAATTCAGTCAATTTGAGAATTATTGATCATCCAAATAATTTTTAATTGATCTTACAATCTACCAGTGATACCTAACGGTATGTAGTGGCAATCTAACAGAACTAAATGGATGAACCTTTAGGTATAGTTACCGTGTGATTCGGTTCTTCTATCGTGAATCCTAACAAGACGGAAGTTATGGATAACTCATCAATCTGATCTTGTCATATGTAAAATTCAATTAACCTGAGTTCCTAGTGAAATTTTATGAAAATTTCTTTCATCATTCACACTTATCGTGGCCATGGACTTCTGCACTCAATTTCATGATCCATACAAGACTTTCCTTTTCTATCAAGATCGATAGATTCTATCTAGGTGCACACACTATTCTTATAATGAACCTACTACATCCAACATACACTTTAAGACTCTGTATGGTTAGAGTTCGAGTTATGGTGTAGTCAAACTACAGCAACCTCATTGTGAATAGTCGAGGCACTGCAGATCGAAGAACTATTCACGCCACTAAGTATCGAGTATGTCACTGATGAGAAGATAGATATCTAAATACTACTCGTGTTGGTCACATTCGGTATCTTTATTTTTAATAACTACTTGCACTCTCGCTCCAGTGTCCTCACACTGTAGACTCGAGACTCATTTATCCCTAAAGGAAACAATCCGTACATCAATCTATCTGGATCAATCACCATCTCTGTGATGATCCTACGATCGGAAGCAATTTATGAATTAGCCATCAATGATATATTTCTTAAATTCTTAACTCTTAAGAATATATTATCATCTTGTTAATTTATTGGATGATTCATAAACACATCACATAATATGAATGAATAAATAATCTAAATTTTATTTCATTAATAAGTCAAAATTATAAATTATGCCCTTAGAAAGATTACATGTGTCGGCCTAATTGGCTTATAGGATATACATCTAACAATTTCCACTTGCACTAAAGTCAATTGACCATAAATCTAAGTCCCATCTTCTCAAGGTAGATTTCAATCTTTTGTTAGCTCAGCTGCTTCGTCAGTGGGTCAGCCACATTGTCAATACTGTCTACTTTTTGTATACTTCTTCTCGAGATAATTGTGAATGAGGTGGAATCGTCACTCTATGTGCTTAAACTTCTGATAAGATCTCGACTTTTTAGCAAGCACTATGGCATCGTTGTTGTCGCAGTAGCTGAAAATGGTATCTGATGGCATCACACCTAGTTTTGTAATAAACTTTGTGAACTAAAATACCTCTTAGCAGTTCCGATGCGGCGATGTACTCAGCTTTCATGGTGGAGTGCGTTTTGACAGGCTGCTTGGAATTTTTCCAACTCATAGCACCATCATTGCATAAGAAAATACTGCCTGATGTCACTTTCGATCATCAATATTAGACATAAAGTCTGAATCAGTATATCCTTGCACCCTAACTCTCCTCCTCCAAAGATCAAGAACATATCCTTAGATCATCTCAAATATTTAAGGATACATTTCACAGATGTCCAGTGCTCCTCGTCTGGATTCGATTGATATCTACTCGTGACACTCATAGCATAGACTAGATCAGGTCGTTTACATAGCATGGCATACATGAGGCTCCTTATAATCGAAGCATGAGGGATTTTGCTCATGCATTCTATCTCTTTCGATGTGCTGGGCATATCTTCTTGGAGACATGAATTCCATGCCTAAAGGGCATAAGTACTTTTTGGAGTTTTGCATGCCGAATCTCTTCAGCACCTCCTTTATATACATTTTCTGTGAAAGTTTTAGCATCCTCTTAGATCTATCTCTATAAACTTAATCCTCAAAATAAAAGATGCTTCTCCAAGGTCCTTCATGGAGAATTCCTTAGACAATCATAATTTGATTGAAGTTAACATGGAACATCATTTTCAATCAAGAAAATATCGTCCACGTACAATATAAAAAAGTGATAGCGTTCCCACTGATCTTTTTGAATACACACAGTTCCTCCTCGTTCTTAATGAAACCAAATGATTTGATTACATCATTAAAATGAGTGTTCTACCTTCGAATGCTTGCTTAAGTCCATAAATGGATCTTTGCAGCTTGCAGACTTTGTGATCTCCATCATTGAAAGTGAAACCAAAGCTGCTCCATATAGATATCTTCCTCAAGATATCCATTCAGAAAAACAGTTTTCACATCCATCTGTCATATTTCATAATCATGATATGCTGCAATGGCAAGCAATATTCGAATGAATTTCAGCATGGCCACTGGCGCAAAAGTATCTTGATAGTCAATGTCCTCGCATTGATTATAACCTTTTATCATGAGCCTTGTCTTAACGGTCTCTACCTTTTCATCCAAATCAATTTTTTATAGATCTATTTACACTCAATAGGTATAATACCTTCTAGTGGATCCATTAAGGTCCAGATTTGATTTGAGTACATTGAGTCAATTTTGACTTCATTGTCTCTAACAATTTTTCAGAGTCGATATCTGATATCATCTCGTTATAGGTCTTGGGGTTATACCCATGTATTTCATTTCTGTGAGGAACATTTTCTCTACATCCTCTGTGATGATACCTAAGTATCTGTTGGGAGAACGAAAAATCCTACTAGATTTATGAGGTGGAGAAAATACACGTATTGTTTCGGTTTTAATGGGTTCTACAGGTTCTGAGGCTCGTTGCTCTTTAGAGACTTTTCTTTGAGTCCAATCTGTCTTCCTATACCTCCATCTTGAATGAACTGTTTTTCAAGGAAGATGGCATGTCGATTCATAATCATATTGTGATCCTCTGAAAGATAGAAATAATATCTTATAGACTCCTTAGGATATCCTATAAAATGAGTTTTTAAAGATCTGGCATCTAACTTATCCATCTATTGTCTTTGACATGGGCTGGACAACCTCAAATTCTGAGATGATCTAGACTTGGTTTCTTATCATGCCATATCTATACGGTATGGTAGAAACGATTTTAGAGAAAATCCTATTCAATAAATAATTTATTGTTAGTAAACTATGTCCCCAACGATACATAAGAAGGTCCGTGAAGCTCATCATGAATCGAACCATATTTAATAAGATTTGATTTTTCTGTTCTGAAATTTCATTAAGTTGAGGTGTTCTCAGGTGGAGTCTGTTGTGAGACTATACCATATTCTTTGAAATAACTTAAAAATTTTTCACTAAAGTATTCGTCTCCTCGATCTGATCGAAGAACTTTAAGAAATTTTTCAATTTGCTTCTCTATTTCATTTTGAATTTTTTGAATTTTTCAAAAGCTTCAGACTTGTGTCTCATCAGATACACATACTCGTTCCGAAAATAATCATTGGTAAAGGTGATAAAGTAGAGATAACCTTCTATGACCGGCACATCAAATGGGCCACACACATCAGTGTGTATCAAGCAAGTATTTCTGTGGTCATTTCCTCTTGTCCCACAGAGGGTAGCTTGATCATTTTTTCTTGCAAACAGGACTCACAGACTGGATAAGACTCAGAAGTTCATGAGCCCAAGAGCCCATCTTTCTCCAATCTGTAAATCCTTTCTTCTCCTATATGACCTAGCCTAAGGTGCCATATATACTTTAGATTAATCCCATCTCTAAGTCTTTTAGTTCCTATGGCATTTACTTCTTGCTCGTTATATTTACAAAACCATCAGCATGTAACTTGCTTCTTCACGGACTTTTTTTTCTTTCCAGTAAACTTTCTTTTGAAAGATAAATTTCGCTCCACAGCTAGAATAGTACTCCTTGAACTCTTCAAGGTCCTTTCTGTAGTAACCGGCATGTTCAGTAACTCGGCTTTAGTACATTGGATTTTATTCATATGATAGTTTACAATAAACTGTGCATATGAATCAGTAAGAGATTGCAGAATTAGATCAATTTGCAATTCTTTATCCATGGACATCCCGAGCTTCTCAAGCTCCTCCAAGTCTTTGATTATTGTCAAACAATATTTATGGACAGGCTGTCTATCACGTATTTTCGTCTTGAAGAGTTTTTTGGATACTTCGTAGCGAGCTGCACGACTCTGCTCACCATACAACTCTTGTAGATGAGCCAGTATGCTCCTGACAGTTTTCATATCCTCTTACTGACATTGGAGCTCATTGGACATGGATGCCAGCACGTAGCATCAGGCCTTATTATCATCATCCAACCATTTTTTATGGGTAGCCCTTTGATCAGGGGTCGAACGAGCTGGTAGAGGGGGAAGGTCCTGGTCAAGAATATAGTTCAACTTCTCATAACTCAAGGTTATCTTCAAGTTTCAAAGTCAATCTTTATAATTGGGTCCAATCAATCAATTGGTCTCTAGGATACGAGCAAGTGGGTTGGAAGCAGACATTTTTCTACAGAGAAGAGAAGATTCTAGTTAGAATTTGTAATTGACTTCTTTTAGTTTGTTTTAGGATTTTATTTTTAAAACAAACTTGACTTCCACTATTTTCTCAGATCTCTCACACTCTTTGGGTGGAGAAACAAAAACCTCCATAATGAAGGTTTTAAGTGGGTACTGCGGTTCCCATCGATTAGTATACCACCTCACCTAACAGTTATTGGTGATATGTCAACCAATGGGTGGATAATTTTTGTCTAATGCTTCTCAAGCAAATTGCAGTGATCACCAATCTCTAATTTTTAAAGCCTTATTTAATAGTTATTGGCCTTATTCTTTAGTTAAGTCAGACCCATCGATTTTGCGAAAGTGAAGCTGTTATTGAGATCCTCACCTAACAGTTATTGGACCTAACTCCATCTCCATCCTGCAGCATCTCATGCCAATAGAGTGGTTGCGTCTTTCTGATGCAACTGAGCCACTATATCCATCGAAAACAATCAACATCGAGAAGGACCTGTATATTTACAATGATGAAAGACCGCTCGACTTAATATTTATAAGGAGATTTAATTTAGGTCTTCTTTAGGTTTTTAATTATTTATTTACATCACATGTAAATCTACAATTACATTGGATCTACTAGTGAGATCGCCTCTTGACTCATCAAGATCAGACTCATGGTGCAATGCAATCATGGTGAACTCAACACTAAGCACCTCAAATTAGAATTTAGTCAATCAAATTGGTCAGATAAGTGATGATCGGTGGGAGGTTCCTTACTACTGATGCAACGGTCCTAATTAAGTAACCACCTTTTAAAGCACTTGTCTTAGATACTAATAGGTCAACCTCATCCAAATTGGCCTTGGCTTTTGGTTTCTCACCACAAAATATCCTATTATAACCATCTAAGGTGTATTCATGGTACAACCCTACATTAAGGGTTGTGATTCAATGTGATCACTACATATATCAATGAAACACAACGTAATTATCTCATAATCGAAAATAAAATCAAATTATATTTTAATTAAGTCTTTTCTTCTCTCAAAAGATGACTTATAAGTAAAGGGTCTCATCACTTATTATCCTAGGATAACTTTTCAGCACAACTTGCATTATGCCAGGACAACCTTATGTCAGGATGAACTTAGACTAATCCAAAACTTATCAGTTAGATATCTAATCTAAAATTTTAGATCTAATCTAAATTTTAGATCCTTAATTAATGGTTTCACCTCTTATCATCCTAGGATAATCTTTCAGCATAATTTGCATTATGCCAAGGCAACCTTATGTCAGGATGATTCTTGACTAACCCAATGTTTATCAATTAAAATTTTTGATTTTGATTAAAATTTTTGATCTAAAATTTTAGATCTAATATAAATTTCAGATCTAAGCACAAAAAAATCAGAACTAATTAAAACAAAAAATTAGATCTAATCTAACATTCATGTTTAATTGAAAATAAAAAATTCAGATCTCATCTAAATTTTAAATATAATTGACAAACATAAAATTTCAGATCTAATCTAAAGAAGAGATCTAATTGAAAGCATAAAAATTCGAATCTAATCTAAATTTTAGATCTTAAGAACATGATTCATGTAACCCAGCTCGGATATCAGTTGAAGTAAAAATGTAGGGCATGCATGCTAGATCAACAAAAAAAAAAAATATGCGACGGAAGAAAAACTAATCTAGCATGCATCTATGGGATCTCATCTCATAAGCTCATATCTATCGTGTCCTAAAGATCCAAAGTAGAAAATAAATCTATCAAAGATATAAACATGAAGATCTTATCTTCACCTTAGTGCGGATAGTTATTCACCGCTATTTGATGATCGTAGATATCTCTTCAGATTCCTTAAAGAGTCGCACAAGTGTCCGATCTCTACAAGTATCCATGGGAACAATCTAGGATGCTCCTCTCTTGTTTCTTCTCCAAGAAACCAGCATGCAGTTCGAAGGGAAGAAGGAAGAAGAAGAGAGAATACCTCTCTAGACTTCTAGGCAAAACACCCAACACCTTGGGTGTGGAGGAGGATGCCCAACCTCTTGGGCATGGAGATCAAGGACGCCCAACACTTGGGCGTGGGGCGTGAAGAAGAAGGGAAGAGAGAGGGGCGTGGAGCAAGAGTGGGGGTGGCACCTTTTGGCTCTCTAGGTTAGGGTTTAAAGATCTCATCTCAAGGGATTTAAATAGAACCAAAAAGTGTCCTAAAGGATTTCAGGCTATGACTCACTTAAAGCCTTAAACCTGAAGGATTCTTGATTTTCTGCCAAACTTGGTATCCTTATCAATATGAGCCGCCCCCACCCTCTCTTTTCACGCAAAAATCCTTATCACTATGAGCCGCCCCCACCCTCTTCCTTTCTTTTCTTGTGCACGCTCCATCTCTCCCTTTCTTTTCTTGTCACATAAGATAAGAAGGCGACAACAATTGGGCCCCTTTGGATTTAATCTAAATGGGTACATGCCCATTCTCCTCCAAACTAAATTAAGATGGAAAACCAACTCTTAGCAGCCCAAATAGCATGCAATTGACTTGGTCCAATTCCTATCTCATAGGGATTCAAGTCTAAAGAGGATTTGGGTTTAAACATGTGCTAGCATGGTATGCCTAACCCAATAGGATTTCACAAATCCTTAATCCAATTGAAATCACATGAATCCAATTGCACAATCCTAAACTAATTCTCTTTGTATGTAACCTTATAGATTCAATTCTATCTAGTAGTAGGATATATTATGATCTCCATCAACAATATTATTGAAACTTCTTTCAATGGATCGAAATATTTTTAATTCAGCCAATTTGAGAATTATTGATTATCCAAATAATTCTTAATTGATCCCACAATCCACTAGTAACATCTATTAGTATGTAGTGGTAATCCAGCAAAACTGAATGGATAAACCTCTAGGTGTAGTTACCATGTGATCCGGTTCTTCTATCATGAATCTCGACAAGATGGAGGTTATGGATAACTCATCTACCTAATCTTGTCATATGTAAAATTCAATCAACCTGAGTTCCTATTGAAATCTTATGGAAACTCCTTTCCATCATTTCACACTTGCTATGGTTATGGACTTCCGAACTCAGTTTCATAATCCACATAGGATTTCTTTTTTTCTACCAAAGTCACTAGATCCCATCTAAGTGTACATCCTATTCCTACAATGAACCTACTGCAGCCAACATACATCTCAAGGCTCCATATGGGTAGAAAATAGAGTTATGGTGTAGTCAAACTACAGTAACCTCATTGTGAATAGTCGAGGTACTGTAGGTTAAAGAACTATTCACACTACTGCAGCATCGAGTATGTTACTGATGAGAAGGTAGATATTCAAGTGACTACTCGTGTTGGTCACGCTCGGTACCCTTGTTCTTTAACAATCACCTGCATTTTCACTCCAGTGTCCCATACTATAGACTCGAGACTCATCTACCCTTAAGAGAAGCGATCCATGCACCACCTATTCGGATCAATCACCATCTCTGTGATGATCCTACGATTAGGAGCAATTTATGAATTAACCATCAATGACACATACCTTAATTTCTCAACTTTTGAGAATATATGTCATTATCTTGTTAATTCATTGGACGATTTATAGACACATCACACAATATGAATGAAAAAATAATCCAAATTTTATTTCATTAATAAGTCAAAATTACAAATTATGTCCTTAGAAAGATTACATGTGTCGACATAATTGACTTCTAGAACATACATCTAACAAACAGACATTGATGGGCTGATGTCCCTTCTATGTACTTGCTTTCCTCTTTCGAGGGTGGAGATAAAGGTTTGGTCAAATACAATTATCTCACCCTCTATTGATTGAGACCAAGTTTAGTCACTATTGCTAGGATGGACTTGCTTAAACTGAGAATAGAGATTCTTTTTGCTATGCTACTTTTTTTTTCTTCCTAAGGGCATTCCTTTCCTTTCCAACAAAGCCAAACAATCTTGCCCGGAACTGTATCCCCAGATTTCTTCCCTTCTTGAAGAGAACGGTATTGAGAACACCAGCCATAAAAAAAGGGGCAGTACCACTTTAAACCAAGAAAATAACATCTAGATCTGAAAATATCCTATTGCTGTTTAGGAGAACACAGGATTTGAAAGCTTACTGCCTGGAATCGGAACCATGCTACTTTGTTTTGGTTGAAGTACCTTCTGAAATGTTGATTCCATCTTTTTTATCATTTGAGCTATAGCCCCATTCCTTCTTGTTCGAGCACAGTTCTTGCTCTCTTTCCATTTCTTTGTTTAGCACAGCAAGAAGCAAGTCTAGTTCATCAAGAATCTGCCTGAATTACAACATGGTGCAGTGTTGGTCTTCCATGATATTGAAACATATGTTTGCTAAAATCTGCTCTCCTCAAACACTCCTAGATGGCAACGTTATTTTAGTCTAGCTTTTCTAAATTTGTCTGTAGCTTTTGGAGGAGGTATGTGTTTGACTTTTATATCTCTGATTTTCCTTCAGAATTACTCCCACTTTTTTACATACTAGATCGGCTATGGTGCAAGACTGAACCCATCTATCAATGAGAACTTGTGTCTTCCATTCCTATGGCTGCTAGGACAGAGAAATCGTTTGAGTGAATTTTGTGTAATGCCTATTAAAGAAGGGCTATTGGAGTTTGCCTATGATAATATTGGTTTAATAACCATAGCTGTTTCTTTTATTTGTTCAGTGCAAATTCAGGAAACCTGATGCTAGAAAATGTGAACATAAATCTCTAACAGTTCTCCTGTTGCTAGATATGTTACTATGTTTCCTCAATGCCACCACTTTCACCTCCTGTTTCTATATATTTTAATATGTTCTTTGAAAGCTTATAATTCATTATTTGTATATGAGACTGTTGACATTTTGTTTCATCATGATGATACTAGAACTTTAGCAAAAGAAAACATTTTCTATCCCCATATCGCTGGCTATTCAAAAGCATGAGTGAAAATCATCTCTCCAGCCAGAATGAAACTAACGGCTGCCTCATATTTTGCACCTAGGTTTATCAAGGAGGGCAGCACTGTAAGCACAATTGAAGTTGTATCTCCATCAGAACCAACTTCTACAGAGTGCTATAGTGATCCCAGTGCATGAAACCTGAAAGCGCTGAAGGAATATTGTTGAAATACGAACACACTGAAAGAATGACATCATGCATTGGCAGGCGCAGCACTGGCTGCATTGCTAGCAGGCTTATGCCACTTCCAGGATTTGTTTGTTGGCCGTTGGCAATACCTACTTTCTGAAAGACCAGAATGATTTTGGATGGATTTACTTTGGAGACCTTTTTCTCGACTCTATTGGTGATCATCCATTGTTTACCCCTGTTTTTATTGAGGAAAATACTAAAGATCACCTGGCAGATGACACTCAGTTCACCAGGCCAATGTGGAATCCGCTGACTGGTTGAACAGCATCTGGGGCCCAACTGCCACCACCTACCCCCATGCTCCCCTCCTCATGTATCGCACCAATCTCTAACTACCACATCAGCCTGGTGAATTGAGCAGTCCTCTGGCAGGTGATTGGTAGCAGTACTCTTCTTATAAAGGCCTGGAAGTCCTTACGCAACAAGGACGGCTTGATTATTACAGCAGAGGAAAATATTTAATTTTGTTTGGAAGACTCTGATGTCGGCATATGCTGAGCTATTATCAACATTAAGTTTGGCAGAGATGAAGTCATGGCTTGCTTGGGAATTTTGCTGATCTCTATGGTCCTTTGATCAACAATATTTGTTGATGGTTCTGACCTCTCATTGTCCTTAATGACATCTGCAGCAGGCAAATAATTATTCCTTCATCAAGTAAACTTTCAGATTGTTTTATTGGAGAAATTGTTTTGTGTATTTAATCTATTGTAAAATTACCAATCGATAAGCTGATAAATGTGTTCTATTATCTCCTAAGAATAGGATGAAGATGTGCAGTCCTTAACAATTTCTTGGAGTAGAGAAGCCGGGTAATTGTTGGTGCGGCATCTTGGTCCTTTAATTCCAATACTAGCTGAATACAGGTTTAAAGTGCATCTGCTTATCAAATCTGTTAAATGCTTGATCAAGTTGTTTCCAGAGGTTGCATTGTTTTAGAAATCTCAACATGAGCCTGTGTTGGGTTA
>NC_025998.2:12222623-12237733 GCF_000442705.2 Elaeis guineensis | reverse complement strand
TTGGCCGTCAGCAGCTCCGCCAGTCGGTGGCGTTCGGCGTCGGGCAATTGAGACCCGATCCAAACTTTTCTGTCGGGATTTTCTCCCACCGGGATCGCCTCGAGCCGCTCGAACTGGCGAACCCCGCTCTTCCTCCTCCCGTTGATCCAGTTTGTCAATTGTCAGGGGACCCTTTGTCTCGTCGCTTCGGGCGGAGATTTGAAAGCATCGTCGGGCGAGCTGTTGATCTCCGCGCATCTCCCCGACTCCATTTTTAGTCGGAAATCGAACAAGGAGATGGTACGTCGAGACGATCGCCCCGAAGGCGTTCAGTCCGGGTCGCCCGAGTATGGCGTTGTAGGCCGAAGGAACTTGGACGACCGCGAAAATGAGGGAGGCCGTTCTTTGCCGTGGTTCGGTACCGACCGTCACGGGCGGGTGATTTCTCCTTCTGTCGTGACGGTGTCTCCGGCAAAGCCGATCAAGGGCGTGGAAACCCTACTGAGTCGATCAGTCGGTAGTCGCATTCGGGAGAAGGTCGAGTAAAACAAAATATTTGTCGAACTTCCATTATCAACAAAAATTCGTTTTACATCATAATTGGCTATTGTCGCCGACACAACAACAGCGTCGTCGTGGGGAGTCCGGATGCCCTGGACGTCGTCTTCCGAGAAGGTAATCACGTCGTCCGGGCGCGGCTTTTTCGTCGGCTCTCCTCCTGCAGACGTCCCCGGGCCCAGCCGCTTGGAGATCATGTTGATGACTCCAGCCGTCGGCTGGTTAGTCGGTGCCTCTTCAGTCGGCTGGGGCGTCGATCGGCAATCGGTCGGGTCGGCGGACCCTTTTGAAACTTGCCGAGATACCCTCGGCGGATGAGATTTTCGATCTCATCCTTCAACTGGATGCATCGCTCGGTGTCGTGGCCGTGGCTCCGATGGAACCGACAGTACTTCCGATGGTCGAGGCCCTTTGCCTTCAGAGGCGGAGGCCGTCGCAGGTATTCTTTCCCTTCGATCTCCATCAAGATCTGCGCACGGGGAGCGGAGAGAGGAGTGTAGGAGTCATACCTGGGACGCACCGACCTCGGAGTCTGTTGGCGGGGTGATTTTTGGATTTGTCGGGGTGGAGAAAGCCGACTACCGGCCGGGGGCCTGCTGGGTTCGGCGGGTTCCCGACCTTTTCTTCGCTTCTCCTTCGGACCCCTGGGCTCGACCAGGCGTCGGTCGGACGCTCCTTCGTCCGCGCGCATATACTTGTATGCGCGCTCCAGTAGCTCGGCGTATGTTCGGGGGAGGGTCTTGTCCAGAGAATAAGTAAATCGGGACGACCTCAGGCCCCGCTTCATGGCTGAAACCGCCATGTCTTCGTTGAGGTCCCGGACCTCGAGCGTGGCCGTGTTGAATCGCGCCACGAAGTGCCGGAGCGCCTCGTTTTCCCCCTGCTTGAGGGAGAAAAGGCTATCCGACGTTCGCGGCGGCTTTCGGCTAGTGCTGAAATGGGCCACGAACGAGTGCTCGAGCTGCGCGAAGGAATGGATACTGCCCGATCGAAGACCGGAGTACCAAGCCCTGGCAGCCTTGCGAAGTGTGGCGGGGAAGCCGATGCAAAACAGAGCGTCGGTTGCCCCTTGAATCGTCATGAGAGCTTTGTAGCTCTCGAGGTGGTCGACTGGGTCGGCGGAGCCGTCGTATGGCTCCACGTTCGGCATTTTGAACCGACTGGGAATCGGCTCATCGAGGACCAGTCGAGAGAGAGGCTGGGCGGTCTGGAAGTCGACGTCGTTCGAAGACTTCTGGCCGTCCATTTGCAGTTGGGCGAGCCGGCGGTCGATCTCCTCAAACCGTCGCTCGTAGTCGTCCGCTCGTCGATGCTGGGAGACCCCAGGAGTGGAGCCTCCGGAAGACTCTGAAGGCGAGGCCGACGGTGTGCGCGGCCGCTTTTCCTTCCTCGCCCGTTCCAACGGGGAAGGAGAGGGCCGCTGGGACCGTCGGTCGTCGCGCTGAGGTCGACCCTCCTCCTCCCCGTGGGAGCGCTGTTGGGAGTGCTCGCCTGGAGGCGGCAGGGGTCGGCGCGACCGTCGGCGGCTGCTCCTGGAAGGCATAGGTCGGGCCGCCGGTTGTTGCTGGAGGCTTTTGACTGCGTCGGTCAGTACGGTCATCTGCCGTACAATGGCCGCAATCTGCGCCTCCGTAGTCACTGCAGGGCGCGGAGAGCTAGGCTCCGCCGCCGGTGATGGTGGAGAGGCCTCTTCCCGGCGGGAAGAACGCCTTGCCGACCCAGTGATTCTCGATCGTTGAGCTCTTGTCTTTGTCATGCTGTCCCCTACCTGGCGCGCCAAATCTGTTGCGGCCAATCGCCTCGTCGTCCGATCGCCGGGGAGCGTGCACCTGCAAAAGGAAGTCCGCACTGACCGGAGGCGGCTCCGGCGGGGACCCTCCGACGGTCAAGTCAGAGAGGTGACTGGGCAACAGTAAAATGCAGACAGAGAGCTCTGAGAGGGAGAAAGAGAGAGGAGCGAGCCTGCGTATGTGGAAGAGACGGGCGGATCGACCTTTTGCACTGTTGCCTTCCCCGGTATATATAGTGGAGCACGGTATGGCGCCGTCATTAATGGCGCGGACAAGTGAGGAACTGTCAACTCACTGTAGGCTGTCAGAGTCGCCGTGAAAACATCATGTCGCCGTGTAGCCGTCTAATCACCAGGGTTGACCCGGCTCTCGGCGGGACAATACCCCTAGGTAACTGTGCCGCGTGTCCGTGTCAGAGCTGACAACGTCTGGCGGCCGTACGGCGGTTGGTGGAGTCGGCCGACCCAAGGTCGGTGGCCATCAGAGTGGCGTCGGGCTCCTCCGTCGGTCGGCGAGCTTCAAGTGGGTCGGCGACCGGACCTCTGGGTTCAGTCGGTCGGGAATAGACCGTGGAATGGCCGTGGTTAGCCGCTGATGGCGTCCGTTGGCCTGCCGCCCGACTTACGATCGGCCAGTCGGAGTCGTTCGTCGGGCCGTCGGTTAGTCGGTCGGGCCGCTAGCCGGTCGGGCCCTCCGATAGTCGGTCGGTCGGTCGGTCGTCGGTCGGTCGGTCGGTCGGTCGGGGCCCCGAGGTCGGTCCCTCCGATAGTCGGTCGGTAGGTCGGTCGGTATCCCCCAACAGGATTCATACTTCTTTGGTGTAATTCAGCTACCAAATGAAATGGATTGATACCAGTTGCTACACACATGCATACACATGGGCGAATGCACAAGAAATCTAAAGCTTAACAAAAAGTAGATAAGAAATTATATATAAAAGGCTTTTAGAAAAGCAAAAACCTATACCTACATAGAAATATGAAATCAAGCGCTAATAGACTATTGCATGATTAACTACATGCCCATAAACACAAAATATGCATCTTATGCATGACCAGCTATTTGAACAAAGAGGAACATCATGTGAAGAACTGGGCCCGCCTGTCTGGAAAACTTTTATTTTGAGGCCAATTCTGTGGGATAGTTCCAAAAAGAAGAAGGATGAATTGGATGCTTGCATTTGACGATTTTGATCTAACTTCAATTGGAGAGAGCCTCTGGAATTGAAACAGCTGTGTGCCCCGCTGAATTAAGCTCAAACAAGCAATTATCAAGTCAATCCTTGATTATTTGCAGCCTTGATTTACTGTCAAGGCTCAAGACCTTGATTAAGACTTGCTAGGCCGCAGCAGTGTTAAGGCTGCAACTTAGACTAATTGGATTGGCTTAAAAGTGAACCCTCATCCAACCCTACCTCTATAACTTCCAACCCTGAACCTAATCCTAACTAACCCAACACAGGCTCATGTTGAGATTTCTAAAACAATGCAACCTCTGGAAACAACTTGATCAAGCATTTAACAGATTTGATAAGCAGATGCACTTTAAACCTGTATTCAGCTAGTATTGGAATTAAAGGACCAAGATGCCGCACCAACAATTACCCGGCTTCTCTACTCCAAGAAATTGTTAAGGACTGCACATCTTCATCCTATTCTTAGGAGATAATAGAACACATTTATCAAGCTTATCGATTGGTAATTTTACAATAGATTAAATACACAAAACAATTTCTCCAATAAAACAATCTGAAAGTTTACTTGATGAAGGAATAATTATTTGCCTGCTGCAGATGTCATTAAGGAACAATGAGAGGTCAGAACCATCAACAAATATTGTTGATCAAAGGACCATAGAGATCAGCAAAATTCCCAAGCAAGCCATGACTTCATCTCTGCCAAACTCAATGTTGACAATAGCTCAGCATATGCCGACATCAGAGTCTTCCAAACAAAATTAAATATTTTCCTCTGCTGTAATAATCAAGCCGTCCTTGTTGCGTAAGGACTTCCAGGCCTTTATAAGAAGAGTACTGCTACCAATCACCTGCCAGAGGACTGCTCAATTCACCGGGCTGATGTGGTAGTTAGAGATTGGTGCGATACATGAGGAGGGGAGCATGGGGGTAGGTGGTGTCAGTTGGGCCCCAGATGCTGTTCAACCAGTCAGCGGATTCCACATTGGCCTGGTGAACTGAGTGTCATCTGCCAGGTGATCTTTAGTATTTTCCTCAATAAAAACAGGGGTAAACAATGGATGATCACCAATAGAGTCGAGAAAAAGGTCTCCAAAGTAAATCCATCCAAAATCATTCTGTCTTTCAGAAAGTAGGTATTGCCAACGGCCAACAAACAAATCCTGGAAGTGGCATAAGCCTGCTAGCAATGCAGCCAGTGCTGCGCCTGCCAATGCATGATGTCATTCTTTCAGTGTGTTCGTATTTCAACAATATTCCTTCAGCGCTTTCAGGTTTCATGCACTGGGATCACTATAGCACTCTGTAGAAGTTGGTTCTGATGGAGATACAACTTCAATTGTGCTTACAGTGCTGCCCTCCTTGATAAACCTAGGTGCAAAATATGAGGAAGCCGTTAGTTTCATTCTGGCTGGAGAGATGATTTTCACTCATGCTTTTGAATAGCCAGCGATATGGGGATAGAAAATGTTTTCTTTTGCTAAAGTTCTAGTATCATCATGATGAAACAAAATGTCAACAGTCTCATATACAAATAATGAATTATAAGCTTTCAAAGAACATATTAAAATATATAGAAACAGGAGGTGAAAGTGGTGGCATTGAGGAAACATAGTAACATATCTAGCAACAGGAGAACTGTTAGAGATTTATGTTCCCATTTTCTAGCATCGGGTTTTCTGAATTTGCACTGAACAAATAAAAGAAACAGCTATGGTTATTAAACCAATATTATCATAGGCAAACTCCAATAGCCCTTCTTTAATAGGCATTACACAAAATTCACTCAAAAGATTTCTCTGTCCTAGCAGCCATAGGAATGGAAGACACAAGTTCTCATTGATAGATGGGTTCAGTCTTGCACCATAGCCGATCTAGTATGTAAAAAAGTAGGAGTAATTCTGAAGGAAAATCAGAGATATAAAAGTCAAACACATACCTCCTCCAAAAGCTACAGACAAATTTAGAAAAGCTAGACTAAAATAACGTTGCCATCTAGGAGTGTTTGAGGAGAGCAGATTTTAGCAAACATATGTTTCAATATCATGGAAGACCAACACTGCACCATGTTGTAATTCAGGCAGATTCTTGATGAACTAGACTTGCTTCTTGCTGTGCTAAACAAAGAAATGGAAAGAGAGCAAGAACTGTGCTCGAACAAGAAGGAATGGGGCTATAGCTCAAATGATAAAAAAGATGGAATCAACATTTCAGAAGGTACTTCAACCAAAACAAAGTAGCATGGTTCCGATTCCAGGCAGTAAGCTTTCAAATCCTGTGTTCTCCTAAACAGCAATAGGATATTTTCAGATCTAGATGTTATTTTCTTGGTTTAAAGTGGTACTGCCCTTTTTTTATGGCTGGTGTTCTCAATACCGTTCTCTTCAAGAAGGGAAGAAATCTGGGGATACAGTTCCGGGCAAGATTATTTGGCTTTGTTGGAAAGGAAAGGAATGCCCTTAGGAAGAAAAAAAAAGTAGCATAGCAAAAAGAATCTCTATTCTCAGTTTAAGCAAGTCCATCCTAGCAATAGTGACTAAACTTGGTCTCAATCAATAGAGGGTGAGATAATTGTATTTGACCAAACCTTTATCTCCACCCTCGAAAGAGGAAAGCAAGTACATAGAAGGGACATCAGCCCATCAATGTCTGTTCTGTTAGATGTATGTCCTAGAAGTCAATTATGTCGACACATGTAATCTTTCTAAGGACATAATTTGTAATTTTGACTTATTAATGAAATAAAATTTGGATTATTTTTTCATTCATATTGTGTGATGTGTCTATAAATCGTCCAATGAATTAACAAGATGATGATATATATTCTCAAAAGTTGAGAAATTGAGGTATGTGTCATTGATGGTTAATTCATAAATTACTCCTAATCGTAGGATCATCACAGAGATGGTGATTGATCCGAATAGGTGGTGCATGGATCACTTCTCTTAAGGGTAGATGAGTCTCGAGTCTATAGTATGAGGACATTAGAGTGAAAATGCAGGTGATTGTTAAAGAACAAGAGTACCGAGCGTGACCAACACGAGTAGTCACTTGGATATCTACCTTCTCTCAGTAACATACTCGATGCTGCAGTAGTGTGAATAGTTCTTTAACCTACCATACCTCGACTATTCACAATGAGGTTACTGTAGTTTGACTACACCATAACTCTATTTTCTACCCATATGGAGCCTTGAGATGTATGTTGGCTGCAGTAGGTTCATTGTAGGAATAGGATGTACACCTAGATAGGATCTAGCGACTTTGGTAGAAAAAAAGAAGTCCTATGTGGATTATGAAACTGAGTTCGGAAGTCCATAACCATAGCAAGTGTGAAATGATGAAAAGGAGTTTCCATAAGATTTCAATAGGAACTCAGGTTGATTGAATTTTACATATGACAAGATTAGGTAGATGAGTTATCCATAACCTCCATCTTGTCGAGATTCATGATAGAAGAACCGGATCACATGGTAACTACACCTAGAGGTTCATCCATTCAGTTTTGCTGGATTACCACTACATACTAATAGATGTTACTAGTGGATTGTGGGATCAATTAAGAATTATTTGGATAATCAATAATTCTCAAATTGGCTGAATTAAAAATATTTCGATCCATTGAAAGAAGTTTCAATAATATTGTTGATGGAGATCACAATATATCCTACTACTAGATAGAATTGAACCTATAAGGTTACATACAAAGAGAATTAGTTTAGGATTATGCAATTGGATTCATGTGATTTCAATTGGATTAAGGATTTGTGAAATCCTATTGGGTTAGGCATGCCATGCTAGCACATGTATAAACCCAAATCCTCTTTAGACTTGAATCCCTATGAGATAGGAATTGGACCAAGTCAATTGCATGCTATTTGGGCTGCTAAGAGTTGGTTTTCCATCTTAATTTAGTTTGGAGGAGAATGGGCATGTACCCATTTAGATTAAATCCAAAGGGGCACCAATTGTTGTCGCCCTCTTATCTTATGTGACAAGAAAAGAAAGGGAGAGATGGAGTGTGCACAAGAAAAGAAAGGAAGAGGGTGGGGGCGGCTCATAGTGATAAGGATTTTTGCGTGAAAAGAGAGGGTGGGGGCAGCTCATATTGATAAGGATACCAAGTTTGGCAGAAAATCAAGAATCCTTCAGGTTTAAGGCTTTAAGTGAGTCATAGCCTGAAATCCTTTAGGACACTTTTTGGTTCTATTTAAATCCCTTGAGATGAGATCTTTAAACCCTAACCTAGAGAGCCAAAAGGTGCCACCCCCTCTCTTGCTCCACGCCCCTCTCTCTTCCCTTCTTCTTCACGCCCCACGCCCAAGTGTTGGGCGTCCTTGATCTCCATGCCCAAGAGGTTGGGCATCCTCCTCCACACCCAAGGTGTTGGGTGTTTTGCCTAGAAGTCTAGAGATGTATTCTCTCTTCTTCTTCCTTCTTCCCTTCGAACTGCATGCTGGTTTCTTGGAGAAGAAACAAGAGAGGAGCATCCTAGATTGTTCCCATGGATACCTGTAGAGATCGGACACTTGTGCGACTCTTTAAGGAATCTGAAGAGATATCCACGATCATCAAATCGCGGTGAATAACTATCCGCACTAAGGTGAAGATAAGATCTTCATGTTTATATCTTTGATAGATTTATTTTCTACTTTGGATCTTTAGGACACGATAGATATGAGCTTATGAGATGAGATCCCATAGATGCATGCTAGATTAGTTTTTCTTCCGTCGCATATTTTTTTTTTTGTTGATCTAGCATGCATGCCCTACATTTTTACTTCAACTGATATCAGAGCTGGGTTACATGAATCATGTTCTTAAGATCTAAAATTCAGATTAGATCCGAATTTTTATGCTTTCAATTAGATCTCTTCTTTAGATTAGATCTGAAATTTTATGTTTGTCAATTATATTTAAAATTTAGATGAGATCTGAATTTTTTATTTTCAATTAAACATGAATGTTAGATTAGATCTAATTTTTTGTTTTAATTAGTTCTGATTTTTTTGTGCTTAGATCTGAAATTTATATTAGATCTAAAATTTTAGATCAAAAATTTTAATCAAAATCAAAAATTTTAATTGATAAACATTGGGTTAGCCAAGAATCATCCTGACATAAGGTTGCCTTGGCATAATGCAAATTATGCTGAAAGATTGTCTTAGGATGATAAGAGGTGAAACCATTAATTAAGGATCTAAAATTTAGATTAGATCTAAAATCTTAGATTAGATATCTAACTGATAAGTTTTGGATTAGTCTAAGTTCATCCTGACATAAGGTTGTCCTGGCATAATGCAAGTTGTGCTGAAAAGTTATCCTAGGATAATAAGTGATGAGACCCTTTACTTATAAGTCATCTTTTGAGAGAAGAAAAGACTTAATTAAAATATAATTTGATTTTATTTTCGATTATGAGATAATTACGTTGTGTTTCATTGATATATGTAGTGATCACATTGAATCACAACCCTTAATGTAGGGTTGTACCATGAATACACCTTAGATGGTTATAATAGGATATTTTGTGGTGAGAAACCAAAAGCCAAGGCCAATTTGGATGAGGTTGACCTATTGGTGTCTCAGACAAGTACTTTAAAAGGTGGTTACTTAATTAGGACTGTTACATCAGTAGTAAGGAACCTCCCACCGTTCATCACTTATCTGACCAATTTGGTTGACTAAATTCTAATTTGAGGTGCTTAGTGTTGAGTTCACCATGATTGCATTGCACCATGAGTCTGATCTTGATGAGTCAAGACGCGATCTCACTAGTAGATCCAATGTAATTGTAGATTTACATGTGATGTAAATAAATAATTAAAAACCTAAAGAAGACCTAAATTAAATCTCCTTATAAATATTAAGTCGAGCGGTCTTTCATCATTGTAAATGTACAGGTCCTTCTCGATGTTGATTGTTTTCGATTGGATACAGTGGCTCAGTTGCATCAGAGAAGACGCAACCACTCTATTGGCATGAGATGTTGCAGGATGGAGATGGAGTTAGGTCCAATAACTGTTAGGTGAGGATCTCAATAACAGCTTCACTTTCGTAAAATCGATGGGTCTGACTTAACTAAAGAATAAGGCCAATAACTATTAAATAAGACTTTAAAAATTAGAGATTGGTGATCACTGCAATTTGCTTGAGAAGCATTGGACAAAAATTATCCACCTATTGGTTGACATATCACCAATAACTGTTAGGTGAGGTAGTATACTAATCGATGGGACCGCAGTACCCACTTAAAACCTTCATTATGGAGGTTTTTGTTTCTCCACCCGAAGAGTGTGAGAGATCCGAGAAAATGGTAGAAGTCAAGTTTGTTTTAAAAATAAAATCCTAAAACAAACTAAAAGAAGTCAATTACAAATTCTAACTAGAATCTTCTCTTCTCTGTAGAAAAATGTCTGCTTCCAACCCACTTGCTCGTATCCTAGAGACCAATTGATTGATTGGACCCAATTATAAAGATTGACTTTGAAACTTGAAGATGATCTTGAGTTCTGAGAAGTTGAACTATATTCTTGACCAGGACCTTCCCCCTCTACCAGCTCGTTCGACCCCTGATCAAAGGGCTACCCATAAAAAATGGTTGGATGATGATAACAAGGCCTGATGCTACGTGCTGGCATCCATGTCCAATGAGCTCCAACGTCAGTAAGAGGATATGAAAACTGTCAGGAGCATACTGGCTCATCTACAAGAGTTGTATGGTGAGCAGAGTCGTGCAGCTCGCTACGAAGTATCCAAAAAACTCTTCAAGACGAAAATACGTGATAGACAGCCTGTCCATAAATATTGTTTGACAATAATCAAAGACTTGGAGGAGCTTGAGAAGCTCGGGATGTCCATGGATAAAGAATTGCAAATTGATCTGATTCTGCAATCTCTTACTGATTCATATGCACAGTTTATTGTAAACTATCATATGAATAAAATCCAATGTACTAAAGCCGAGTTACTGAACATGCCGGTTACTACAGAAAGGACCTTGAAGAGTTCAAGGAGTACTATTCTAGCTGTGGAGCGAAATTTATCTTTCAAAAGAAAGTTTACTGGAAAGAAAAAAAAGTCCGTGAAGAAGCAAGTTACATGTTGATGGTTTTGTAAATATAACCGAGCAAGAAGTGAATGCCATAGGAACTAAAAGACTTAGAGATGGGATTAATCTAAAGTATATATGGCACCTTAGGCTAGGTCATATAGGAGAAGAAAGGATTTACAGATTGGAGAAAGATGGGCTCTTGGGCTCATGAACTTTTGAGTCTTATCCAGTCTGTGAGTCCTGTTTGCAAGAAAAAATGATCAAGCTACCCTCTGTGGGACAAGAGGAAATGACCACAGAAATACTTGCTCTGATACACACTGATGTGTGTGGCCCATTTGATGTGCCGGTCATAGAAGGTTATCTCTACTTTATCACCTTTACCAATGATTATTTTCGGAACGAGTATGTGTATCTGATGAGACACAAGTCTGAAGCTTTTGAAAAATTCAAAAAATTCAAAAATGAAATAGAGAAGCAAATTGAAAAATTTCTTAAGTTCTTCGATCAGATCGAGGAGACGAATACTTTAGTGAAAAATTTTTAAGTTATTTCAAAGAATATGGTATAGTCTCACAACAGACTCCACCTGAGAACACCTCAACTTAATGAAATTTCAGAACAGAAAAATCAAATCTTATTAAATATGGTTCGATTCATGATGAGCTTCACGGACCTTCTTATGTATCGTTGGGGACATAGTTTACTAACAATAAATTATTTATTGAATAGGATTTTCTCTAAAATCGTTTCTACCATACCGTATAAGATATGGCATGATAAGAAACCAAGTCTAGATCATCTCAAATTTGAGGTTGTCCAGCCCATGTCAAAGACAATAGATGGATAAGTTAGATGCCAGATCTTTAAAAACTCATTTTATAGGATATCCTAAGGAGTCTATAAGATATTATTTCTATCTTTCAGAGGATCACAATATGATTATGAATCGACATGCCATCTTCCTTGAAAAACAGTTCATTCAAGATGGAGGTATAGGAAGACAGATTGGACTCAAAGAAAAAGTCTCTAAAGAGCAACGAGCCTCAGAACCTGTAGAACCCATTCAAACCGAAACAATACGTGTATTTTCTCCACCTCATAAATCTAGTAGGATTTTTCGTTCTCCCAACAGATACTTAGGTATCATCACAGAGGATGTAGAGAAAATGTTCCTCACAGAAATGAAATACATGGGTATAACCCCAAGACCTATAAGAGATGATATCAGATATCGACTCTGAGAAATTGTTAGAGACAATGAAGTCGGAATTTGACTCAATGTACTCAAATCAAATCTGGACCTTAATGGATCCACTAGAAGGTATTATACCTATTGAGTGTAAATAGATCTATAAAAAATTGATTTGGATGAAAAGGTAGAGACCGTTAAGACAAGGCTCATGATAAAAGGTTATAATCAATGCGAGGACATTGACTATCAAGATACTTTTGCGCCAGTGGCCATGTTGAAATTCATTCGAATATTGCTTGCCATTGCAGCATATCATGATTATGAAATATGACAGATGGATGTGAAAACTGTTTTTCTGAATGGATATCTTGAGGAAGATATCTATATGGAGCAGCTTTTGGGTTTCACTTTCAATGATGGAGATCACAAAGTCTGCAAGCTGCAAAGATCCATTTATGGACTTAAGCAAGCATCTCGAAGGTAGAACACTCATTTTAATGATGTAATCAAATCATTTGGTTTCATTAAGAACGAGGAGGAACTGTGTGTATTCAAAAAGATCAGTGGGAACGCTATCACTTTTCTTATATTGTACGTGGACGATATCTTCTTGATTGAAAATGATGTTTCCATGGTAACTTCAATCAAATTATGATTGTCTAAGGAATTCTCCATGAAGGACCTTGGAGAAGCATCTTTTATTTTGAGGATTAAGGTTTATAGAGATAGATCTAAGAGGATGCTAAAACTTTCACAGAAAATGTATATAAAGGAGGTGCTGAAGAGATTCGACATGCAAAACTCCAAAAAAGTACTTATGCCCTTTAGGCATGGAATTCATGTCTCCAAGAAGATATGCTCCAGCACATCGAAAGAGATAGAACGCATGAGCAAAATCCCTCATGCTTCGGTTATAAGGAGTCTCATGTATGCCATGCTATGTAAACGACCTGATATAGTCTATGCTATGAGTGTCACGAGTAGATATCAATCGAATCCAGACGAGGAGCACTGGGACATCTATGAAATGTATCCTTAAATATTTGAGATGATCTAAGGATATGTTCTTGATCTTTGGAGGAGGAGAGTTGAGGGTGCAAGGATATACTGATTCAGACTTTATGTCTAATATTGATGATCGAAAGTGACATCAGGTAGTATTTTCTTATGCAATGATGGTGCTATGAGTTGAAAAAATTCCAAGCAGCCTGTCAAAACGCACTCCACCATGAAAGCTGAGTACATCGCCGCATCGAAAACTGCTAAGAAGGTATTTTAGTTCACAAAGTTTATTACAAAACTAGGTGTGATGCCATCAGATACCATTTTCAGCTACTGCGACAACAACGATGCCACAGCGCTTGCTAAGAAGTCGAGATCTTATCAGAAGTTTAAGCACATAGAGTGACGATTCCACCTCATTCACAATTATCTCGAGAAGAAGTATACAAAAAGTAGACAGTATTGACAATGTGGCTGACCCACTGACGAAGTAGCTGAGCTAACAAAAGATTGAAATCTACCTTGAGAAGATGGGACTTAGATTTATGGTCAATTGACTTTAGTGCAAGTGGAAAATTGTTAGATGTATATCCTATAAGTCAATTAGGCCGACACATGTAATCTTTCTAAGGGCATAATTTATAATTTTGACTTATTAATAAAATAAAATTTAGATTATTTATTCATTCATATTATGTGATGTGTCTATGAATCATCCAATAAATTAACAAGATGATAATATATTCTTAAGAGTTAAGAATTTAAGAAATATATCATTGATGGCTAATTCATAAATTGCTTCCGATCGTAGGATCATCACAGAGATGGTGATTGATCCAGATAGATTGATGTACGGATTGTTTCCTTTAGGGATAAATGAGTCTCGAGTCTACAGTGTGAGGACACTGGAGCGAGAGTGCAAGTAGTTATTAAAGAATAAAGATACCGAATGTGACCAACACGAGTAGTCATTTAGATATCTATCTTCTCATCAGTGAAATACTCGATACTGTAGTGGCGTGAATAGTTCTTTGATCTGCAGTGCCTCGACTATTCACAATGAGGTTGCTGTAGTTTGACTACACCATAACTCGAACTCTTAACCATACAGAGTCTTAAAGTGTATGTTGGATGTAGTAGGTTCATTATAAGAATAGTGTGTGCACCTAGATAGAATCTATCGATCTTGATAGAAAAGGAAAAGTCTTGTATGGATCATGAAATTGAGTGCAGAAGTCCATGGCCACGATAAGTGTGAATGATAGAAAGAAATTTTCATAAAATTTCACTAGGAACTCAGGTTAATTGAATTTTACATATGACAAGATCAGATTGATGAGTTATCCATAACTTCCGTCTTGTTAGGATTCACGATAGAAGAACCGAATCACACGGTAACTATACCTAAAGGTTCATCCATTTAGTTCTGTTAGATTGCCACTACATACCGTTAGGTATCACTGGTAGATTGTAAGATCAATTAAAAATTATTTGGATGATCAATAATTCTCAAATTGACTGAATTGAAAATATTTCGATCTATTGAAAGGAGTTTCCATGATGTTGTTGATGGAGATCACAATATATCCTACTACTAGACAGAATTGAATCTATGGGCTCACACGTAAAGGAAATTGATCTAGGATTGTGCAATTGGACTCATGTGGTTCCAATTAGGTTAAAGATTTGTGAAATCCTATTGGGTTTAGGAATACTATGCTAGCATATGGTTAAATTCAAATCCTTTTTAGACTTGAATCCTTATAAAATGAAGATTAGACCAAGTCAATTGCATGCCATATGGGCTGCCAAGAGTTGGTTTTCCATCTTAATTTAATTTGGAGGAGATTGGGCATGTGCCCATTTAGATTAGATCCAAAGGAGCACCAATTGTTGGCGCCCCCTTATCTTGTGCGACAGGAAAAGAAAGAGAGAGATGGGGCACACGCCCCATCTGATTTTTACATGAAAAGAGAGGGTGGGGGTGGCTCATATTGATAAGGATTCCAAGTTTGGCAGGAAATCAAAAATCCTTCAGGTTTAAGGTTTTGAAGGAGTCATAGTCTGAAACTCTTTAGGACTCTTTTTGGTTCTATTTAAACCTCTTGAGATGAGATCTCTAAATCCTAACTTGGAGAGCCGAAAGGTGCCGCCCCCTCTCTCGCTCCACACCCCTCTCTCTTTCCTTTCTTCTTGACACCCATGCCAGGTGCCGGGCGTCCTTGATCTCCACGCCCAAGGGATTGGGCATCCTCCTCTACACCCAAGATGTTGGTGTTCTGCTTAGAAGTCTAGAGAGAAGATGTTCTCTTTTCTTCTTCCTTCTTTCCTTCGAGG
>NC_025998.2:12056911-12222523 GCF_000442705.2 Elaeis guineensis | reverse complement strand
AGAAGGTAGTGCCATGAGGACAGAAAGGATGTAAAAAAAGGAGAACCTGTAGCATGAAACAATGAGGTTTGCTTCTTTCTTCTGTCTTTGCTTCATTTTTTCAAATCCATTTTTTATTTTTTAACTTTTTTTTTGATCCAAGAACTATGATGAATACATGTTAATTTGTTCTTCATCTTTGGATTATAAATCCCTAGAATTTTGATTTCATTTGCATATATACAACATTAAATACAATCCATATTTTGTTATTTAGTTTTAACAATCTTTGTAACTTGTCTCTAACCACTCCATCTCTATAATTTGTTTCACTATTTAAACATTTTTATTATTATGTAAAAAGAATGAAGCATGTTGGATTTTCTTACCTTTCTCTCCCAAATAAACAAAAAAGTTCCAGTTACAACATTATAACACAAATGAATAGGTTTTCCTTTCATTTTTTTAAAAAATCAGGTGCACATAAAATGTCGATACACCCATATAATTAAAAATATCAATAAATTTTAATTATTTGAATATTTGATACAGGCTCCCTCTGGGTAAAATCCTGCATCCGCCCCTACATGTCCAATTCATATTTATGGATAAAAAATGGTAAATTTATCATGGCTTCAGTTGGCCTATCAGAAAAAAGTCCCACAATTGCAAACAGGATTTATTCATAGATGGATAAATCAGACCTCCTTATAAGCAGACGGTATTCAAAGAAACCTTGTTGCTAACTTTGGTCCCATTTCTAAGACAGAAAATATGATTTTCCTCATGTAATGATGCAAAAGAGGTGAGGGCTAGCTTTGGCGCAACAATAAGGTTGGACTATGGTGCCCTGGTTGTCACGAGTCCAAAACAAGGAAATAGCCTCTCCACATAATAGGTTAAGGTTGTGCACATATGACCCTCCCCAAACCTAGCAATGTCAAGAGCCTCATGCACTAGGTTGCCCCCTTTTTCTTAACAAAGCAGAAGAAAGGCCTTCGACATGAAAAGGTTAGTAAGTTTGTTTCATCCATGGACCAGCTGCTACTTGAGGCATACCACTGCTCAACTTCAGATAGTGAAATCAAGAAAACAAGTACACTTTATCATTAGACATGCAAAGAAAACCAAATGCCTCAATGCATGAAGTAAATTTTTGGAGGAACCAAGAAGTTATCACAACAGGGGCAGGTGACCATGCTATTGGAAAAGCATACCTGAATTTATGGGACTCCATCGTTGGAAAACGAATGGAGATGACTTATTGAGAGCTGAGTTGGTTGCACTGTTATTCCTAAAAAGTGGGAGATATGATCTCTGGAAAAATCCTGGGGTCCATTTGCTAACACAAGATAGTGCACCAAGCAAGAGTATAATTGACACCAAAAGAAGTAGAAGAAGATAAGATGGATTTATATCTGTATGGAATATTTTATAGCTCTGAAGATCAATGCTGCTCGACAATGATTGTCCAGCCTCTGCTAATGCAACTCCCAGTGTCCAAGTAATACTACCAGAACCAATGACCACTTGTTATCTTTGATCTGCAATCCCTCTCTTAATAGTGAAGCAATGTATGGTGCCCGAAAGCAATACTGTTCTATGAAAGGTTGTGGCACAACACTGTTCCTTGCAACTTCCCATGTTTTCCCACAGAATTCCTTACCCAATTTTAGGACATCATCAAGGGTAGCCTTGGAAGTTAAGTTGAAAAACCGAAAGACCACAAAGAAACCAGACATCGCATAGAATTTTCCATGTGGACGAGGTAAATTATCACCAAGAGCGCATGGCTTGAGTTTACAATCAACTGCAGAACTTGTACTAGACCATTCAGACAGATTAATGCTATTCTTGCAAGAGCACTACATTCTTCCAATTAGGAGCACCAAGCAGTTCAACAACCATTCCAGCCATTCCAGCATGCCCAGAACTGATTCTCCCTCCAATCAGAGGACTTCCTTCTTGATTAATTGTAGCACAACGAGAACAGGTATACTCCTCTCTGTCCGATCTGCAAACATGGATGCCTAAGCTCAAGTTTTCCATTACTAAGCCAGCGACAGCAGTGCCTGATAACCTTTTTGAGAAGATGGCTTACAGATTTGTCGAATGCATCATTTAGTCCATATCCAGACAGAGAATATGCACTTAAATAATGACTCACGGCTCCAATTCTCAAATTTATGCTAGTCTCATCATGCATTGGCTTCTCGGTCTCAAAAGTAACTTGCAATGATGAACCACCCATATCAAGTGCACCAAATGTCTTTTTACTTGGTGACGAACCTAGCATAACCCATATGATGATTAAGAGCTATCCATCCATAATAAGCTTCTTCCATGCCAGTTATGATCTTGACCCAATCTCTCTTACACAAAAATGATGAACTTTTCAAAATATTCCATGCCCTGTCCAGAAGCCACTCAGAATCAGAACTCAGTAGCCTGCGAACCCCAGCTGTAGCATAAAGAAAGAGAGAGGCATTTCTGCGAGCGCGCTTGGGTATCTGTCTCTCAGCCTACTGAAGAAGTGGCATTATTGCAGCCTTCAACCCAGTTTCGTTGTGGACAAGTTTATGAAAACCAGGTTCCGTTTCCATACGCTGATAAGCACGGCCACTTCGTGCACTAAATTTTCTTTGCGGACCTTCAGGTAATGATCTCAAGACAATAGGTAAGCTAAGCGGCCTTTATTTCCATTAATAGACCACTCATAGACATAAACTCGAGTACCAGTACTTCCGCAATCAAGTATGATGATACTCCGATGTTTCATGTGACAAATAAGTACTGAGATATCTTGAACATATGTAAATGAATAAATAATAAGAGAATAGCAATAACACCTACAGCTGCCCGTATCCATTTCCTTCTTTTAGTTGGGGTTGCTAGAGAGGACTTCTCCTTTGAAAGGCTATATCCAGTAGCACCCTCTCTCACTAGAGCACGAAGAGGTTTTGCATGGCCATAACTTCTAACAGTTTCAGGGTCAATGTCACCCTCCACCGGATTTACTTTCAAGAATGTTGGCAGTTCATGGAGATGATGAAAGCCGCATGCTGGTTTTCTCTTGTGGTTGAGTGAAGCCAAGACTATGATTTTGGCATGCTAGGACAAGAAATTACATGGAGAAACTAGGAATCTTGTTGGATTGCACTTGTCACAAGCTGATTTTCTTCACTCGATAATCGTCTAGAGAAATTCCAGAAACTCGTATTTGTATGTCTGAAAAAATAATGAATCGGGACACGTGGCACAAAATATTATCAGCATTTCCTCTATCCAGTAAATACTAACAGCAGTGACTAAAAAAATGACAAACAGCATGAATAAAATTCAAATTCCTGATAGCATTCAGAAACAGTAAATAAATGCTCTGTCAAACAAGCAAAAGTTTAATAGTGCTTGACTAGAAGAGTTATTCGTTGGTACATAATAATGCAATCTAAAAGGTTAAAAATTTTTTCAAAGAATGCACCTGTAACTGCCACTCAGAGAAGTAAACAATAATAGTGAACCAACATCAGATATAATATTTTGGTCAAACAATGGATTACAAGCATAGAACAACATAATGCATAAATCAAGTAACATAAATTTCACAAGAAAGCCTAATTTCTATATTTTGAGTACTCAAGCAATAATTTGAAATCTAACTGTTCAAATGCAGTTAGACGCCTCGAAGGTAATGCTGTCTTATCAGAATATCGATGAGACACCAAGAGGGAGCATCAGGGGAGCTGGCTACTCCATATACTCAATAAAGGTGTCATTTCCATCATGGAACAGGTTATTAGAAATGAGATGATATAATTCTCTCTTATGAGAATATGGATGAGACACCAAGGAGGAGTCTCAGGTGGCAGCTGGCTATTCCATAAACTCAATAGAGGTGTCACTTTCCACACAGAGCAGCTTATCAAATGAGCTTCCATTATCCTTGGGTTCAAAGGCTAATCATAAAAGTGCTGCAAATATAGTGCAAATTTGTAAACATAGCATACAGAACTTTCCATTTTCAATTCAAAAATCAACAAAAGGCCACTGGAACAAATACAAACAAGCTCTCATGGTTAGGCTATCAACAAATAGTTTCAACTGCTCTCTCTCACCTTCATCTACCTTATCACCCTCACTGCTGACATCAGCACATCAACAACCTAAGTTTATGCAGGCATCATAATTTGAGGCATAAACATTGTCTCCTGAAAAAGAAAAAGCAACTTTTATTTCTTCTTGAGTGGTTAAATTGCCTAATTCACTTCCCTTGCCAGGCTAGCTAGTGGAGAACTAATGCTGGATTGGCAGTTGGAATAAAAGAAGTCATGAAAAATGGTATGTCTAAAAGATTCCCTAATTAGTGAACTCTACTTAAGCACATTCTCTTCATCCAAAACCCTAATCCTAGATTCCATAAACCTTATCGAGTCTGGAACCTGAAATCTAGGCCTTCTCCTATTCCAGATTTAGCACACTGCTCCTAGCGTATCCAGTATACATATCTTGATCACAGGTCTATAGCATTTATGAGCCCAGAACTTGTAATCCACTACCATAATCAAATAGTGTCAACTCCAACCTTTGTCTTAGAAAAGATGGCAAGCTATCAGTTGTTCAGTCCCTTCATCTATTTATTCTCTTTCTAGTTTTATTTCTTCTGTTTATTGCTTTGTTGAAAACCCTCTCAAGAGTTTATGCCACCACTACCTCCCGAACACAATGAAGCCCATCTCATCGGCACATGCATGAATTATCATGTAATTATGTAGCTAAGCCCCATTCATTTATTTTACCTCTCTAATTGCTTCTTCCATTACTTATCTGTTGACAACCCCCTTAAGGTTTTATGCCACCATAACTCCCTCCAACATAATGAGCCCCTCTCATTAGCACACTTATATATAATATGTATGAAGTATCACATAATTATGAACTTTCTAATTTCTTTTTCCTTTTATTTCTTTGTTTGACAACCCTCTTAACTGTTTCTACCACCACTACCTCCTCCAACATGGTGAAGGCCCTCTCATCAGCACACATATGTGGAATTGCATAATCATGTAGATTTGGTGCCATGCTTGAGTATACGTATGTTTAGCTATAGCCAGTTCAATACTTTGCTGTTTCACTTTCCCTGTTAATCACATCAAGAAGCATCAGCATGAATGTCCATTTTGTCCAAAAATCACTCATCACCATTGGAAATGGTACATTCCATTCAAAAATGTATTTCTTAGAACATCATATACATGATGCTATGACCATGGAGTCATGGGCCAAAGGACAACAATGACATCAATGTCTTAAATCCTACAAGACGGAGGTATCCTGATTTTTCCAAGGAAAGAAATGCCCTGCTATCAAGCCGCTGTTGGGCATCTATCTGGTCAAGCATTACGATAGTACCCTCTATCTCTCTCCATCTTCTTTACTTTGTTTCTTTCTTTTCTACCTTTTTTTTTTTTTCTTCCTTACTTCCTTTCTTTGATTCCTTTTTTTTTTTTCTTTCCTGTCATCCTTTCTTTTCTTCTCCCTTCCTTCCTTTCTTTGTTTTCTTTTCGGCTTCTTTCTTTCCTTCATTCCTTCCTTTTTTTTTCTCCCTTCCTTCTAAGTCTCCTTTCATTTTCATTCCCTTCATTACTTTTCTGTTTCCTTCTCCATTCCTTCATTTCTTTTCTGTTTCGTCCTTTTTCCTTCCTTTTATTCCCATTTCTTCTTCTTTTCCCAGATGGATGGATTTTAGAGTCCCACCCCTATCCCGGTACCAGTCCTATTTTCCACAAAATGGGACGGGATGGCCGGGACACCCGCTATCTATTCGGGATTTAAAATATTGATTGGCACTATATGAGTCAAATGCTGTAAATTCTCCTCCTTCTACCTATTCTTCTTGACCAAAAGTCATGGGACATGCATCTTAAAGGTCTGTACTCCCACTTTTGAGTGAGCTAACATTAAGTGCAGGATACAACTTAGCCACAAATTTCAATTCAATCATTTTTGCATCTCTCGATACTCACAAAACTGTTGATTTGATAAATCCCTCGGGTAACATTCAGTACAAAACCCATCAGCTTTCCAATTACGAGTGTAACACCTTCAGGCAGCATCTCTGCCACGGCATTGTCCGCCACTACCACACCTCGCCAAGGTGAGGACATTAAGCACTACTATTCCCAACAAAATTCAAATGCTGAAGCAAAAATTAAAAAAAATAAAAGAAAAAAAAAAAAAAAAAAGAAACGACCAACAATGCTTACTATCGTTTCATCATAATTCTTTTTCTCGACACCACCATACTTTTTCCTCCTCTGTCCTGTCAGCGGTTTTCTCCCTCCTTAGCATGAATCCCTGCCAGATATGTCTCAAAGCCCAGCTGTGAACTTACACCACCATCCTTCTGTTTCATGCTATCCCAGGCCATTCCCAAACTCCCGCTCATACGCAGCCTAAGAAAACTAAACTGAAAATGATAACATGTAATCTTTGATCTCTTTTTTCATATACCATCAATGATCCAATGTATCCCAGAACTGCTACTGCAAAACCTAGAAATTCCTTTGCCCAAGCTATGGATCACATTCGCAAAGATCAGCAGATGTGCCTTCTAACCAAAATCCAATTACATCCAAAATTTGAAACTTACAAGGCTATCTAGTACTGTATCCTACCTAATACTGTATCCAATCTCACTCTCCCTAAATCCAAGAAACCTATTAAAAGAATTCATCTTTAGGTCTCTCAATCCTCTTATCAACAAAAAGGCTCTTCTGAATACCATTAGTACACTGCAGATTCGAATTATCCTCCATTACTAAAAAACTAACCAGATCAAGGGCCGCCCTGCATTACCCAGAACACATCTCAACGTAAAAATCACGTTCGAGATCTAAAGAGGAGTAATCTCTAGAACCAAACTCCAACAAACAAAACGAGAGGCACCGTCGATCAAATCTGGACCAAAGCAAAAACTTGAAGGGATAACGAAAAGAACATTGTCGTTTTTGCGAATCCTTGAAGAACGACGACTGACCTGTGCCTTTGGATCAATCCGGCGGCAGGGGAGCACGGGCAGCGACCGTCCGCGCAGCTGGTCGAGAGAGAGAGAGAGAGAGAGAGATGGGTTGGTGATCGATGGGGGGAGGACGGGAGTAGGAGTAGGAAAAAAGTGAAAAGATTTAGACCGAGAGCAGCCTTACGGCGATCTAGACGTGAAACCAAAACAGACCCAAACCATCGTTGGTGGGCGGGGTTCGTCTTGGTCCCTAGGGCGAGGTCTCTGTTATGCCTCTGCTCTCCACCGTATCTTCTTTGCATCTAACGTATACCCTATATAGTATCTTTTGGGCGGGGTTCGCCTTTGGGTCCCTAACGTATCTTCTTTGCATCTAACGTATACCTTATATAGCATCTTTTGTTTAAGATGAGATTTGATGCATTGCATAGGTAATATTATTATGATAATATGATAAAAAAAATATAATTATTTGATAAAATTATAAAAATTTATATTATAGTGTTTGATATGTGTAATAATATTGTTGTAAATTATAGAAAATTTTATATTGCAATATTTAGTATACAATTTAGATTACATGAAATATAAATTAATTTTTCTAAAATATTCTCATACTAACTTATTGATTATTATTTATTTTTTAAAGAAATAACTTAATTTTGAGATTAATCATTTTTCGTGATATCACCCATTATGTTTTCTTTTCTATTTTCACCAAACTGAGATTATCCATAATTTATTTTGATGAAGATATTTTGGTTCTAACATTATGTTATTCCAAAATTGCAAGATTGTAAGATTATTATATAATTACATAGCCACCTCCTTTTAGACAATCAAATTATCTCTTTTTGAGATAATACTGCATTACATGTAATGAAGCATTATCTGTGAAAGTAACGAAACAAACAATGTAATCTGTTTATCTGTTATAAATTACATGTAATCCTGTTAGAATTACATGCTACTAAATGCCCTCTAAGGATCATTACTAACTTGCATAATTTACTATATTTTATTTTTGATTTTTCTCAATATTAAACTATTATAATAAATTTTTATTTCATTATTTGTGACTTTTAGTTTTCATAAAGGCTTTTTGTATTTAAATCAAATTGAATGGATTTCTCACTTTGTTGTACTTGGTAAAGTTTATGCCCCATACTTTATTTGTGCTTTCTTAGATTTATTTTCTTTTGTGGACAAAAATATAAAAAAAAAGATATGTTAGCAATGTATAGACATAAACAAGCAAATAAAAATTTCAAATATAAGAGTCCATGCCCATTTTTCATTTATTGATATCAAATTTCCTATTTTTGTTAGCATAATTTTACTCTTTATTTACTTTTATATTAGTTACTTTTAAATCTAAGTTTACTTTCATATTTTTAAATATACATCATGCATTGTATGTGCTAATAAATTTAAGTATGTGATATTATTTTACTCGTAATGGAGGGGCACACCCAAATATAATAGGCAAGTTCAAGTACTTGGATACACCATCCAAAATTCAAATATGGATTATTTAGTTCTTGAAATTAAGGGATGTGACCATCAAGATAAAGCACGATTTATCAAAAAATAAAAGAAAAAGAGATTTGTTAAGAAATTTTAGATCAAGTCTATATCTAATTCGACTTAAAGTAGCCTTCAATTAAAAACCGAGACAAACTTTTATTATGTTCAAGTTTAATTGCAACTCCTTCGCAGTTGAATATAAGTGTACTTATATTTAAGCTAAATTCAAATTATTGAAATAACCTTTTATCAGATTAATCAAAATATTATTTGATCCAACCGGTTAAAAACCAACTTATAGAGACCTATTGCAAACCCTATTAGAGGTTAGATCTTGATTTCATTCATGTTCTTGAACCAAATGTCATAGCTGAAAGAAACAGAGAAGTCCATAGGAAAGGAAAAAGAGGAAGAGAAACATAGTCCTAGTAACGTTTATTTCCTTTTTGAAATATTCAAATGTATGGTAAATCTGGAAAAGGCACATATTTAGAAATATATGAAAAATATAAATATAATAAATAGAGATTCTAGATAGCATAGAAAAAAAAAAAAAGAGAGAAAGAATTGTTTAAAAAATCATATATGTTGCTGGTATGGATTTTTTTACAAAAAAACCATGAATGGGATCAATTACCTGACATTCTTTGGTGCACATAGAGAGAACAAAAATATTAGATTTTCACCCTAAAAGCTATTAATTAGAAGATTATTTGAATGCAAACTTTAAAGATTTTTTAATAACTGGAAGAAAAAAAAAAAGTACAACAACGTATTATTCTTAGAGTTCTTCCTAGCAATTTGATATAATCAAAACCCCTTGGATTAGTATTGGGACCCGTATTGGCCGGTAATCACTACAGTACGGTATTAATATATGTTGGGGGATACCCACCGACCGACCGACCGACTATCGGAGGGCCGACCGGCTGGCGGCCCGACGACGACCGACTATCGGAGGGCCCGACCTCGGGCGCCCGACCGACCGACCGACTATCGGAGGGCCCGACCGGCTGCGGCCCGACCGACTAACCGACGGCCCGACGAACGACTCGACTGGCCGATCGTAAGTCGGGCGGCAGCCCAACGGACGCCATCAGCGGCTAACCACGGCATTCCACGGTCTATTCCCGACCGGACTGAACCCAGAGGTCCGGTAGCCGACCCACTTGAAGCTCGCCGACCGACGGAGGAGTCCCCGACGCCACTCTGATGGCCACCGACCTGGGTCGGCCGACTCCACCAACCGCCGTACGGCCGCCAGACGTTGTCAGCTCTGACACGGACATGCGGCCAAGTTACCTAGGGGCATTGTCCGCCGAGAGCCGGGTCAACCCTGGTGATTAGACGGCTACACGGCGACATGATGTTTTCACGGCGGCTCTGACAGCCTACAGTGAGTTGACAGTTCCTCACTTGTCCGCGCCATTAATGACGGCGCATACCGTGCTCCACTATATATACCGGGGAAGGCAACAGTGCAAAGGTCGATCCGCCCGTCTCTCCACATACGCAGGCTCGCTCCTCTCTCTTCCTCCCTCTCAGAGCTCTCTGTCTGCATTTACTGTTGCCCAGTCACCTCTCTGACTTGACCGTCGGAGGGTCCCCGCCGGAGCCGCCTCCGGTCAGTGCGGACTTCCTTTTGCAGGTGCACGCTCCCCGGCGATCGGACGACGAGGCGATTGGCCGCAACAGATTGGCGCGCCAGGTAGGGGACAGCATGACAAAGACAAGAGCTCAACGATCGAGAATCACTGGGTCGGCAAGGCGTTCTTCCCGCCGGGAAGAGGCCTCTCCACCATCACCGGCGGCGGAGCCTAGCTCTCCGCGCCCTGCAGTGACTACGGAGGCGCAGATTGCGGCCATTGTACGGCAGATGACCGTACTGACCGACGCAGTCAAAAGCCTCCAGCAACAACCGGCGGCCCGACCTATGCCTTCCAGGAGCAGCCGCCGACGGTCGCGCCGACCCCTGCGCCTCCAGGCGAGCACTCCCAACAGCGCTCCACGGGGAGGAGGAGGGTCGACCTCAGCGCGACGACCGACGGTCCCAGCGGCCCTCTCCTTCCCCGTTGGAACGGGCGAGGAAGGAAAGCGGCCGCGCACACGTCGGCCTCGCCTTCAGAGTCTTCCGGAGGCTCCACTCCTGGGGTCTCCCAGCATCGACGAGCGGACGACTACGAGCGACGGTTGAGGAGATCGACCGCCGGCTCGCCCAACTGCAAATGGACGGCCAGAAGTCTTCGAACGACGTCGACTTCCAGACCGCCCAGCCTCTCTCTCGACTGGTCCTCGATGAGCCGATTCCCAGTCGGTTCAAAATGCCGAACGTGGAGCCATACGACGGCTCCGCCGACCCAGTCGACCACCTCGAGAGCTACAAAGCTCTCATGACGATTCAAGGGGCAACCGACGCTCTGTTTTGCATCGGCTTCCCCGCCACACTTCGCAAGGCTGCCAGGGCTTGGTACTCCGGTCTTCGATCGGGCAGTATCCATTCCTTCGCGCAGCTCGAGCACTCGTTCGTGGCCCATTTCAGCACTAGCCGAAAGCCCGCCGCGAACGTCGGATAGCCTTTTCTCCCTCAAGCAGGGGGAAAACGAGGCGCTCCGCACTTCGTGGCGCGATTCAACCGGCCACGCTCGAGGTCCGGGACCTCAACGAAGACATGGCGGTTTCAGCCATGAAGCGGGGCCTGAGGTCGTCCCGATTTACTTATTCTCTGGACAAGACCCTCCCCCGAACATACGCCGAGCTACTGGAGCGCGCATACAAGTATATGCGCGCGGACGAAGGAGCGTCCGACCGACGCCTGGTCGAGCCCAGGGGTCCGAAGGAGAAGCGAAGAAAAGGTCGGGAACCCGCCGAACCAGCAGGCCCCCGGCCGGTAGTCGGCTTTCTCCACCCCGACAAATCCAAAAATCACCCCGCCGAACAGACTCCGAGGTCGGTGCGTCCCAGGTATGACTCCTACACTCCTCTCTCCGCTCCCCGTGCGCAGATCTTGATGGAGATCGAAGGGAAAGAATACCTGCGACGGCCTCGCCTCTGAAGGCAAAGGGCCTCGACCATCGGAAGTACTGTCGGTTCCATCGGAGCCACGGCCACGACACCGAGCGATGCATCCAGTTGAAGGATGAGATCGAAAATCTCATCCGCCGAGGGTATCTCGGCAAGTTTCAAAAGGGTCCGCCGACCCGACCGATTGCCGATCGACGCCCCCAGCCGACTGAAGAGGCACCGACTAACCAGCCGACGGCTGGAGTCATCAACATGATCTCCAAGCGGCTGGGCCCGGGGACGTCTGCAGGAGGAGAGCCGACGAAAAAGCCGCGCCCGGACGACGTGATTACCTTCTCGGAAGACGACGTCAGGGCATCCGGACTCCCCACGACGACGCTGTTGTTGTGTCGGCGACAATAGCCAATTATGATGTAAAACGAATTTTTGTTGATAATGGAAGTTCGACAAATATTTTGTTTTACTCGACCTTCTCCCGAATGCGACTACCGACTGATCGACTCAGTAGGGTTTCCACGCCCTTGATCGGCTTTGCCGGAGACACCGTCACGACAGAAGGAGAAATCACCCGCCCGTGACGGTCGGTACCGAACCCACGGCAAAGAACGGCCTCCCTCATTTTCGCGGTCGTCCAAGTTCCTTCGGCCTACAACGCCATACTCGGGCGACCCGGACTGAACGCCTTCGGGCGATCGTCTCGACGTACCATCTCCTTGTTCGATTTCCGACTAAAAATGGAGTCGGGGAGATGCGCGGAGATCAACAGCTCGCCCGACGATGCTTTCAAATCTCCGCCCGAAGCGACGAGACAAAGGGTCCCCTGACAATTGACAAACTGGATCAACGGGAGAGGAAGAGCGGGGTTCGCCAGTCGAGCGGCTCGAGGCGATCCCGGTGGGAGAAAATCCCGACAGAAAAGTTTGGATCGGGTCTCAATTGCCCGACGCCGGAACGCCACCGACTGGCGGAGCTGCTGACGGCCAACGCCGACGTATTCGCATGGTCGGCAGCAGATATGTCGGGCATCCCTCCGGAAACAATGACTCACCGACTCAACATCGACCCGACAATGAAGCCGGTGAGGCAGAAGAAAAGGTCCTTCGCCCCAGAGAGGCAGAAGGCCATTGACGAAGAAGTGAACAACTGCTCGAGGCGGGCTTCATTCGGGAATCCACGTATCCCGATTGGCTCGCCAATGTCGTCATGGTCAAGAAAGCCAACGGGAAATGGAGGATCTGCATCGATTATACCGACCTCAACCGAGCATGCCGAAGGATAGCTTTCCACTCCCGAAGATCGACCAGCTGGTGGATGCGACGTCCGGATTTCGACTGCTCAGCTTCATGGATGCCTTCGCGGGTACAATCAGATCCGGATGGCGCCTGAAGACGAGGAGCACACCGCGTTCGTGACCCCCAAGGGCCTCTACTGCTATCGGGTGATGCCCTTTGGATTGAAGAACGCCGGCGCCACCTACCAGCGACTCGTCAACAAGGTCTTCAAAGACCAGATCGGGCGTAACATGGAGGTATACGTGGACGACATGCTGGTAAAGAGCACGCAGATCCCGGACCATGTTCAGGATCTCGAGGAGACCTTCCGCACCCTTCGACGACACCGAATGAAGCTCAACCCGACCAAATGCGCCTTCGGGGTGACCTCGGGGAAGTTCCTCGGATTCCTCGTTTCTCAGAGGGGATCGAAGCCAACCCTGAGAAAATAAAGGCGATCCTCGACATGCGTCATCCGAACACCAAGAAGGAGGTCCAACAACTGAACGGGAGAATCGTCGCTCTTAGCCGATTCATTTCCCGATCAGCTGAAAGGTGCCTCCCGTTCTTCAAAACCCTGCGCCAGGCGAACGGTTTCTCTTGGTCGGATGAATGCGAACAGGCCTTTGAAGACCTGAAGAGGTACTTGGCTTCCCCGCCGCTGCTTGTAAAGCCGCAGATCGGGGAGACCTTGTACTCTACTTGGCCACATCTTCTGAGGCGATCAGTTCGGTGCTCGTTCGGGAAAACGAGTGCCGAACCCATCAGCCCATCTACTACATCAGCAAAGTGCTCCACGGCGCCGAAGCCAGATACTCGGAGACGGAAAAGATGGTCTTCGCCCTGACCGTCTCCGCGCAACGGCTCCGACCATACTTCCAGGCCCACGCCATCGTGGTACTCACCAACCAGCCCCTGAGGGCCGTACTGCGCCGACCCGACACATCCGGACGGCTCGCTAAGTGGGCAATGAAGCTTAGCGAGTTCGACATTCAGTACCGACCAAGGCCTGCCTTGAAGGCTCAGGTCTTGGCCGACTTCATCGCCGAATGCCCGACGACCGACCAGAGGTCGGGAGCTGAAGGCCCGGGACGAGATTCGGTCTCTGATCCGGACCCGATCTCCACCTGGGTACTTCACATCGACGGAGCCTCCAACGCTCAGGGAAGCGGGGCCGGACTCCTGCTCACGAATTCGGATGGGGTAGTCACCGAATACGCCCTCCGGTTCGACTTCAAGGCCTCCAACAATCAAGCCGAATACGAGGCACTCCTCGCGGGCTTGAGGATGGCGAAGGAATTGGGCGTCGACAGCCTTCCGGGCATTCTCCGACTCTCAGCTGATCGTGGGGCAGGTCAAGGGCGACTTCGAGGCGCGAGATCCGACCATGATCAAGTATCTTCAGAAGGTAAAGGATCTCGTGGCCCGCTTCGTGCATTTCGAGATCTCCCACGTCCCCAGGACGGAGAACGCCCGTGCCGACGCTCTCTCTAGGTTGGCAACGTCGGCCTATGATTCTTTGGGTCGGACGTTTGTCGAAAACCTCCAACAACCGAGCATCGATCGGGTCGAAGAAGTGCAGCAGCTAACGTCTGAACCAAGTTGGATGGACCCGATCATCCGGTACCTGTCCGACGGGACCAGTCCCGAAGATCCCGCGGAGGCCAAGCGACTTCGATGGTCGGCGTCGCAATATGTGATCATGGACGGCCGACTCTACAAGAGGTCGTTCTCCCTCCCTCTGCTCAGGTGCTTGGGACCGACCGACGCTGACTACGCCCTCCGAGAGGTTCACGAAGGAATTTATGGGAATCACTTGGGGGGCAAGTCCTTAGCCTTCAAGGTCTTGCGACAGGGCTACTACTGGCCGACCATGAGGAAAGATGCGGTAGAGTTGGTCCGAAGGTGCGAGTCATGCCAGAAGTATGCCAATATTCAGCACCAACCGGCCAGCCAAATTGCTCCCATTGTCGCTCCATGGCCCTTCGCTCAGTGGGGAGTCGATATTCTCGGCCCTTTCCCACCGGCGTCGGGCCAAAGGAAGTTCATCGTTGTCGCCATCGACTACTTCACGAAGTGGGTCGAGGCCGAGCCCTTGGCGCAGATCACCGAGCGGAAGATGGAGGACTTCGTCCAAAAGTCCATCATCTTCAGGTTCGGATTGCCGCACACCATCATCACCGACAACGGACGGCAATTCGACAACCAAGACTTCAAGGACTTCTGCGCCAGGTTCCACATCCGTCATCGACTAACTTCAGTCGGGCACCCACAGTCCAATGGTGAGGTTGAGGTGACGAACCGAACCTTGCTCCATGGACTCAAGACCCGACTGAACGAAGCCAAGGGCCTCTGGGTCGACGAGCTGGGCTCCGTCCTGTGGGCTTACCGAACGACCCCCCGCGTCCCAACCGGAGAGTCGCCGTTCAGTTTGGCCTACGGGACAGAAGTCGTGATCCCGCTCGAGATCGGCCTGCCATCTTCAAGGGTCGAGCAGTACCGCGAGCCGGACAACTCCGAAAGCCGGAGAGCCGACCTAGATCTTCTCCCCGAACTGCGAGATGAGGCTCAAATTCGAATGGCCTCCTACCGACAGAGGGTTGCCCGGTACTACAATGCCAAGGTCAGACTAAAGCTCTTTAAACCTGGCGACCTAGTCTTGAGGAAGGCGGAGGTGTCGAAGCCCTTGGACCAAGGCAAGCTGGCTCCCAACTGGGAAGGACCCTACAAAGTTGCTGACACCTTCGGGCCGAGGGCTTACCGGCTGGAGACCCTTGAGGGGAAGCCCATTCCCCGGACTTGGAACCCCGACAACTTGAAGCTGTATTACCAGTGAATTCTGTAATTCAATCGTTGGAATACAAGTTCGGTTTGAAAAATCGGAGTTCTAACCTTTCGACTACTGATCGGCGCTCAGCCCCGACGCATCGACGCGGACCTGGCACCGACGACGCTTCGGCCCCTTACACGGACCGATGCATCTACGATGACGGGAGTTTATACTCCTTCTACGGTCGAATTTTCGGGCATATCCATCGGCCGACTGATCGATCGGGCCCCGATCGAAGAAAGGCTAAAAGCCCACGCGGCTGTTGCCGCGACATTCCGACCAGGCTACGGCCGGTCGAGGGATATTCGGCTTACCACCGTCTATCACATGACGCGACCTTAGTCGCACCCACTACTCGCCGACCGACCTACGGCCGGCTGAACGACGCTCGGCTTGCCACCGTCTGTCAAAAGACGCGAAACCCGACTTACTATCATGCCCCCGACACTGCGCCGGATGATGACCGGCTAAGTGCATCTACGGAGGTCCGGCCGCCGAACCTTCACTAGGTTCGGTCGGCTCCCTACTTGACAGATGCGCCCGAACGGCGACTACAATTTTCGGAAACCGACCTAAAGTCGGGACACAAGCTACTTCGGAGCTATGCAAGCCGGTTAAGTCCTACCGACTTGCCCGAGTTGGCGACTTCTCTAAGTTGGCGACTAGGGTTCGACATTACAGCGATAAGAAACATTGCAAACAAGAAGCAAAAGAGAAGACAATTTCACTCATTGATCAAAAAACATTACAAAGTCGGGCCGAAGCCCGATTACATGTATTTTCAAAAAAGACAAAATAAAGATGGTCGGCGGCGCCGATCACCCGTCCTGATCGATCTCTTCGACCGACGGAGGATCAGGGATGATCGGCGTCTCGGCCATAAGCAACGATTGATCGGCTGCCGAGAGATGAGCTTCGGTCGATAAAGGAACTTCGGCCGGCACCTGCTCCGGGATGGCTTCCTCCACCACGATGACGCCTCCCGACGGATGGTCGGCCATTTCTTCCGTTCCTTCTTCTTCGGCTCCTTCCTCGGCGAACAGCGGGACGACTCGGCTGACGTCCACCTCCGGGTACAAGGCATGGACGGCATCCCGACCATCCTCGAACCCGACCCGGTAGGAGGCGAAGCCCGATTCGAGCATCTCCTCCTTGTACCGGTCGGAGGCCCGGAAGTCCTCAACCGCACGATCGGCCGACTCCCTCGCCGACCGTGCCTCGTCCTCAGTGTGGGCCAGCTCCTCCTTCGCCAACTCCGCCTCGGCCCTGGCAATTTCGGCGTCGATTTGGGCGATGGACAAGTCCTCTTCGATTTCCGCGAGCTTCCCCAGGCTGACCCGAAGTTGCTCGCGTTCCCCTTGGAGTTCGGAGGTGGCACTGTCCCGTTCGCGTCGAAGACGACGCACTACCCGACCTTTGTGCTTGGCCTCCTTCTTGGCCGACTTTAGTTCGGCCATGAGCCGGGAGACCTCGTCCGTCAATTTGGCCTCCCGATCGACCGACTCCTGCAGTTGGTCGACCAGTCTCCCTCTCTCGGCCTCGGCCGCTGCCGACCTTTCCTTGAAGGCTGCCCGAACGTCGCCGAACCTTCGGTATCCGGCCTCCAGCTCGGACATGGTGAAGATCAACTGCCGACAGAAAGAAGCCTTGTCAGAATTATGTGGCAAACGAAAATTCTTCTAAGGTAAAAGGTGACGCGAAGCTTACCTCCACCATCGACGGGTAGAACCGCGACAACATTTCGGTCACTTGCCGAGACCGCAACGACTGAACGTCGGTAGGGAGGAGGATCCCCTGGCACAACCTCCTCGCAAGGTTGTGGTCGGCCAGGGCCGACGCACCCTCGGGGTAGTATGCGCTGGGGGGCATTGACCTCTCCTCCTCCGAGGGCTCCATCGGGGCTTTCCCCCGATCAGCTGCCCCGACCGACGGGGCCGGCAGCGATGGGACGCTGGAGTTCGACCCGGCGCCCCCCGTTGCGCCGGCGGACGCCTCCGGACGATGTTCGGGTTCCCGAACGACGTCCGGCTCCGCCCGCGGCGGCGAAACCGCCGACACTCCTTCGGCCACTTCCTCGGCCGGCCTCTCCTCGACTCGCCTCTCCTCCACTCGGACAGTCGGAGCCGCGAGGGCTATGATTGGCTCCGACCCCTCGGTCGCCGACGCTTCCACGGTCGGCGGGACTGGCGCTGATCTCTTGGAAGGGCGCGAAGGGCCAGCCCCCGACGCTGGCCTCTTCCTCGCGGCGGCAAAATGACGAATTTCGGCGTCGGTCGGCCTCATCCTTGGCGGTGTCCCTGCAAAACCTACCAATGTCAGAGGCCGGACCAGAACTACCCTCAAGCCGAATAAAAAGAAAAAGCTGGGGAATCGGACGATACCTATTCGGGGGACCAGACTCAGGCCAGCATCATAGAGAGCTTGCTCGGTAACAAGCTCCCTCTGCTTCGGGACCGACATATCTTTGAGTCGGTGGAAGTCCTCCCGGTCGTCCACGTCGACCCGACTGTTGTCGTTGGCTTCAGTTCGGGGTACACCCCAGCGAGAAGGAAAGCCCCAAGAGGAGGAAGAGGAAACAAAGAAAAACTGGTTCTTCCATCCATGAATGGACGATGGAAGACCGGTTATGAAAGCAAGACCCTTCCGGGGATTGAAGAGCCACCACCCTCGGGCTTTAGGGTGGGGTCGGAGCACAAAGAAGGCCCGGAAGAGGGAAACGCGAGGGTTGGTCGGCAAGAGCTGACACAACAGCGCGAAAGAAATGATTAGCCGGATAGAGTTCGGCGCCAGTTGCGCCGGACAGAGTCCGTAGTAATCAAGCAGATTCCGGACGAACTCCGGAATCGGAAGTCGAAGACCCGCACGAAGGTCCTCAACGTACAGCGCCAGGTCGCCGGGCGGAGGGTGGTTGACCCGACCGCCGGCCCCTGGAGCATAGAGCCGAAACTGCTCCGGGATGCGATAATGCTCCCGAAGCTGATCGACGTTCGGCCCCGAAAGCGAGGAGGCCTCATCTTCCGGAGCCGATCGGGTGTCGTCGGTCGGGTTCCCCGACCGAGCTCCCTGAGTCGGTTTCCTGGTCATTGTGCAGGAACCGAAAGAAGAGAAAGAAGAGAAGAAAGCAAGAAGGGGAAGGAGGACCACGAACCCGATGGACCCTCCGGAGGTAGAGAAAAGCTCTGCCCGCGACGACCGAGAAATCGCCCGGACAGAGTTTCCCCAGCAAATGGCAAATGTGGGTCAGGGTCCGGGAGGTCCTATATATATAGGGCCGACCGACGGCCGAGATGCTCCCGCGCCGACCAAAGTCCTCCAGATGCGCGACGCGTGGCGCCCGTCGATTGGCTAAAGATTCGGCGCGCTTCGCCCCGGGACGCCCGCACCGCCCGCATTAAATGCCGGAGCGGGCGCCGGCCAACCACCTTGACACGCGGCGCGCGGGGGTTGGCTCCGCAGTCGGCCGCCCGCGCCGGTCCGCGTTCCCGATGGGACGCCTCACCCACGATCGGCGCCGAATAATCCGATCGACTGACGCCGTATCGTCCGGCACCCGATCTTCTGACACCGACGTGACGGCTGGCGACGACAAGACGCGGCGTCCGGCACCGGACGCCGGCGCGACTTCTGGCATCGACTAGACGTTCGAATCTCTCGGGGTTCGTGAGGTATCAGACAACGGATCAGCCGGCGGTACGGTCGGATCTGCACATGCGACAAATCCACTCCCAGTCGTCCGGTCTTGCTACCCGAATGAAGGCACCGGCCAGCTCTCCACCCGACCTAGGAGTGGAGGGGGGCAACTGTTGGGGGATACCGACCGACCTACCGACCGACTATCGGAGGGACCGACCTCGGGGCCCCGACCGACCGACCGACCGACCGACCGACCGACCGACCGACTATCGGAGGGCCCGACCGGCTAGCGGCCCGACCGACTAACCGACGGCCCGACGAACGACTCCGACTGGCCGATCGTAAGTCGGGCGGCAGGCCAACGGACGCCATCAGCGGCTAACCACAGCCATTCCACGGTCTATTCCCGACCGACTGAACCCAGAGGTCCGGTCGCCGACCCACTTGAAGCTCGCCGACCGACGGAGGAGCCCGACGCCACTCTGATGGCCACCGACCTTGGGTCGGCCGACTCCACCAACCGCCGTACGGCCGCCAGACGTTGTCAGCTCTGACACGGACACGCGGCACAGTTACCTAGGGGTATTGTCCCGCCGAGAGCCGGGTCAACCCTGGTGATTAGACGGCTACACGGCGACATGATGTTTTCACGGCGGCTCTGACAGCCTACAGTGAGTTGACAGTTCCTCACTTGTCCGCGCCATTAATGACGGCGCCATACCGTGCTCCACTATATATACCGGGGAAGGCAACAGTGCAAAAGGTCGATCCGCCCGTCTCTTCCACATACGCAGGCTCGCTCCTCTCTCTTTCTCCCTCTCAGAGCTCTCTGTCTGCATTTTACTGTTGCCCAGTCACCTCTCTGACTTGACCGTCGGAGGGTCCCCGCCGAAGCCGCCTCCGGTCAGTGCGGACTTCCTTTTGCAGGTGCACGCTCCCCGACGATCGGACGACGAGGCGATTGGCCGCAACAAATCCTTTTGAGAAGAAAAGGGAGACCAACTTGCACCATTGAAGCTCAAATATTTGAAGAAATACCATCCAAGATTCAAATCCAGGAACTCACCGCTCAGAAAAACTGTGAATTTTAGCCAATGAAATGCGAGATTGCCACGAGGCACTCCTTTATACATCATCAGATTCATATAAAAAAAAAACCCTCTGTTTGTCTTAAACTTTTGAAATTTATCCCGTTTGGGGGCAAAAAAAAAAAAAATCAACAAGGTCACGAAGAGATAAACAATAGAAAATGCATTTTCGAAATTCCGGAATATATACGTATATATATACACATATTACTTAAAAAGAAAAACCTACTATGTCTCACGTGGATTGCACGAGCTACCCTCTAGTAAAATGTAACTCGAGAAACAACGGCCGTTAACGGTCATTATTTTCGCCGTCAGATTAATAAATTTTATTCACCGACCCTTCTGAGTACCCGACCAGAACCATCAAATGCTCTCCCCGACACGAGCGCACGAACCACGATCTCCCACGTTCCACTCTGTCCCCCGCCGGTCCCCACCGAGATCCACTGCGGCACGCACTAGATCCGACTGCTGTCCCCTGGTCCGGGATCCACGCGAGATCCCAAGTCCCGAGGCCTCTGATCCAACGGCCCAAAATCCTCTTATCCGTCTCGGTGGATCCCCCCATCAGTGCATCCTCCTTATCTTTCACTTAATTATTAATTAACCTAATCCAATCGGATTAAAGCGAAAAAAAAGTAAAAGAGAAAAGGAAAAAAGAGAAAGAAAACCAGGGTTAATTAAAGGGAACAAAAAACTAACCCTAGGGTTAGCCATTAGCCTCTCGGGTTTCCTTCATCCTATATCTCTATCGTCCTGCGTCCCTTAGCCCGAACTTTAGTCTGGCCTTTTCCTATGTTCTTCTCCTTCTCCTCGTGTCTCGGTGGGATAGCTTTTCGAATTCGTCCAAAAAGCGCGTCAGAGTTCCGATTTTGAGCTCCACCTTCTCGATTTGGAGCCCTTATTGTAAGTACTCTAGAACTAGATTGCTAAGCTTTATGGCATCAGGTTTTGATTCCTTGACTTCCTATTTGGGTTTTCCCACTGTTCTTTGAATAGAAACTTTGTTTTGTGTTTTTTTTTTTTTTTTGGTAGTTGTAATATCGTTTTAGTTCTTTTTTCCTTTTTGTTCTGATGGGATTTTGGGGAAGGGTTGCTTTTTTTTGCTATAGATCTGGATCTTATTTGAGATTCTCGACGTCCCGCTTGCTGCTTAGAGCTTGATAAGCTGGCAGTTCAAATTTTGCTTTTGTTTTTCAAAATACATGTATAAGTTCAACGAAGTTGAAATCTTGTAGCTTTTTGCTTGGTTTGAGTAGCGTTTTTGTTTGAAAATTTTATGGGAGAGTCTTTAATTTCATTCTTGTTCTCCCTTTGGTTATCTGCTCTGATAAATAATTTCATTCTGTGGTATACGGGGATTCAGATGGAAATTATTCTCTTCTTTTTTTACCGCCCCCATAGTCTTATTACTGAATTCGAGGAGAATTAGTTGATTGCATAATAGGATTGAAGGAAGGAGATCAGATAGATCAGCATGCCGTGGGTGCCATCATTCTCAATTCGTTACAGCAGCAGCAGGAAGTGTGTTCGCCTTGTCGTCTTCTTCCGGGTTATTGTGTAGGGTCTCTTTTTTACTGCCGTATTATCTACTTACAAATTTTGTTTGGTCAAGGCTGCATTTTGATGCTTTAATTCTCAGTTCTTGTTGAATTTGTTGTATGATAGGAAATATTTCCAGGAATTTTATGTAACTTAATATTTTTATTCTGTGGAATTTGCAGGTGAAGTCTGCGTATTTGATTCATTGAGAGGGGATCCTCTGTGCTAGGTTTTCGGTCATCCTGCGTTTTGAAGAGGTGAGAATGTACATTGCAGTTACTCTGAAGAGATATCGAACAGTAAAGGAGGTTGGGGAGATCATAATGAATGTAAGAATCATCGTGTACTACCAATTGATGCAAGTTTGTCAGGTAATTCTTCACTCTTTCGATGTTTTTTTTTTTTTTCCACTTCTATTTTCCTGTATTGTTTTTTGATTACTGTTAATAGCATGTATTGTCTTAAACTTTTGTTTTTTCTTTAAATGCATTGTTTGGAGATTTAATATTCCGACTCTCACATGGTTGTTTTAATATTTGATTCCCTATAAAGAAATATTGGATCTTGAATTATTAGTTTTTATAGCAGGGAATCCAGGACTAAATTACAAAATGTTAAAACATATGGTTTTCAAATTGGCTTTTATAACTGACTGATGTCCAAACACATCCATGTTATAAATAACTTACTGATATATTTTCTTGATTTCATATTTTGGCTGAGATGTGTTTAACTCTCTTGTGTGGCTAGATGTTAGGTGCACTGAATTAAGGGCCTGTCGTTTCTAAACTTAAGATATTGCATGATGGCTCTTCCCCAACTGACCTGCTGCACAAATTAATATATTCACACATATGCACATGGTGTTCCCACATAAATGTTTTTGCTTTGGTACAGTAAACTTCAGGGTTGATGATCTGTAGTTAGGGTATGATTATTTTTTAACTAGCTTAATACATGTACTCTGTTTCTATGCCATATCTGATTGTAGGAATCATCATTTATGCTTGTTTTAACCTCTTATTTTCTTTGTTGTTTGACTCTGCATCCCATCTGTATAATGTAATTGGGTTGACATTTTCTTTAAAATTGACAGGCTGAGTACTTCCGCCAGTTGCTTAAGCCTGTCACGTAGTTTGAATGTAAGTTGAGCTAATACACCTGTAGACCTGCCTTGTTACTTTGTCCATTGATCTTTCGAAAGACAACTAAATTGTAGAAGAGATCAGGAAGAAGACTAGCTCAGCATACATACTCTTTTCTAACCACATGAGCTTGGCATAATTCAGTGGCCCATCTGTTCCATGTCATTAGAAGCATCCAACAGCTTCTTTTGAGACGTGTAATACGAAAGCTGAAATATTTATACTTAAGAACAATCAAGTCAGCACTGGTAGTAGCACCTCAGTGTTCCACCATTTGATAGGGACGCATGCAGAGAGACTCAAGATTCTTCTCTGGAAGGTCCTTCCCTCCTGATGCATATGAAGTGGGTGATTATACTCATAACACCCCTTTGGGTGGTCACTATGCTTATGATGCCCCTGCTGCACCTGCTTTTGGTGCCACCCTAGCAGGGACAAAGCATGGATTTGCCAGTCCTCTTAATGGCTTTGAGGTTCAGCCCTCTGAAACCTGCCCAAAGAACTTCATCATATTTGACCAGACAGATAACAAAAACCGGATCATGTTTCATCCTGCCTTGGCCCAAAAGTTCAATTCCCCGAACTTCAACATTTGTGATGCCCATGCAGAAGTCGGTGGCAGAAGTACAGGCAAAAATGATAACCATGATAAATACTCATCATCTCTGAAAGAGAACACTGAAGATATTGATGCATTGCTGAGTTCAGAGGAGGAAGAAGAAGATGATGATGTCGTCAGCACTGGACGCACTCCTGGCAGCTGGGAAGGCAGTTCCCTGGATTCTTCTTGCTCGATGAGCGGTTTGAAGTCAAACATTGCTTCTACTCAGAAGTCAGCCTCTAGTGGAGCAAGCAACCACGAGAGGAAGAGGGAGAGGATGAGAAAGATGGTGAAAGCTCTCAGAGGAATCATACCTGGAGGAGATCAGTTGGATACTCCTGCCGTCCTTGATGAAGCTGTTAAATATCTGAAATCCCTCAAGGTGGAAATGAAGCAGCTTGGGATGCAGAATTTTGATGACTATAAGTGGTGAGCAACACAATGATCTTGAAACTACCTCTAGAGAAATAAAATAGAAGGTATTCTATTCTATTAGAAGTTTCTGATAAGTTAAATCTTTGTTTTTGTTGCTATGTCTGTTGCTATGACTGTAGAATGATAAGACATACTTCAACTATAATACTATGCTGCATGATTTGAGCATGGGAGGGTGTCGGCATCTTTCTCATTGTGGGCAAAAGAGTAGCGGCAGAGGAAAAGGGTTTTGCTTTTGCTTTGCCGGTGGGCCTCCAGTGCTGCCCACGGAATTAGAATCCTTAAGTTTGGGGTCTGGACTCTCATGGCTGTGCCTTTCTATCATCCCCTTTATATGCGGACGGTTTGTGGAGGGTGGCTGTTTTGTGATGGTATAATGTTGTCGAATCCTTTGTGATGTCTTTATCTCCACCTCTTATCTTCAGCTCCACCTCTATCTTTAGTGGGCATCCTATATTATATTCCAGGCTCATGTAATACTTGTCTGCCTTTTGGAATCTTTATCTCTCTTTAGTCCTATTTTATATGATATCTATTTATCTTGGCACTGAGTACTTGAAATTCTATTCTATGTTTAAGATGACTGATGTAATGTAAAATGTATAACTTCTAAATTTCTAAGAGGGACAAGGATGTTGCTTATCCAACCTTTCTACTGATGATGGATGTCCCAGACTTAGTATTTTATTTGATTCTTGATGTCATTTAAAGGCTCAGAGGAAAGAAAACCAGCATCTGAAATAGCATGGTCCTCTTTGTAGAAAAACCTTGATTCCTGATGCCACTAGTCTTACTGTTGTTTTGTAAAGGGTTAAAAAAGAAAAAGGCAAGCATAGGCATATGAGGTTATTGTTTGGTGCACAATGGGATTCTCATGTCTGCTGCCACTAGCTGAGTGGAATGTTTTATCTTTTTCCTGGTGATTTGTGCTATGTTTTTCTGAGTCTTGTCGAAGACAGGTTGTCTTCAATTATGCGTTGCATGCTACGCTGCCGGATTTGACGAATCCAATGTTCAGCTTCTTGTCAACAAAATTAAAAAAAATAAAAAATAAAGGTTGGTAAGCAAGGAACCTTTATTCACCAAGGTAGATTTGCGCCTGTGGGTTCCGTTTATGATGGTACAAATTTGAGAAATATACAGCTAAATTTCCTAGACTGACCGAGGAATGGTGTGTCCACGAGGGATTTTAATTATTTGTAGCAAGTGGTGCTTCCTCCTTGGATGTGTCAATTGACAAAAGTTGGTGAAATCTCTTTGTTATTTGCTAGGAGCTATGGACTCCAATCTGAACTTCATCAGAATTTGGGGGATTAGGTCTTCCACAAAAAAGGCTATTTTATACTACCAATTGAATTCATTCTATTTGCCAGTAGATATATCTAGTATTTCAACGTAGAGGCTCCAATTGCGACTGCCACCTTTGAGCCTCTGTTTTGTAGGGATTATAACCAAGAAATAAGGTCATTCATTATGTGGCATTCCTTTCAAATGCTACCAACCATCGAGGAAGTGGCCGGAGAGAGTGGGCCTTTGTTTCATGCAAATGATCTGAGTTCGAATCTTGATGGACATCGGGGTTTTAATTAAATGATTGGACATGAATGACAAGGAGGGAGTTGATCCTGATGGTCTGGGCATGAGTATTGGAAACAGTTTTTGATATTTCATGTTTGTTCCATGGTATTCCCATCAAATACCAAAATTGGAGGGCCGAGGAACGGATCTATGCCTTGATGGATTGAGCTTTATACTAGGTTGCCTTTGTTTTTAGTCTTCGTCTCTTCCATAGTCTTGGTACACGGTGGAGGTGATGGATTGATTATTGATACATTTCTTGTTCGATATGATCTGCATGATGATTTACCATCTTTACCACAACAGGTTGAAAGAATTGTGAGGCTATGAATGGAAGATGCTTTGCGATGGATTATTTCTCATGTTTTCTCGCTTAGATGGATTACATCATGATTTGACAAGCTTATGCATTAACCATGGTTAGCTGGTCTTTCATGCACGTGGTGGTTGTTCTTGGTTTTTGGTGAAAAATTTCTCAGCTTGATCGAGTGTTCTTGTTGGCAACATGTGGATGTGCAGTAACCTTATGATATGCATGATATGTCATGCATGGTTATCCTTGAATATGCATCTTTTGGGGCCATATGATCTTAAAATTTGATAGTATCAACATTATATTTTCAATGTTGATTGTGTAAATTAATGTACATTGCTGTAGGTTATTAGTGTGCATGAATAAATATTTATCCAGTTGAAGTTCATAATCATTGTTTGTGTACAAGCTTGCTCCTCACCCCCGAGTTTGTGTTTGGAGTGAGAAGTTTTAACAAGTATTTATTAATAATATACTTCTTAGGGTCAACTGTTGATATATATACATATATATGCTTGCATTTTCGCCCCTCTAATTATATTATTACAGTGGGATGTGATTGGATGGTCAAATTGGCAATCGTTGCATCCCCACTTGTGAGACGACGATGATATAAAAGTCTTTTAGAGCTTTGCCACATGTGGCATGTAGTTAGGATCACTATGGTTCATTGCTTAGTGCCTAGTAGCGCAGTATGGCACGTAACTGGCAATATAGTGATTCACCGATCAACACTTGACAGGGCATGCACTTATATAAACCCCACAATGATAAAGTTTTCATAGTTTGTGCCTTCATTTTAAATTATGCAATAATTTTTCATCTTCTTATTTTTATATTTGCTTTTATTTTTGGCCTCCAAAACCGTGTATAGCTGCTATTCAGCCAACCCCCACAGGATTATGTTGTATGATGATGCAATAATATTTATTATAATTCACAAAATGTAGGATTACGGGTTATAATTCTAGAAGGCAAAACCATTGTAGCCTTCATATGCGGTGATGATGGCTAACCTAAATGATGGTTTCAACATGCAATACAATCCATTCGGTATGCATCCCATACGATCAGACAATAATATTTGCCATTCTAAGCTGACTCTCTCTTCAATGAGACGATCGATCGAGTAATCTATCATCGAATATGGAGGCCAGTTTAGTCATGTAACCTAGTTGGTTGAGCCGGTAGGAGAGCAAAAAATGGAGCTTCTCAGAACAGTACTTTATTCACTTACTTTTAAATTGTGTATGTTAGTTAGTCGTATATGCAATGAGAAACCTCATTCTTTTCAGCAGGGCTGAATGGGTAGTCATATAATGGAGATATCTCATCATTATGAGACATTATCTACATATGTGAGGGTGGGTCAAAAATTGCCACAAATAGTTCATTGTCACAAGTTGTCAATTATGTATATTTTGATAATTGTATTCACAATGTTGTGCATGGGTCATCAACTATATCCATATAATATAATTCTATTATAAAATGAAATATTTTTCTATTTAACTTTTTAATATAGAGCACTTCTATATACACGTCGAGACTATATTAATCTAGTGCGACACTACGATGGGAAGGGGCAGGGAAGGTCGGATCTCATTTCCATCACAAAAATCCTAAAAGTGATCTATGCTAAGTTACTTTAAATAAAATTTTAGTCCAATGGAGTAGAATTAGTGCAGGGGTTAGGGAAGCTGGGGAGCAAGTGTGTTGATATTTCAACAACTCCAAACCATTTCATACTCACCCATCTTTTCACTGCAACCGGAAGGACAATTTTATCCAAACAACAAAAAAACAATACCTATTCTCTCATCCTATACTTCCAAGGAAACATGATCATAACAGAATAACCCCTGAACTCACTCATTCAACCAAACAAGCAAATTTTCTATTCCACGGAATAACTCTTATTCTTCCAAACTTATCGGGATAATTTTTCCTTGGCCCTTCAAAAATTATTCCATAACCAAACACTAAGTGCATTTTCACCTTTGCCACTAAATCCCAAACATTATCCACTAAAATACATAATCTTCGAGGAGAATGCCACCATATTCAAATATTTAATCTTAACTATTCATTCTAAATCAAATCTGACGTGTATTTAATTTATATGCTCAATGCTAGCATTATTTTCTGACCTTTCCATTATCAGCACACAACCATTGGTATGTGTTCACATGCTGCCCGTGGGTGTTATGCTTGTCTTAATCGATAAAGTTGGAAAAATATATGGAAAAAAAAAAAAATTTGGTAGTGTAGATGAATAAAAGTTCGCAAAGTGCTTATTTAGACTTTAGAGGGTATATCTACTCAAAAAAAAAAAAAAAAAAAAAAAGCTTCAGAGGGTATCATCCATTAGATCAGAGTAGACTTTAATGCGTCACTTTCGTTGCATGCACCAAACGCATGGGCAATAGTTGGACATGGCTAGCTTAGACTTAAATGTCAAGAGTGCTTAAAATAATCGCACGCGAGTTGTCTGAGACTTTGTTTAAGAGAAAAATACTGATGGAGAGCTAAGATGGCATACGGCGTGGAACTCATTTGTTGGGAAAGTTTGAAATCATTGTTCATCTTTTGCATATGAATGCAACTGAGTCAAGTCGCATCACATAACATTACATCATTCTAGAATTCATCCAATGGTGGTGGGAAGAGCCAATTCAATACGAGTACACTCATAATTACGTGATTACGTGTTATGCTTAAAGTTTCCACAGCTAGCTAAGTGGGTTTAGTTAGGCTGACCTAACCCAAATTGTTGACATCTATAGCAAAGGAAATCCACATCTTCACACTTCCTACCGAAGCCTCCATAACACTGCCATCCTATTATAGTGGACACCCATGATGCCGTTATTATAGTAAGAAGATAGTTCCAGTCTTTGACTGATTCTTTTAAAATAAAATACTATTTTTTGGGGGAATCCTCATACACTATTATGAGGGAAAGCTAAAAGTGAAAAAAAAAAAGAAAAGAAAAACACACACACATTTTTGGAAAAATTACTGTTCGTTTATTGTGCTATTTTAGACAAGAATTTGAGATACTTTTATTTTGCACTATGGTCTACTTGTCCAACCTTTGTGAAGTTTTGCTTCTGAAGGTAGGTCTTCTTGATGGCCCTGGTCACCTAGTATTAAGTTGCTTGACCTCAGGCCAAGAGGTAAGTCCACTCTCTTCATCATACACCCATTTACTTGAGCTGTTTGGTCCCCTATTCTTTCATGTCTCGATATTATAGGTATTTGCCTCACAATCTGCAGATTTTATGGTCATCATGGAGAAGAAGAAAAGTATGGTCTACCATAAACAAAAAATGGGATCAATTGTTCATGGCTCTAATATAACATATTTGGCATGAAAAGAGTTCCAAGATTTTTTGCAATGGGAAGTCTTCAGCTTCTTCTATTCTTCATAAAATCATCACACATGTTTTCAATGCGGCATTACTCATGTTTGCATACGGGGTCCTTTCTATCAAATTGTCTTCCCTTATATAGTTACTCACTTTATATTTCTTCTCTCTCATATTCTTCTATAAAACATCATTGTAATTTATTTTAATGACTACACAATAAACCGGGGGAAGCGTCTCGCTTCCTCCAAATTCCATTAAAAAAAAGAAGGAAAGAAAAAATGTCCACTGCAAGGACACACTCTTAGATCATCAAATTTAGGTGCACCCATGCGGTCTAAGTAGGTTCAAAATGTGGGATATCGCATTCTTGCGAGACTTGGAATTCACAACCATAATTTTCAGATGGGATAACCAGGGAAGGACGGTAGGTTGTTCCTCCACCTAACTCCAGCTTCCCTCCATGGTCTTTGATGGTTGGTCATGTTCCATTTAATTGGCATCACCATCAGCCGTGCAATGCCTCACATTGCCCCCAGTAGAGGCACATGGTCTCCCATGGTGACATACTTCATGGCTCTCTCTGTCAAGCATCACGATGCGTAACAGGAGGGAAGCCCACCAGGTGGCCGACCAAGGCAGCAACATGTCAAGAATATGCACAAGGTCTTCGTACAAGAATCTGACATTTTTGACTCACTGACGTCTCAATTTAAGACCAAATGACACTGGATTTTGTTCTATCTAATACCGAAACCCAACTTTAAAAACATGTGCATGCCCTTCAATGGTTTGTTTCCAAATTTAAAGTCAAATTGTGTTGGCTTTCATAGAACTTAACATTTTGGTCCACATTAGGCAATGGATGACTGAAAGACCAAAATTGTATAATTAATGGACATAAAAATGTTATGATTTTTCAAACTCTTAATATCAATCTTTCATATAATCAACATTATCTAGATAAATATATATATACACATACTAAATAATGCTAAAATTAGTTATAATTCCATTAAATTGTTTTTATGTTTACAAGCCATTACATGCCCCGTTTTCTGAGAAAAGATGAGGGTATCTAATTAAGTACACTGCATGTAAGTTAGACCATCAGAATTTTCTAATTTAAATTTAAAACAGTTAATAAGAGATAGCAGCATGATACTACTATTCTACTTTACCCAAACTTCAAGAAACATGATAAAAATGATACCATCCGGTTAGTTTGAACCAAGGACCTTTCTCAGCAAAAGGAGGGGTGCCGACCAGCCAGCCCAAGTTTCTCCTTGGCATCGTTGCTCAATTTTCAAACCATCTACCAGTCACACAGGAAGGACAATTATTACTTTCGACCTAGCCACCTTATGCTCTTGGTTTTATTTTGGACACAATTCATAAATGCCTAATGTTATAAAGTCAATTTTGGTGATGCATCATTCGTTCTTGTGATCTTTCTGCTACCATATGATTTTAGTGGTTATGATCTGCCCTGCCAACGACCAGAAGAAGAAGTTCGATTCAGGAAGCAACGGTTCTCAACGCCATTAAAGATTTGTTCAAGATTTTAGGATCGAGTACAACCGTGCATGTAGCCATGCAGGTATAATACGAGTGGTGCAACTCTGCTGATCTCACTAATAACATGAGGGGAAAAAAAAAAAGAAGAAGGAATTAAAAAACGAGTTTTAGCACTTCCTGCATCCGTTTCTTCGGTGGCTGGAAACTTTAGCATTTTTCTAGCTTTTAAACATGCTTGGAGTGGATTGTTGATAAGCCTAAGGAGATGTTTGGCAATGATCAATTCTAGATTTTAGATTACAATCCTCTATTGTCTTCTTTCTTAGGTTTGGAACCGAGTCATTTACATGGTAGTGGACAGCTACGCAGGGACAACGCCAATTCAGAACAAATGTCCCCAATAGAACTTCGACAGTAGCTCTCTAAAGTACATGCATGATTTGAAACAGTATAAATTATGCAGCATTAATCACATAAATATCAAGTAGGCCCATGCAACCGTGCAAGTCCTTGGTTCGAATTCGTATTGTACGTAGGGGTTTTCTTTTCTTCCTTTTTTTCTTTTTGTTTTTTTTTTTTGATAAACCGGGAGGTCAAGGACCCCAAGAATACCTAGAAGGAATGTAAATGGCTCCCACCTATGGCATCATACATCAACAAGCGAGAGAAATTAGGGTTGAAAGGAGATGCTGATGAAATCCGTATCTGAATATCTTCCGACAAGCCAGTTCTGCAGAATAGTTTGTCTCCCTAGCTAGCTATGGCGTACCTCAAAGAGCTGTTGACAGAATGTAGCTTGGCTAGTATCTTGGAGTAAAGGATGATCTTGCCCAGTAGTTGAAGACTTTGGGATTTGGTTAATAACTGTGGCAGAGATTCCTTCAAGAATGATTTCGCAAAAATATAGTTCATAGATGGCTCCCATTAAGTTTCTGATATAACACGCAACTCTAATAAAGATGTACTGAAGCAGCACTAAACACTCTTGGAGACTACCAGTAAAACTTGATCAAGATGGTTCCTCTTTTTTGTGATGGAACAGGAGATCAAAAATCACCCAAGATGGTTCCTCACCAAAAATCCAATGCCAACTTGTCCTTATGGAAAAGATCTGTCCAAATTAACCTTCACTGTACCAGAAGGTGGGGGTATCCAATGAATCTCCATGCCAAAAAGTCTAGGTCAGCTACTGGAGCTATAGGTATCCCAGTACCCTAAGTCCAATATAGTCGTCACTTTTGACACCTTATGAAATTCCAATGGCCAATTAATTGCCAACAAAGCCAGCTGCCTAGGATTAGAAACCAAGTATTGAAAACCCTTGCATTTCTTAAGCTCCATAATATCCGTCCACCGTAAGATATATATCATAGATTTAAATTGAGTCGGACAAGCATCTACCACAAATCTCAGTAGAGAGTCAATAGAATCAAAGTTGATATCAACTGAAAGCTCCTTATGAAGAAATTTCCAAGTTGACGTAGCCAGCGAACATATTATAAGAACATGATCTATATATGTTCCCTTCCAAGCCACAAATGTCAGAATATGTAGGCTCTTTCCACTAAAGTGTATTAAGGGGGTCGATGGATCGGCCTACTTTGTTATTGGATCCAAGCCCAACTCCACCCTATACTGCACAATTGGATAAAGTGGTCCAAAGGAACAAGGAACAAGGCCTCCATTGTCAAGTTGGACCATATTAGTCTCTCGTTTGATTTATTTTCTAGACTTCTTCAGTGAGTGTCAGCTTCATATCTTCTGCCCCTCTCCACCTTCCCTAATTCTATCCTATTGGATGTTAACCATTGTCTTGTGTTACTTTCCGTTGTTGCATGCGCTTACAAAGCATCTCTTTGTCATGACCCGTCCTCACAGCCCTCTCTCTCTCTCTCTCTCTCTCTCTCTCTCTCTCACATACACATATCAGGAATTTAATGTCATGTCTAGAATTTCTCAAAGCACACGGAACAAATTAAGCTTTTGAACTTCTGTCGAGCACGAGGAGCCATGGACCCATCGAAATCATCAGCTGATGAGGCTACTCTTGGTGTGATAAGTATGAGAAAGTGATCTCCAATATGAAGGGAATGTCCTAATGCATTTTCTCCCTACCCTTTCCCATTTCTTGCACCAGAACCAATCTGAATGCAACGGTTGTGCTGAAATCATAGCCGAATTGGTGGTCACTTTCATGAACCAGACCATGGACGGCGCAAGGACATATACAGATCAAGTGCTACATCACCCATGAAAAGATGTGAGAAGAAGTATGAAGTATTCTCTTTGCCTAACACTCTAACTTCAGGCAATGCCAAGATGTTTCCTGATATGGTTACATATATTGAGATTTTCCCTTTCTTTTTTATGGGAAACTTTTCCGACTTTGGTTATGCATCTGCAATTAATATTTGCAGCTAGCCTCATTAGTGAATTGAGATTGAGATGTGCTTGAAACCGTTAAGATTAATATTTTCTAAATACTTTAATGGCACATCATTATCATGTTCTCAGTCTTACCATGGTTTGCATTATAATTAATTTGTTAAACTGGAACGGCATTCCCGCTATTTTTATAAAATTTTGAGTTCTCTGTCTTACAGATTTTGTGTTTTTAATATGGATGCTGAGATTTATTACATTTTTGTGGATGAAGGCGCCATTGTCCTTGTAGTTGAGTGTGCCACAAGCAAAAGAGATAAGACAAAAGATAGCTGTGGATTTGAATCATTTGATTAAAAAGCATGCTTTCGTCTAAGTTGAGAATTGTAGAGATTTCGTCTAAGAGCCATCTTCTCCTAACGCCACAAATTCTAGTGGGGTCAAGTAAATAAGAGTTGATGAAAATACTGGAAACGGTAAACTGGCAAACAAACATTGCCTAGTAGTAAATTTCTTATTGAAAACTCGTTACCGCATGGCTTGTTTTGACTCAAGTCCTTGTACATATTTTGCCTCCTTTTCTTCTCAACGAATTAGGTCACATTCAGGACCCCAGAAGGTCTTTTTTTTGGTCCTGATGTATTGTTTTATGAATATGCTTGCTCATATTTGGGTTGGCATCAACTTAATGGTTGAGTTAAACTAGCCTTCGTTTGCAAAGAGTCTACTAAATGTCAAAGGATTTCATGGTAACCCTGTATGATTTAGCTACATGCAAGCTCAAGCCATTGGAAAAGCTGATTAGCACCATAGACTCTCTATGATTATAATCCAGTCTTTAAAAAAAATAGATCCATCCTAATTTCTGCTCCAAATAATTAATATTCAAGGAGATAATACATGAACGAAGTGCATGTACACAGCACTGAGATACATACACACTATTAATTATTATATATCATTCTTGAGGACCAAAAGACAGTCCCAAATATTTTATTACTTGATTGAGTCATAACCATTCATCAAATATTACCCTCTTTTCTATATATCATGCGTGTTGCACATGGCAAAACTATTCTCGAGCATGGAAATGTTACTCAGCCCCATCCAAGTTGGTTAATATCCAGAAGAGAGAATATACCATAACTCCTGGTAACATCATTGTACAATGAAGAATACAAAGGAAAAAAAAAAACATAAAAGTATATTTTATAACTAATAGTTGAAAAGAAAGACAATAAAAGATGTCAAGAAGTATAATTTGCTAATTTTTTTTCCTTGTTGAAAAAAAAAATCCCATTGCAAATTGAACTGCTCTGCAATTTTTCATGTCACAAGAAAATCTTTCTCAAGAACTATACATAGCACATCTTCCAAGGATGTCACTAATTTGCAGCCCTTACGTGTGACTGACATGAACGAACACAAGACCTGCAAATTCCCATCAGGAGTGAACTCTGCAGACAATATTCACACAGCCACAATAAATTGACAGAAATTATTGAACATCTGATTATGGCTATCCACCACTCTCCCTTCCACAATTATTGAGACTACGGCCTTGATCCTATCTCATTACAAGAGGGAAATAGGTCATAAACTTGCAGAAAATATTTACTTACATCAGGTAGTCCAAGATTTTAGAATTCACAACTGCTGCATCTGGGTCCCTAGCTCTTCTGAGACCTATATAATGTATCCTGCTTATTCTTCCTAAGACTCGAAAGATCCCACGACTGCTCTAACGACAACCTATCACTTACTATAACCAGACATAAATATGTACCATCAACTACGATGGTTGTATAAGAGAGAGATCAGAGAGAGACAACTACCTCCTTGCATTGGATATCTAATGACTAAGGTGTAGTTATGTGTGCATGATCAGTTTTCTGGTTGTGTGTTGGTTTGTGATCAAGAAGAGGGCATAGACCTAGAGTAATGGAGCAGTACTTTTGGAAGCACTTCTCCAAAAACAACCATAAATCCAAATTCCCCTTTCATAAATAACTCATCGATCTTTTCCAGTTTCCACAATAACTTCAGCCACCAAACAAGGACCAGACCAACAACCATGATTTGCCCAGACCCCCCCTTCCATTCCTGCCACGAATCATTTAATGCAGCAGCACCGAAAACAACGATTCCTTTTCTTTGTCCTTTAGAACTACTCCATGTTCCAATCCTACACCAGTCTGAAGCACCATTGAATGCTCATAACCAAACTCAGCATTCTCCTTCAATGGAAACACTGCTATTAGCTTTTAAGATAGCAATCTAAGATGGGCTATAAAAAAAAAAAAAAAAAAAAAAAGAAAGAAAAGGAAGAATTATATTCTCCACTTGAATCAGTCAGATAGATAAATTCATTGCTCCATATGTATACCATACTAGGTAAGTCCATACTCTTAGAATTAGGTACATGTACAACAAGCGTAGAGGCCTAGAAATAGAGTGACAAGCAGAAGGGGGGATGAAGTATAATCACGGCTGCTTGTTGTGGATGAAGGACGGAACAATGTCTTGCAGGAGACCGTAGTCAGGGAACTGCGGCTGCTGAAGAGGAGGTAAGGTTGGCAGATACATGCTAGGGTTTGCTTCCCCTTGCTGGCTACTAGCGCTCAGTTGAGGCATTTGGTGCATGAGAAAGTCTTGGCGGAAGCTCATCGGCATCGTCGGTGGGGGCGCTAAGATGTGTGTGCTCCCTCGAATGGTTGCAGGGCTTTGATGTGTATGCTGACCTTCATATGTTGTGATCACGATTGTTGGATCTTGATATGATCTCTCCACCCTCTTCTTCACTGAGCACTTCTGTGTCGTGCACCGATAATAGCTCCTGCCATTAGAATTATAATTCAATACAGAAATTAACTTCCGTAATCAAAAAAAAAAGTAGAAGAAGAAGAAGAAGACTTATGCAGTACTTAACTGATGCAATTGAAAAAGAAGATCGCATATACTACTTTACAGCTAAGGTGAGAACAGTGGAAAGATTTGGAAAAACGAGTGCAATTGACCTACCTTGGATAAGGGCTATTCTTCACTGCCTTCTGGCCATACTTTCTCCACCGATATCCATCTTCAAGATGATCTACTTCACTTTTTGTCATGAAAGCAAAGCGGGGCTGCCTTTGTCTCTTCTCGGCCTTCTTCCTTGGTTTGCTCCTGTTTGAGAAATGTTTCCAAAAAATAAATTATTAGACTAATGATCTCACATCCACTGGTTCCAACAGAAGTCAATTTCATGACTTTGAGGGTCTATTTCCAGACAATCACATCATTCTATGGAACTCCATATGTTGTTGCTTTGTTTCCTTCCAGTCATGGAGATCCATCTTTGATCTCAAATTGCACCCCCAACAAGAAGCACTTGAAAAAGCCTAATGGAAAAGATAACAGATCTGGAGTCTTATTGTATGAACCTACCTGGAAAGTAGTCCAGGTATCTAAATAAAAGGTTGGAAATCAAAAATTTAGCAAACAGAAAGGAAGAAAAGCAAAGAGGAAAAAGGAAACCTTATATTCAACGGAACTTGAGAAAACAAAGTTTTGTTTTGTTAGGCAAGGTGAGAAACCCTAAGTTCACACTGATAGAAGAATAATCAAAGAAAAGAGACCAGAAAAAGTATGCCTAATTCATCATTACACTCTTGATCTACCTCAATTGCACATCTATATATATAAAGTGTTGGCATCTACCGAATGGAACAACTCAAACTTTTAATCCAACTAAAAAAACTCAAAATCTTAATCCAACTAAAAACTCAGAAAAAAGGAAATAAAGAAATATACGATCAACACCTACACTTTCTTAGACTTGTCACCCCCTTCCTCGCTCCCTTTAAGCTGCTGCTTCTCCTCCTCCTCCACCTTCAGCTGATCCTTCTTACACCGTCCGGAATCCTCTTCACCTGCGGCCTCACTGGACGACGAAGAGACCGAAGAGTTGGGAGTAAGCGGCGTCGTTCCCCCATCACCACCCCCAGTAGAAACATTCAAATTAGTACCAATACTAGTATCCACCACCAATTCTCGCTTCACCAACCCCCCATCCCGGGGACCGAACATCTCAGGCGATGAGCACGACGTATTAAAACCCTTGCTAAGCAAACCATAATCCGACGAGCCATGCAGGTACTCGGTGATGTTCATGTATGGCGATGCTGCTTGCAGATGGAAGAAGCCTTGTAACTCCTGCGATGCACCGGTGCCGGGCCTCTGGGAGAAGAATGGCGAGAGATCGTCATGGAACGGGAGATCGTTACGGTCTCGGAGAAAGTGGTGGTCATGGTGATAGAGCTCTCTATTCTCCCGAGACATAGAGAGAGACGTGGGAAAGAAAGAGAGGTAGTAGTACAGAAAGGGAGAAGGGGCGGGGGGGGGGTTTGCACAAGAGAGAACTTGGGTGCAAGGATAAATGGATAGGTGGAAGGGAGGACTTTGGAATGGCCACTATTTTATATCATTTATTTATTTTAATTATGATTATGTTGTCTTTTTTTATTTGTTAATACAGTGTTTAAGGAGGATGGTAATATATAATGAGGGTGGTCGAATAGTCCACAGGGCCCACAAGGGGAGAAGCTGGCGATGCGTCAGCGACCCCGGGTGATCGGCGGTCACGTGGGGGAACAGCGGTCAAAGTTTCAAACTTTCGCTCTCCTCCTCCATCGCCGATACGTGTCCATCGCGAGCACCGGCATTTTGACCAGACTCAGGCACGTGGGAGACCGCTGGTGACGCTCGCGTGGCGTCATGGTAGTAGTCCCCGCTGTGGACGAGCATCAGAGCTGCGGAGGCGAAAGCGTTCGTTGGATCGAGATCGGATGGTCGTGGAGCGGTTGATTGGTGATACGTGTATCACCGGCCAGCCTGGAGTCTCCTGTTTCTACGGTGTGAACAGCGAACGCTGCTTTGGGCTGGATTGGGGAGGGTGTGCAGGTCGCAATCGCGGAGCTGTTGGTTTTCGGCCGACCACGACGCGATCCCTCATTTTCCAAACACCCAAAAGGAAAAAAAAAATTAAATCACATTTAGATTGTTTGTGACGTGAGATGCTGTTCTAGTAACGACGCATGGTTTTTTTTCTTTAAAAAAAATAAAGATCATGCATCCACTATAGAGTAGTGATGCAGACGAGATCATTTAGGGTGCAGTATTACAATATTAACCATGATAAGATGGATTGGAATGGTGCATACTTGTGGTTATTGTTCTATATATTTGATATTAATGTGATAGCATTTTAGCACACTTTCTAATGTTTCGACGATTTGGTGCTATTCTATAGGCCATCTTAACTTTCATTCTAGGGTTGCCAAAAAATTTAACGATCACGATTCATTGTTTTAAAATTATCTTTCGTGCTCTGATGGCAATTTCATTTTTAGTCTATGCATGGCTTGTGTTTAGAGACTAGAGTAGCAGGGTATCGAACAAAAATATGATCAAGCCTTAATTATTAAATAGAAATGAGATAAAAGATCTAAAATTAATTTTCTCTATAATATCTGAATTAAGATTATACTAAATATATGACATGCGTCATGGCACGAGCAAATTCAAAAACTAGTTGCTATCACTATCGTCTAAAATAAGGACATGTTTCATAGAGCATATGTCACATATGTATACTATATATATAAATTTTGTAAATATAGCTAAAGCAACAATGTCATATCGTAACAATTCATGCTTGAAAATTTTTTTCATTTGGATTCATATGCATGTAAGGTGTGGCATGGATAACAATTTTGCCTCTCTTGTTTATCATAATGATTGCTAATACTCATTAGCTTTTAGGATATTTATATGAATTAATTTTTAATATTTTTAATATATATATATATATATATATATATATATATATATAAAGAGCGTATCAAGTGAGAGGAATGGCTTAATGTGAAAGATGAGAGGACATAATAATGATCCTTAGATCCACATCAATGATCCAAATGAGCACCGTGCGTATTAAAAAAACTAAAAAATGAAGAAATGGATAAACGCTAGGGGTATTTGGATAGTTTAGACAACCGCAATCTGAACCATTGATGTAAATCCAAAGATTATTATTATGTCCTCTCACCTCTTACATTAAACCACTCCTCTCACTTGATATGCTTCTTTTATATATATATATATATTGGAACAAGATATATGCTAAGCTATAAGGATAACACCTAAATCTCTCTCATTTAAATAGTTTATTATTTCCTAAATACAATTTAATCTACAAAAATTGCTACTGATATTTTTCTATGCATTGATAAATTATCCATTCATGCTGAAGTTAGACTCTATCCATAGTTAAAATAACATTTTTCAGGAAAAAAAAGAGCTACCATCTTGAATATTTTAGCAAGTCTTATATGGAGGCAAAAAATTGTGAACATAAAGTTTATACTTTGACGTGAAAGAAAAGGAGAAAATAAAAATAAAGATTGAATTTATACTGACATGAATGGATTAGTGTTATAACTTTTTATCTAATAAGTGGATTTTAAGAGTTAGTCTACTCTTCTTCCAAAACGATTGAGGTCTCAATCCTACTAATCCAAAATCAATAGTGGAATTTTCATACAGAGGATCCGCACCATTGATTATGGCCTGATGTGATATTTTGTATGATTTATAGTTTGAAAGCATCCATATCCATTAAATTTTGGTGCATATTCGTAATCGCCGATATGTAATCTGAATTTAGAATGTCCACTGATTTTGAGTTGGTGGTAGGTTGAAATTTCAATTTCTTCAAGGAGACTGGAAGACTTTGGATTTTATTTTATATATTGTTTTGTGGACTAAATGTCAGAAGGTCAGTTGATATTTCTTTCTCCCCCCGTTAGTCCTCAAAAGGCGGAGCTTGGACTCCGTTGAAACAGTGTTTCTTTTAAATTCATTCATGTTATGTATATTTTTTTTTGATAAAAATATTATGTATAATTTTATATTACTTACGGTGGAGATACCCTTGTAATCACAAGACTGCAACATTGCTTGTAGGTGATTCAATTCACAACACCATCCTATAAAACTACAATGAAATAACACGACTTATTCAACTTATTCTTCATTAGATTCTCAGGAGGAAGAAGAAGAAGAAGAAGAAGAAAAAAGAGGAGGAGAGATTCTTTCAGAAACTATCACATGAAACCATCTAATTTTGAATCTGGTGACTGTTAATGGATGACCAATGCGATGACCATTCATCTTCTATAACTTAATAAATTTGAATTCCTTAGCAATAGTTATTCCTTTATTAGTTGGACAGGGTATATATGCAATAGACTAAAACAGTCTTCACTACAAATTTACTCTGTTCTCACATCAATATAGATCCTACATAATTAAATATGTATGTGTGTACGAGAGAATCGGCGCTTCAGATGGTAGGAACCCTGTCGCCATAGTTGGTAGATTTTTTTTTTGATATTTATATCCAAATCTATAAATAAAACAGAAATTCAAGTCAAATCCAGATATCCAAAGATTAATAAAAGAAATGGTGGAAATGGACAAACCTTCCAGATGTGCAATACTTTTTAGTTAATAATCTGAACATAGCATTAGTCGATAGACCCATGTACATCACCTTTCTCCGGCCCACAACATGTGCTGATACCACTTAATTTTATTCTCTCTCTCTCTCTCTCCAGCCATGGCTCCCACTCGACTACCGTGCTAACATTTGACTTCGGTGCAAGTCATGACTTCGGTGCTAATATTTTTTAAGTCTTCAATACTTGATTTCTTAATCCTCAACTAATATACCTCGAGTCTTATTAAATTGCCTATCGATCTACCCGGAATTTTCACGACAAACTAGAATATATCGAATGATGTCTATCTTGGTGGGGAAACGCTCAAAGCTTTGTTTTTTAAAGAAAGGACCCTGCCAACGAGGTTGATGGCTGGCATAATTTTTGCATATTTTTTTTTATTTATAAAACTTGCATCGATCGATCGATCTATATACCCATACACAATAAAAGAAATAGCTCATCTAAAACTTCCAAGGGTCTGATGTGAGATACCATCAAGTGTTGATCAGATAGAACAAGTAGAAAAATAGATCATGAAATTGGTAAGTGAGATGCCTTATTCCACGAAAGAAAAATTAGAAGGATCTTTATCCTATAGGATTTAAAATCTTATACAAGTCATTTTCTTTGATTTTCACTGCAAAACAAAATGATCATGGAGAAAATTACATACAATGCTTATAGGATAATAGTTTGCTGCTTCTTGTTCAGAAGTCACATCTGGCTGTCTGGATGCTAATCCTCATTGTGGACACATGTTTCGTATAATTCAACCAGCAAGATTTTGGTTTCCAAGAGATAAAGGGGCACCATCTAGAACTTAGAACCTTTGATTACAGCCATGCAAGTGTGAGTACCAGGGCAAACCACAATTCACTTCACAACACTAATTGGCACCTCTCCCTCTCAAGACATCTAGAAACAACCAACTGCCACACAAGGAGTTGAATTGGCTCCTTGACCTTTGGCACCTCATCAGCTAGAAGGGAACCCAGTGTCTGCCCACTGATAGGGCTAGACCTGATCCAACCAATCATCACAAGCCATGTGGCGAATGCTGGCTCTGGGTCCCATGCGTGTCGATCCATACTGATGCACATTACAATGCCACAATCCATGGACCTCCGGCATTTATGAGTTCAGTTATAGTTAGCCTGTCCTCGCTGGTGGTGACCCTAATAAAGGACGTGGTCCTCATACAAAGGTATTAATGTGACGGCGTCAAATCGAAGGCAAAAGACCAAGGGGTGGTTTTCGGGTGGGGTCGGCGGCTTAAACTCTATGACTATTTTATTTTCCTTCATGTCTCTAGGAGTTGAGTGAGAGAGAGAGAGAGAGAAAGAGAGGGAAAGCCTGAGATTGTTGACTCTTCTTATTTTAAGACGTTACCATCAGGCTTTGTGTAGCGGATATGTAAGCAGGGATCTCTTTGACGTTGACGTCTGGGATCGGCCGCGGTTAACGCCTTAAACGTCCATGAGGAAGATTAGTATAATAAGCTCATCAACCACACATTAAGCTTGTTTGAAGTCTTTAGACCCTAGCTAGGTGGCTTCTGTTACACAGAGTACCCATAGGCTGATGCACCCAACTCAAATGGATCAAGCTGGTCATGACCGTTCTCTGGTGAATTGGTTGATGATTTTTCACTATCTTTTGTGTTAATAAAGAAACATGTGATTGTTTGCACCGTCATGCATCGGTAATCGTATGATAAGGCATTCGGGTTTGCTAAATGATTGCAAGGACGCGAACCTAAGATAGGTATCCAGTGTGGTGAGTGACTGATCTTGATGGATATCTAATGCAAATTGGACACATTTAGGTTTGATGATGTGTTAGACTTAAATCCTAGTCTAATTTTTTACTGAAGTGTTCTTCAAGCACCTAACCTTGTTAATTCTTATAGGTGGTGTCTCAATCATTGTTTTCTAAGAAATGTGATGGGAGTTGGCCATCACTAGCCTGGTCCTTTCATTTGAGAGCTAAAGGGGTGCCTACCAGCTAGGATAAGGATGGTTGGCAAAATATGTTAAGTAACCTAATTTAATTGCCTTGAATGAAATTTTGCAGATAACACCCCTTCAAGACTCAAACCTTGGATTCCCTATATGTAAGTGAATGGGTAGAACCAATGAGTCATTATTTTTATTCATCGTCATCGCGAAATTGAAGTACAAATTAAACATCAAATTTTTGTTAAAAAATATAATGATACCAAATCCAACAACAAGTCATCAAAATCAAAAATCAATACTTGACTTCAAGATATATTCTTTGTTCTTCTCTTGTTGTTATTCTGTTGTTATGTGTGGTCCTTCCATTCAATTGTAGTTCCCATCTATTTTCTCCATGGTATTTGTCCGTTGTTTCTTCCAAACTCCGAACTATGTTTGTTAGTTTCTATGTTAATTAGTAAGCTTAGGCTCCCTACTATTACCAAAAAAAAAAAATTTCTACAAATGAAAAATTACATGTTTTTGTTGTTGTTTAGTTTATCCATTTAAGTGGATACAAAAAAAAAAAAAGTTTTCATGGCATGATATAACATTTACGTATAATCATCTATACATAAAAAATCTAGTGAATTTCAATCTATCAATTTTTAAGTATAGATAGATCATGATCTTTTCAACTGATGTGTATGCTCATATGTTTGGTACATTACAACAACTAAAACCATTTATCTTTTGCACCTATTTGACCTAAGTAGGAAACCACTTAAAAATATGATGTTTAGATTTTAAATATGTTTAGTGGTGCAGATATAAATTGTCAATATCTAAATCTCCAATTTTGAGGATCTATCATTGATTTCGAATCGCTTAATCTCTCGCTTAAAAAATTGACATGTAATATAAAATTCAACCAATCTAAAAGTAATGGTAGAATACAATCATAGCATGCAAAGATAGCTGCCTCAAAATGGTTTCTATGAGTTTACACTACATCGGACATACATAGCCGACAATAATATATGGTTTAGTAGATTGTTCCTTGGATTCATGTTGAATCGTCAGAGAAATAAAGCCACAGAAAGACCCAATATAACTTGAAAGGAAGCCGTGAAAGGACCTGCATCTAGAAATTTTGAATGGAAAGAGGTCCAAAGCGCACCCCAATAAAGTGACAAGGAACATTGTCTGCTTGTTTCCGTCAAAGTCCAACATTACTTTGATGAACACAATATTACGTATATATACCATGGTCCATAGTCCAGTATTCTTAGTCATAAAATGTTCCAACGAATCTCACAATCGAACACATGGGTGGACCATCAAAGCTCTAAGTAGACTAGCTTTAGCTATCCATCAATAAAATTACTCCTATTCACCATCCTTTAGGACTCGGCCTTTGAACCAGTAAACCCCTCAGGTGGTGAATAAAATACGGTGAGTCTCAAAGTGATAAGTGGCCAAATATTTTGCAATCCATGAGACTATGACATGGCATCCTTTCTTTCTATCCCGATGACACATATATTTGACATGCGCACCTAAGAATCTAGGTTCAGGGTCCCACTGACTTGGTCCAGCTTGTAGGTAATGTCCCACCGTTAGTTAAATTGACGCATAGATTCTTTATTGTTTTGTTGTAATTCCAATCGATCGATAAAACTTCAATAATTAGACTAACAAGAAGGGGAACAAACATCCTAGACGTTGTCCTTCTTTGAAAGAAATTTTCCTTTTCAAATCAATCTGCTTAAATATTTTCTTCAATCCTTTAGAGAAAAAAAAAAAGGCAAGAGTTGTTGAAATGCGCAGCCCTCCAATTTTGGATTGTGAGGAAAGTGAGTAGAATTTTTTGCAGTAAGACTCCATATCTTATGGGTTGTGATGTCATGTAAACAAGGACTGAGCTACATAGTTTACCAATGGAACAAGGAGCATGCACTCAAAGGGCAACACAATTTTAGCTGGATTGCTGAGCTTGAGTCCCCTTATTGAATCCAAGAAAGCGAGTTTCATTGTTCTTTTCTTAGTTAATCCCTCCATCTTCCTAAATAAATCTTGCACCCAGTCAAGATTCAATAAATGATGGATAAGAAAGTCAAGACTCATTATGCTAATCCATAGTTTAGTACACTCCTGGGCTTTTCACTTCCTTTCATGGTTGTCCCACTACATCCCTTTTGCTGCACGTTACTGATGTCTGATTTCTTAATTGGTCCAACGGCAACATATATTAAAACTGACGCTTATCAGCCATCATGGAATCATGAATATGATATATAATTGCAATAGTTTGACTCGTTCTAATTGTACAAACAAACCAAGTCAAGTTCAGTTAAGACCACCTATCATGGATTCATGTCATTGTTTCCAAAGGGTTAGGTTTATCCTTTATCAAAAGCTTTCCATGAGAGAGAGAGAGAGAGAGAGAGAGAATATGATGGACAATATTGTTTTACAAGGGTATGGTTCGATTTCTTCGTCAAAGCCAAACAATAGAATTCAAAGTGGACCATCATAATTCTAGGCAGTCTAGCTTTAGCTATCCATCAATTAAAAAAAAAATGGACTCCATGGCCCTCTTGGCGAGCTATAGTGAGAGAGGTGGGGTACTTGGACTTGGTCTTCTGACTTAAGAGACTTCCTAGAAGAATTTCTATCATGTGTCTTCAATATTGGCATAAAAAGAACCAAGTGCCTTAGTGGCTTTGGAAATTTTGGACTTTGAAGCCGCACCTGGGGAAGAAAGCAAGGAAAAGATCGAGGTCTCATCTTTTTTGTCATTCAGACCTAAAAGATATAATGAGTTTCTCGCATGGTCATGTAGGGGACCAAATCTCTCAAGACCCAACATAGACCAGTCGGTGCAGCAAGACATGGCCCTCGCCAAGCCTAAATTGTTTGCTACACTGTATACACCACCAATCACAATGACATATTTCAATGGATCCTATTCATCAAACATACATCTTAAAATACTACTCTGGTGCATCGCTATAGAAATAAGCAATTATGAAAGTTGGTCTGTATAGCCACATAATGCACATGATGTACGGAATAATCTCTCCTTGTCACTTGCCAAGGCTTCGCCAGAGTAGATACCTTTCTCCATCAGTGCCTCATGAAAACAATAGGGATTGGAAGCTTATAGGCCAGGGTTGTACACCATGTGAATCATATAAAAACTTTAATAGTTTTTATGATTTGGTAGTCCATTGATAATTGCGGATGCTTCCATTATAGGTGTCAAAGATCGTTAAACGTATCAGTTAGATTAATGTAGCAGGTGTCGTCATTCCCAATTTATTTCCTTTTGACTTTCCACTTGTTATCGTTGGAATTTAGAGGAGTATTTTAAGTCGAAGAATCTTCTCACAAAAGTCCAACCCAAGTGATTTCATACCAGCATCCAAGTTCCCAGTGATTACAAACAAACAAGCAAGCAAAGCTCAAAAAATTGATCCCCACATGGGCACACACCTCAAGCTAACACTGCCCTCATGCCCGCTGTTGTTTCCTGTACTTCTACTTAAAAAAAAAAAAGGATGGAACTGGCTCCAGCACTCTTAACTAAAAATTCTTCTATGCAACTAGACAAACATCTATTTGGGTTTAAAAATGGAACTGGCTCAAGCACTAACTCATCTATATATTTAGTTTTTCCTGAATTTCTTGCACCATTGGCTTAAAAATGTTAAAAAAAATTGGCACTGAGTTGGTCCTCTTTTCCAATCCGTCCGTAGAGATTAGGTACCTCTTCCCTAACTTATGCTGCATAGAAAAATATTAAACCAATGTTTGGCAGAATAACTTTAGAAGCATCCCTCAAGATTATTTATCTAGTTTTGAAAGGATTCGAAGGAATCAAGAAAAGGATTAAATCATCTGCACCCAAACAAGATGAAATGAAATCATCTTCAATCTCTATCCAATCAATCCTTGCTCCTTAAATATGAAATCAACCTCAATCATTTCAGCTTTTTCCACCAAAGTTCTTTCTTCTTTTTTCCGCCTTGTTACCTGTCACATGAACCATCAGTCCCACTATATTCTAGATCTTATTCCATTCAAATCCACCATAAATACAATAATTAGATGTAACACTTTCGGGATCCAATTATTTCAGTATTAGTCAATGAAGGAAGCATCCATTCCCATCTAAATAGACTGTGATATACTGTTATACCTCTCTTGCTATGCAGGCACATGGCCACCCACCCAGTCTTGCGTCCCTCTCAGATTGCTGGGAGAAGAGACAGCCCTTATTTTATTCCGGGGTTTGATTGAGAGTTTCAAGGAGTACAAAATGTCTGTCTTTCCCGTGACGGGTCCCGGGTTAGGAGGTGGTCTCCATCACCTTTTGGTATATAGATGGGCATTGCTTGGGTGGAAAAGGTGAAGTTTTTTTTTTTTTCTTTTTCTTTTTCTTTTTCTTTTTGTTTTCCAGATGAGCCGTGGGGCCTGAAGTATAGGTTGATGGAAAGGACCAAGGTAAATATGATGATGTCCTCTTGGAAACAAAGTGAAAGTGCTGTCAATATATTTAACTGGGAAAAGAAGGAAAGAAAAAAGTAGCGCTGTCAAGTGAGACTCCGGCCGTGGCTTTGTTTGGTGCCACTGGTGGCACACCGCAGACACAAATCTGTAGTGGATTTCGAAGGCAAGAAAGAGGGTACATCTCCAAGCACGAGCTAGTGAAGGAGAGGAGATAAAAGGAAAATGTGTTTAATGCCTAAAATAACTTTAGCTAGTTAGGTTGTAGGGGCTATTGAGTACGTAAATACTAAATAGACTTATATTATGCTCAAAGTAGGGCTATTAGGACGAGCTATTATTACTTTGTTATTTTGTTTGGTGAGTGTCCTTTGTTATTTGAAGCAACTTTATTTGATTGCTGATAAGTTTATCTGGATACTCAAAAGAGTTGATACCCGTGCGGACTAATCATGTTTTGATTTGATTGGGAAAAAAAAAAAATTTTTTTGATCCGCTAAACTCAAATCTTCCAAAAAAACTTTAGAAGAAAATAGAAAAATTAGTAAAAATAGGATTCAGATCCCATATTTTTTCATTAATGATGTAATAATTGAGATACATAGTATCTATTTATGTTAATAAAATCCATCCTTTCTGGTCGAATTTCTTATCTAGTTCCAACATAAGTAGCTTTTTCAAAATAGACATAATTAGGAGAAATAAATATGAAAAATTAAAATCTTATAAGAAGTAGATTTCGACTTTTATATATATTTTGCCTTTAACTATTTCATTCTTCTTGCATTGGGAGATTCATTAGATCAAAATCTTTTCCAAAACGAAAATTTTAAGTTTGATCGGCTGGTTTCAGAACTTCAATGATGAAATTTGGATCTAATCATTCGGTACACCGCATGGTTTATGAGAACTCATATGAAACTTTATGCAGTCTATACACTGAATAGATCTTAAATATTTATACAGAACCAAAAATCCCAAATAACATCTTCTTGATTAGCCTTTTTGAATGGAGTCTCAAGTTATTACAAATGGTATCAAAAGAAATCTTCTCCGATCCATAACCTTTATAGGCTAAAGCATATTATAGCAAGGTCCATTTAAATTGATCATGGTATTTATAATTGGATTTGAATGGATTGAACCATCACATGATAGAGATGCAAAGCTTAAATAGAGAGAGAATGTGAGAATTTATGCATGCGTATATTTAGTTCCATATCAATTATTCACTAAGTAAATATTGAATACTTATACAGGATCAAGAAATCAAGATAACATTTTCTCGGCTAGTATTTTTAGGTGAGATTATAAATTATTATATGGCCATGTTATGAGCTCTAGAAATGATTTAGCTTCTCACTATGATATATCTCATTTCTAGACTCTGTTCAGCCCTACTCGTAATGGTCAAAGTAGTCCATATTAATTCTGATGATCCTCTTAGATCATACTTACATCATCCACCTTTTATATCTCAAAGTTAGTTTATATATATAATATAGTATTATTTATTAAGATGAACTATAGGCATCTACTCCTCTTAATTTTAAATTCAACAATGAAGTATCCAAATCAAAGATCCATCCTATTAATCATAATCAATACTATTAGAGATATTTATGAACTAAAAATCACGTATTTTGGTTGTCTAACCTATAAATCATATACATATAAAAATAAACAATTTCCTTGTGGTAGTGTACTAAAATACATGACAAATACTTAAAATAAAAATCTGCCTCACTAATCATAATTTATCTATATTAAATATATGTAAATTGAAATTCAATAGACTCTAATGCTTAGATTATATCAAAAAAATGGTCTTATGTTAATCCTTGCACCAACTTGGTACATAGATTAAAAATCACTAAAGCATGTGGTTTTTGACTTGTTGACATTTATAATGATGCGGATCTTGATGTTTTATTTTTCATTTATTTATCTTTCAAAGAAAAAAAAAAGAGGCAAAATCTTCAGCCTTAATTCATTAAACAAGTAAAAATAAGTGTTAGGCAACGAGTATCTTGGACTAAATTAAGACCACTAGCCATTAATTGTAGCAAGGTTGTGAGAAGAGCATACAATGTGAGCATGGCCCACTATCCTAAATTGCATAGAAGAAGATGGTGATGAAGATTAAAATTGAAGGAAAAGGACAAATATGGGCCGTACCATGTATGGTCCATCTCAAGTGGTACGTACATGTAACGTATCCAGAGAAGCCGGAGTAAATGTAGGTCTTGTTTACATGCTACCTATGTTCACCTCACTAATCTTCACTTATCCATTTGATTTAAAAAAGAAGCCGCCCCTCTTTTAGTAAAATGTGTAAAGATTTTCCATTTTTCCCCATTAAATTAATTTAGATCAAGCCATCAGGATTTGCTCCTCCCAAGAAATGACATATTTTGGACAAAATACCATGAAACTTAACTTTGTTTGGAATTTCTATTGTAGATCATTTTTAAAAAAATTCACATGTTTCACTGTTTTTGAATTATTTTTTTCATTGTCAAACCTTTGCTTGCTAATAATCAAACACCTTCTAAAGGATCTTGACTTTTTAATATTTACAAGAAAGAATAAATTGTGATTTGATACCAAAAGCCTCCAAAAATAGCATGTTTTATCAATTCATTTCAAGCTCTTGAGTCCTCTCTCTCTCCTCTCTAAACAAGGTTTCATTATCTGGGCCAATCAAAAGCCCACAAATTAAGTAGGCCTGGATCGGTCCAGTCCGACCGGGCCAAAGTGTACCTTTGGACAAGAACTGCGATCCCTTTTGATCACTCACGCCCGGTCCAATTCCAAACGCTTGCCCCAATTCGTGTGGACCGTTAAAAGACGCAGACCGGCCGTTCGATAAATTTCCCCAACCAATAGTCAATCTTGGTAAACCGCCATTTTAAACAAACGCTTCCATGTTGCAGGTCTAGTTCCTGTTTTCTCATGATGGATGGTTCGACGAGCTTAGATCTTGTGATGATGATCAAGTATGTGAATGCACTGACTTTTAGGTTATATAAATCTCGGGGTGAGACTATTGCCAGGCTTGTTCAAATGTTCCGAGATTGCTGCTCAATTTGGTCTCTGATATGTCAGGATAAAAAACGACAGCCTTTTCTAAACAAACAGCTGGTAAATCTTGAAAGTTGTTTTATATTCTTTAGTTGAAATAGAACATTACTTTTCTTAGTTTTCTATCAATATGTTGTAGATGTATATTAATGCTTTGCGGGGAATCTTTTAACATGCCTTGGTCCTGTTGAAGCTTGACTTGCTACCTAAACTTAAGTCGGATTACATTTATATTATCCTACATGATGCTTGTCACCAAGTTCTTGATATTTGTTAATCTGCACCTTCTTCTCAGATTTTTTTTTTTTTTTTTTAAATGATGCTTGTTGAGTTAATTGAGGATTCTGTGGTATGTTAGCTAATTTAACTTTTCTTTGGATGTTTATGGGGGCTGTTGTTTATTTAAAGAAGATTTATATCAGCTCATATACTCCCAGATTTGTTCTGGAATGAGTTTTTATGGTTTCCTATCTAGTATAAAACATGATAACAAGTGAAACTATTAATGTGATCATAAGGAAAAAAGAGTGAAACTATTGCTAGCACATGCATTCTTTGCCTAATGTATGCATCCTTGATCAAGATGTGTTTTCCAAAGAAGTTGGCAAAGTCTTGAAGCTGAGTAATTTAAACTGGAAGTGGTTCTCTAATAGTTGGACTGGAAACAGTATCTATATGTTGCGGCAGCATCTTAGAAAGTGCTGCTGAAATGCATTTGGCTTTTATGAAAGTAGAAGCACGAGAGGCGACAGGAGACCATTCTAGTCTACTCTGTACACCATCAACATATAAATTGGCCTTGAGATTTGACAATTGCTGTCCTGGAATGTTATCTTCAGATATATTTTATTCAATTTTGGGGAGCATGCCTTTCAAAAACAAGATCTAATGAAGACTATCCATATCTTATGTTATTTGAGTTGTTTAGCTTCTTCTTCTTCTTCTTCTTCTTTTAGAAAAGGGAAAAAGTCAGATGATTGTCTTGTTAAATTGGTTGATTATGTATCCTTTATTCATTTCTAATCTGTTGTTAGTCAATATTGCCATTTCTAACTTTTTTTCTTTTACTCTTGGGCTTGGAGAAATGCTACACTTGACTCCTCAAATTAAATTTCTAGTACAAAGAATCCGTGGAGAATCCATGTTGAAAAATTATCATCATTCATTTATATGATTCCCCAAATTGTAGGTTGAAAATTTTATATTTATTATTTGGCACATAATTACTAGAGCTCGGTACTTGTTCTCTGTCAGTTTGGTTGCAGGATATGTAGTATTTCTGTTTTCCTTTTAAAAAAATTGTTCAATAATTTTTAAAGATGTTTATAAAACAAGAAGGGGCAGACAAGTTCAGACATGAGGGGTTTAAGGAAATACATACATTGAGATAGAGCATTTCCTATATATATATATATATATATATATAGAGTGTCCCCACAACCCTTGACCAAGGGAAGGTGTTGTTTTCTTTTTGAACGTCCAAGAATGCCATATCGCCCTACTCCTGTGAAGTCAATAACTTTGTCAAAAATGGTGAACACTGAAGATTTCATTCCTTGATGAACAAAAGCTTCCTTGAAGGAGAAAGTTTCCTCAACCACAATTCGTTGGAGCTGGCCACCCTCCGATGGTACAAGAAAAGGATGAGGTCATTCTGTTGTCTCATCTTTCTCCTAACTCTGTATTCTAGAAGGCCTTGGTTTTTCAAAAAATAACCTTTAAATTGGTATTGCAGACATCTAAAATATAGATACCTCAATTACACATAATCAGAGTTTGAGTTAAATATGCTACCGTTTTTAGAAATAACCATAAAGCTAAGGGAAAATTTTCACTTTGTAAAATTAATCATATGGGAAATTGTCTTGTATTTCTCTTTTATGAGCGATGAATCTGTTTTCTTTTGTTGCATGTGTGAAGATTCTTGTGAGAGCATGCTGATCATTACATGCAAACAAGAAATTGAAAATAAGTGGAAGAGAGATCCAGACATTTTATGTCTGATAGAGTTGAGGAGGTTGTTGCATTTCAGAAGCTACATGAATTTTTTTCTTAGGAAAAAAATTCATAGGGAATATGGATGTCAAATTAAGCACTGTAATATGTTTTATTTTCACAGTTGTGCAGGGATGTTATGCTATCAACCTATGAGTTATTTTAGAATTCTGGTAGTGAATCAATTTACCATCTACAATATATAAAGGGCTGGAAGCTAATTTTAAGTTCTTTAAATTTATGAAGGACATAGTAGAGGTTTTTTTTTTTGTGGGGGGGGTGCACGTGGGGGTTAGTAGACAATAAATAAATTGAGTGTTCATATAAAATGCCTAAAAAATGCATAATCTATATAGGCTTATTTCAGTTAAGAGCCAATGGAGTTGATAAAAATATAGTCATTGAATTTGGTGTAGTTTATTAAATTTTATTACATGTATCTTACCTTTGAAGAAGAGGCAACAGTGATGATAGTCTTTAATATGCTATATGTAAATTTCTAATTAGGAACTTACTACGACATACTTGGACCTATTCAGGCACCAAGGGTAAGAGAACTAATTCTAAGGAAGCTCTTGTATTTGAATAATTTTCTTTTCCAATTAAACCTTGCATGCAATTGTCTATTGAATTAAGGCTACAATATACAAGCAGATCCACAAGGCCTTGCTAATTGCCAGTGGTAGATGAATTTACAATTTGATTACTCTTGACTTTTGTTCCTGGTTTAATATATGTATATACACTGGCACACACATATAATGTTGCAATTTGTTAGTTAGCTAAAGGTATCGAAATGAATCTGGAGATTGTTTTTCTTATGGTGATCTAGGAGAAACATGAGTTAGAGCTTTATAGTATTACATCAACTGCACAATTTGGTGACCAAATCTTTTTGTCTGGGTTCTGTGGCAGCCAAAATGAGGTCAGTGTGAACTATTGCTTTCCAAATTCCATAAAGATGTCATCTTTTGTTTCCAAACACTTCAGACTTATTTAATGGAAAGCAAATAACTTGTTGCTTTTGCTTTTGATCAACAAGCATTTTCAAGCCAAGAAGGTGTCGTCTCAGATTGTGTTTGTATCATTAAAGGGTCATTGTGGAAACTAATGTTTTGCATGTCGAAAGCAAAACTATGATTGTGCTCCCAAAACTGAACATCCAGAGAGGTAAAGAAGATAAACTAGACTGAAGATGTAACACCTTAAAGATTAAAAGAGTTATTTTCGTGTTCACCTGTGATGATACACAGGACTCTTTTTTTTTTTGAAGTTTAAGCAGTCATTTTTTTTCTTTAAAAAGAAAATGTCTTTCCCATGCAGTGTGTGCATAAGAGGTAGTTTGGATTTTTCTACATACATGACTTGAACCAAATTAACTAACGAGAGATCAAAGGATCCAAGCAACAAGAGTCAATAAAATCTTCTCTCTTTTTTTTGATGAAATTTGGAGGAAGCGAGAAACTTCCCCAAGATATATTAGGATTCAGAAATGAAATGGAATATGTGGAGTTGCTAAAATCATCATCGGAGGAAACTTTGGCCTATTTTCAAAATATGGAGAGAGTGATAGCCAACAACAGATGATTTAACTCTGCTGTCAAATAAATAAAAAGAAGAAACAATAAAGATAATAGGCTGACAAAATAATTTCATGCCACAGTCAAGTCTCATACTAAAAACGGGAAGACACTTAAAATAGAGTTCTGAAAAATGAAAAACCCAAACGACAACAAACTTGTACATAATAAGCTTCTTTCTCTGACAATTCTTGTCATTTTATTGTATATTGCTGCTACAAGAAGACATGCCTTATGCACTTCAATCTAATGCACCTGATATTAATGCTGCATCTTCATGTGAACTGAAACATTATTTAGAGATGCTAATAGTAATACAATTAAGCATCTATAAATGTAAGGTTGATTTTTGAATGGAAATAAACCTAAAAATCAACCTTCATGAAAGTACTGAGATTTATGTTGAATCTAAAATAACCAATCATACCATTCGAAATCTAAAAAGCAAATTTGGATATTCTGATGTCTTCGGAATGGATCTTTAGGTATCTAATCACGTTAACATGAGAAAATGAAAAGTTAAGGGAATTTTGAATGACTGCCTTGCATATTGATAACCATGCTTAAGGATTAAAGTTGAATCTTGATTTAGATTCATCGCATTAACCCTTAGGGTGTTGCTCTTGTATTCCCTGTTTTACTTTCATATTTTCAGTCAAAGCTGGTTGAGTTTCCCAAATTTTCCTCTCTAACAAAAGAGTGACAAGATAAAGAAGAGCTAGAAAATTTGTCAGGTTCAAGAGGAGGCTACCTTTCAAAAGCTGTACCACTTTGATTAACTTGGTAAGCACTGTAATAACTATATATATATATATATATATATATATATATTTTTTTTTTTTTTTTAAAAAAAAATTGATGCGACTATGGTACCTATTTCGTAGTTACATGGAGAAAGTTTTACTATGAACCTATCAATTTCTGTAGAGATATAATTGTGCTTCACTGTTGTTTTATTCTTCTCTCTGTTCCCCTACCAGGCTTTTGTTATCTGTCTTGTATGTTCTCATCTGTGATGGGGAAGTGAGGCTTTTTTTTCTCTCTGTTTCTGTTTTCTTCTGTCTGCTGTTGTGTCGCTGTTCATCTGTGGCCTTTTGTGTTGTTCTGATTTCCCTTATTCTTTGCAACATAAAGATTTAGGTAGCCAAATGGCGACGCAGGCTATAGATAATGGTGATGTTGAGCGGCATTCTGTTCCCTGCCTCATGTCCTATGCTTGATATCCTGCTTCACGTGGAGAAGGTGCAATGCAGGTGGCTGTCGGACCAGATCGGCGGTCCCTCACCCATTATTTCACTGATGGTTGTTCTGATTTTTTTGCTTTCAATCATTTCACCATATGAAATGGTGGCATTTTAGCCATCGTTGCTCTCTCTCTAGACTCCATAGGAGGAAACAATACACCTTTTATAATGCATAAAAGGGTTGAAGAGTTGTTATTACACTTTTAGCATTGTAGTGCTTTCTGTATTAAAGGTGATGCTTTTAGGAACTAGAAAAGAGCATGAGCAGCTCTACAATCAAAGAAAATGGGTAGGTCTAAAAGAAGGAATTCATAAGGTTTGGGTTAGTTAAGCATAGAGCTAGCAACACTGATATAAGTTGAATCAGTTAAATAGGCGGGCTTCTTATATGTTGCTTTTCGAAAAATAGAGACGACAAGGAGTTTACTTAATATAGATTTATGTCTGTCTGTATGTATATTTGTATGTATGATTTATGTGTTTACTAAATAGAAGGAAGTATTTAAGAGGGTTTTGTAGGATTACAAAGCAAAATGTGACAACCGATACGTTTCTTTTAAGTGCATCAACTCCAACCAATAATCAGCGCAGTTGTAGATATTGTTGAGAACAACTCTTGTCAGCTGGCAACAACTCTTTCGATCCCCTTCCCTTCAAAAGGTTCCTTGTATTAGTTAACCGAGGATCAAGCTTACTGCTTTCTTAGGGGGAAACTACACACTGACTTGTGTTTCTTTCCCTTTTTTGATTCAATAAAATGGAGTTTCGATTCATAAACATTCCAGGGCAAAGAAAGTAGAGTCTAATAATTATGTTTGCATGTTTTAGGGGCATAATGGAAGCCAATGTCTTGCATGGGGATTAAAAAACACAATGATAATGACCAAACACAATGATTATGTCCTCTAAATGGGTCTCAATCATGGTAAAAAAAAATATTAACATAAGCTTTGGAGTCTATATATTAATCAAAACTTCATGTTTAGATGACCTTGATAGGTACTGGATTATCGGCAAATGACGGGGACCAAGCCATTTGTACAACTAGACCTACAGACGGTCGCCTGCCACGAAAAATGGGACCAGCTGCCAAATTTTTTTGGCGAGGACAGCAAGGTCCCATGCTTTTATAACAGTCTTTGGTAATAAAGAGCCTCTTATTCAGTATGCAATGTTGATCTTGGTGTCATTAGACATCAGACATGGACACGCAGACGTGACTATATTTCTCAATTTTGGATATTTATTCCAATGAATCCATCCCTAGTTGTCACCCAGCTGTGAAAGATTATAAATTTAGCTTCTTTCTTGACGAATCTGAAAGCTAGCTATGGACATTGCTGTCTTCTCTGTCATCTCTGTTCCTAATGTCCTCTCTGTAACAATGCCAGAACTCTTTTGTCTTCTCTGTAAACTTGCCAACAAAGCTGTGAATAGAGAGGGGTAGCTTCTTGGTACCTCCTATTTTCCATCAAAAAATGAGTCTGAAATCTAGCATCTAAGCCTCTTTTTTTTTTTGGATGAAGTAAGCCTTTTCAGTAAAACTGAATGGCTTATTATGGCCAACATTATTACTTTAGACTTGTAAATGCCTCCTGGCTCGTCTTCATCGTCTAGGAGCCCATAAGCCCCACCCTTGGCGCACCCAATACACAATTTCAGGTGGGTCCTAAGTCCAAAAAGGCAACATGTGAGACATTGGTCTGCCATTGATGCTGTCTGGTGTTTGGGGCTGCCATCCAAAAGGCCTATCCAAAACCCGTGGTTGTGGGTTCTGGTTAACCGCAGCGGTTTTGCTAGAACCAATGACTAGAGACAAGAAGTTGCCGTGTGCTTCTTATATTTTTTTGGTAACACCGTGTGCTTTTATTGATCACCTAAAACTTGGGAGAGAAGTAAAGGCTATTCCATTTATATGCGACCACTCTTCAGGGATTCCTGCAGCCTTTCCACGCCACCCCTTCGACAAGTCACTAACAGTTGTCTCATGCCTTTGAATTGGTTCTCTACAACTCCACCCTTCTCTCATGATTTGAAAGCGTAATATGCCTCAGAGGGCACAAAGAAATGTCAACAATTTCATTGGTGTCAAGAAATAATAAAGAGATAGATTATGAGAATATTAACACAACTTCTAGAGAGTAGATTCCCATACTCACATGTTCCTCTTTTCTTTGGATTGGAGGGAATACAAGGACCAGTCTGGTGCGGTTAGACATGATTGTCCACCACAAAAGTGTCTCTGGAATATATTGACTTGATTAAGTTTGAATAGTTCTGCCAAATTGGTTGCTGATTTGTTATCTCAATGTCTAAAATTGGGCTGGTCAAGATTAAAAATCACATTGCCTTGCCTGAGATATTTTCAATAATAAATCATGAGTAGGCAAGCTAAGTCTTTCACACATAATATGTAAATCAAAGATAACATTCATAACTCTTACCCTCCCAAAAAAAAAAAAAAGATAACATTCATAACTAATCTAGCTCATAACATCTCTATTCCAGCCCTAATATTAGCTACATTAAATAATTACAGTGATCATGATAGATTTGATGGGCTACTTAATAAGGCACTGAGCATCATTTTCGACCATCATGCAATGGCACGATCTTGCTTTCAACCGAAACTCTAGAAGCTAACTAGTCATCAACAAAAATTGTTTGGTCAAAGGATGCGAGGGAATTAGTGTAGTTGTGATCATCTCCCAGATGACCAAAATACCCCAATTTGGCGACTTCTTGGGGCCTTCTATCCATTTTCAATCCCGTCCTGAAGGCCAAATATCCCTCCCCCACATCCCTAAACCAAAGGAGAGAAAAATTATTAGTTAAAATTGTTGTATCACATCTATCTTGAATCATGTAATAATAAACCAGCACAATAATAGGGAGAAAGGTGCATTGGTACCAACAATTTCACGAGCAAAAATCATATGAGCTAAGCAATATATTCCATCTTGGGGTGGGTCTATTTTCATGCTATGTCTCCTTTTTCTCATATCTTAAAGAGCAAATCAAAAGTCAAATAGGAATAGGACTTCTTCTACCTATGGGGTGGGTCTATTTTCATGCTGTCTCCTTTTTCTCATATCTTAAAGAGGAAATCAAAAGCCAAATAGGAATAGGACTTCTTCTACTAATGGCCATTGGTTCCATACTGAAAAAATTAAAAAAATAAAATAAAATTGCATGCTTAAGAAAGATCTTCATGAGAAAGATTGTCCATATTTTTCTTTCTTCCTCATCAAGTCTTTTTATCCATTCTCTTTCTCATCAAGCTATTTCTCTCATCGATAAGGTCTTCTGAGTCTCTTTTTTCTTTTCTAAATTCTATACACTATTTCTCTTATCCAGAAAATCTTCTTTGAACCTCTTACTAATACATACTGTAAATAATATACACTAGATGGCTTACTAATGAGTATCATATTTTAAAAATCGTATATCAATTTATTTAGATGCATATATTAAAATATTATATGAATATTTTATAGATGTGTACCAACTAATTATGTACTATGTTATACTACTAGTGAATACTAAATTTGATAAACTATGTATCAATTTACTTATATATCTGTATTGGATCACTGCTAGATGTATATTTGAAAAGCTTATGGTCTATATCATTAAGCCATTTAGTATATATCATTTGATCATTACTGTTACTAATAAGTGTTATGTTTTGAAAATTTTGTAATGTTTTACCTAGAGATGTGATTAGAATGTCAGATGATTATTTTGCTAGATGTATATCCATCATTCATATACTATATACTGATGAATATCATATTCAGAAAACTATATGTTGATTTAGTTGTAGATATATACTGGATCGTTGCTAGATATGTATCAAAAAACTTACAATATGTATTATAAACCGTCTAGCGTGTATCATTTAGCCGTATATTATATACAGATAAAATTTATATATATATCAGTAGAGGATTCAAAAATATCTTATAGATAAAAAGATGGCATGTGAGATTTGAAAAAGGAGAAATAGACTCGAAGAAAAATCTTACGGATAAAGAAATAGCTAGTTGAGAAAAATGATGAATAAAAAATTGATAAGGAAGAAAGACGGCATGGATGGTCTTTTCTCTGGAGAAAATTTTTTTGGATATGCAATTTTTTTTTTTCCAATTTGGGACTAATAGAGTTCATTAATAGAAAATTTATTTTTATTTAACTTCTGTTTTTTTTTTTTTAAGATACGAAAAGAAAGGTACATAGCATGAAGATAGACCCGCCCGATGGCCTATGGTGCCCGCCCCACATGATTTTTGTTCTAATTTCGCGGGAGCAGGAGGAGACATGCCGCCTTCCCTCTCCTCTCTCTTTCTCTCCTCTCCTCTGCCAAGCCAGCAGCCACACCACGTGTAGGCGAAGCTTCTCTCCTCCTATTTATATGCTCTTCCACAGCGCTCTCCCCCGTCCCTTCCCCTTACGAACTTAGCCCCTCTTCTCTGTCTCTCTCTCTTGCTTAACCAAAACATTCACATTTCATAGCGAACAAACTTTGGCTATGGCGACGAAGCGTGGATGGTTCAAGAGGCTGAACAAGGACTACAGCTGGCCGTGGAAGCTCCGCTTCTCCACCTCCTGGCGGTGGAAGCGTCACCTCCGCTTCTCCTTCTTCGACGACGTCGTCTTCCACGTTCTCTACTTCCTCGAAGCCATCTTCCTCGTCGCTGCCTTCATCTGCTTCTTCCTCTGCTGCGGCTGTCACATCTAATCCTTCCCTCCATTGTCTCTCCTCTGTCGCTCTCTGTATATCATCGTTTGTTTATTAACTAAAAGAAAAGAACGACTTTGCCCTTCTCTTCCTTTACAAAGCGAAACGTTATGTTCGATTGGTGTGGTGGGAGTTTGTATCATATTGTATTGTATTGTATTGTATTGATTGATGGAGAGCGAAGGTTATCCGACACCGATTCGGCCCGGTCTGACTCGGGTTGGCTGGATCGGAACCGGGGTCATGGGCGCCGCCATGGCCGGCCGGATCCAGTCCGCCGGCTACGCTCTCACCGTCTACGCCCGGACTCCTTCCAAGGCCGCCCACCTCGCCCGGTTCGGCGCCCGGATCGTCTCCTCCCCGGCCGACGCCGCCCGGTCCAGCGACGTCGTCTTCACCATGGTCGGCCACCCCTCCGACGTCCGCTCCACCGTCCTCGACCCCACCTCCGGCGTCCTCTCCACCCTACCGGTCGGTGGCGTCCTCGTCGACACCACCAGCAGCGACCCGGCCCTCGCGCGCGAGATCGCGGCGGCGGCCCGGTCCAAGGGCTGCTGGGCCATCGACGCGCCCGTCTCCGGCGGGGACGTCGGAGCCCGGGAGGGCAGACTCGCGATCTTCGCCGGAGGCGACGAGAAGGTGATCGAGTGGCTCTCGCCGGTGTTCGAGATCATGGGAAAGGCGACGCGGATGGGGGAGGCCGGGAGTGGGCAGAGCAGCAAGATAGCCAACCAGATCGTCGTGGCGGCGAATCTTCTTGGGCTGAGCGAGGCGTTGGTGTTCGCCGAGGAGGCGAGGCTGGGGAAGAGAACTTTCTTGGAGGCGTTGAGGGCGGGGCGGCGGCGTCTAGCGTGATGAGATCTTTGGGGAGAGGATGATCGATAGGGACTTCACGGCTGGGGGGTTTGTGGAGTATATGGTGAAGGATTTGGGGATGGGGTTGGGACGAGGTGAGGTGGAGGAAGACGGGGAGAGGGTGGTGTTGCCGGGGGCGGCGCTGTGCCAGCAGTTGTGCCTGGGGATGGTGGCTGGTGGAGATGGGAAGATGGGGATTCAAGGACTTGTTACTGCCATTGAGAGGATCAATGGGAAGAAGGGTTAGAGTGCAGAGCTTCATGGAGTACTTGTGATCATGTTTGTGTTTCTTACCGTTGTTTTGGTGGGTAACACGAGATTGATTGAATGTCCTGATGCTTCTATTTGGGTAGTGTTTGCGAGCGCAAGTGTTGCGTGGTCCCTAGAAAATGTTTAGACTTGGTATTGCTTTCTTGAGTGGTTATTAGATATGCTTGTCCTTTGTTGCCTCAATAAAGCTGGATGGGCTTGCCTCCCCCTTCTTTGTTTTCTTTGTTCCCCTTAAAAATAGAGGTGTTGTGGTGACTAGAATGTGATTATGTTTGTGGGCTGCTAATTGTTGTGGTTTGAATTTTTAAATGAATGAGTATCTAAAATATCTTTTTCTTTGTTGCAGATATTTTTGAAGATGAGTTTGGTAAATCTTCCTTTGCTAGAATTTTGCTGTTGGATGTTGAGGGAGGTCGCTTTAGCATGTATTTTATGGTACTGGAAATGCCTTAAATCTCACTTGTTGTGTCATGTTGATTGGGTAGACAGAATGAATTATAAAGCACTCGGTATTCTGTTTGATTCATTGGAGGAGGGAGTGCTAGTCATGCTACAATGCAAGGCCAATCTTACAATAAATAGACTAGCAATTAAAATAGTCACGAGATGAGTTGTAATCGCTCAAGTTAGTATTTTAATTTAATATTAATATTAACATATATAGAGAGAAGAGAGAAAGCATATGAAGTAAGAGGAGTGGCTTAATATGAAAGTGAGAGGACATAATAATAATCTTTGGATCCATATCAACGGTTTAGATGAGAACATGATTGTCCAAACTATTCAAATACCCTTAGAGTTTATCCACTTTTTTTTTTTTAATTTTTTTTTAATATGTACATAGTGCTCATCTGAACTGTTGATGTGAATTCAAAGATTATCATTATGTCCTTTCACCTTCACATTAAGCCACTCCTCTCACTTGACACGCTCTTCTTTCTATATATATATTTAAAAAAAATATTTTCTTATCCTTCTCCTCCCCTTCCCTGCTCGCTAGTCCCATCACATTGCCCTCTCCTCAAAAAAAATTCTTTGTGCACCGCATACGGTGCAATAACAATGTACCATCCCTTGCCATTAGTCCACATAGCGATGCTTTCCAATGCCCATTAATGCGCCCGTTAAATGCTTGTGGTCTATTTTTGTGGTTTGAAATTTTGAATGACGAAAATACCCCTCTATTCTGAAAAAATTATGACGAAAATGATGAAAATTTTTAATGACGAAAATACCCTTCCTCTCTTATGACTTCTTATTTTCAGGAAGTCATAATATATTTCATGATGTTATAACAGGCCACAGGATGTCATAATTTTTTCAGAACAAAGGATATTTTCGTCATTCAAAATTTCAAACTAAAAAATGGACCTGCAAATATTTAATGAGAATATTTAATGAGCATTGAAAAATGTGGCTACGTGGACCAATCACGTAAAGCGTTGCACTCCATGTCGGATTTTCTACGCTGTCCACAATGCACAAAGAATTTCTCTTGCCCTCAATTTTAGCGAAAATTCAGTGCAGGGATAAAATGATAATTTTAAAATTTTTTCAAAATTATTATTTTACAGCAGAATTATTAATTAATCTCATTAATTAATACTAATTAATCCTACACTAGGATCTAAATATGATACAACAGCATGCATTTAAATTTAAAATTCAAATTTGAAACAGTAAACTTTTTACTGTACTGTGTTCAGAACACATCACTTTTTGCGGGTAGTCGATCACCGCAATCTGATCACCATCGGGGGGCTCTGATCGTCACGTCGCAGCCACACTAGTGTCTGGCCTCTGCGGATCGTCCACACGAAGCTCCCATCTGATCGGCTCCTCACGAATGCTAGTTCGTAATTTCACCTTTTTGATGGCTGATGTTGATCGAACTCCTTCGATCGATGTGTGCCGACTCCTCGGATGCTCCGGATCGTCTGCACGGTTGGTTGAGAGGCTGATGGATCTCTCTCTGAAATTTGGTGGACTCACGACACTCGTGGCACACCAATCTCACTTCCCGAATCCTAGGTAGAAACCCTAGGGTACACACCAAAAATCCTGCGCCCACTTCTCTCTCCTTTTTCTCTCCTCTCGATAAATTTTGAACACTTCAAAATTTTTCCAGAACCTCCCCACGCCTCTTATCTCTTCTTTCTTTTATTGCCCACGCCCTCTCCCTTTCTCATTTTATAAAACATCGCAAGAGATGTTGAAAGCGTGTGAGTGGATAAGAAGAGGTGGTTGCTCACTTGAATTCAAATCAAATTTGAATTCAAGTGTCAACCAATCTTATCCTCATCCATTTGTGCGAGAAAGAAGAGATGGCGTGGCCTCCTTTTTGTGCGTGGAGACTTTCACGAGAAACCATTTCTCGTGTGGAATATGGGGCGCACAAAAGAGGATAAGCTGGCGCATGGTTATTTGGTTATCGATTCAAATTCAAAACCCCTTTGAATTTGGATGGGTAACAAAGCAAGTTAATCCAAATAATTGGCGCACAGAAACATAGGCGTGAGAGAGCTTTGCGTGGGAGAAAATTCACGAGAAAATTTTTTCTCGTGAATTCAAATGGACACAAGGAAGCTGGGTGGCGTAGGGAATTTAAAACAAGGTGGTTTGATTCAAATTGAGCCAACTTAATTAAAATCGGTTAAGCACAATTAGACCAGATTAAACCCAACACAATTAAGCTTAATTAAGCTCAATAAAATTCTAATCAAATCAAGAATTAACTAAACCTAACCCCTGATCAAATCAAGGACTAAGCCACCTTAGCGATTAGATCAACACTTAACCTAATCGGGTCAATCCAAACTGAATCCAATTCAATTGGACTTGATGTAAAAATAATTACTCAATCAAATTGAGTTAATTAGCGATCAAATCACTAATTAAACCTCTCATAAATATTGAGTCCAAATCCGATGGGCAATTAGGCATCAGAGACCATCAATATGAAACCCTGATCAAAGAGTTCAAATTTCAAATTCAAAATTTGAAATTCAAAATTTTGACCCCAGTACCCAAAATGTGTGGAACTCATGATCAGAGAATCCTAATTCTCAATCATAGAGTCCCAGACACTCATAATCAGCCATCAGATCAGAAAGAAACCTCTAATGTGTGTGACCCCGCAGGTTCTAACCTAAGTCGGTAGCACAGGAACCAATTCCTCTACTAATCGAAGTGACCATCTAGCAATGGTATCTGACGACCGGATAGGTCGAATAGTCGCAATCGCAACATTCAGAACCTACGTGAATATGGTTACCGTATAATTCATCCCTTTTGACCCCTGTGTTTAGGACGACTCAGGGTTTAAACTGTCAACCTTGATGAGATCATCCGAATCGTGCTCAACTCAATTAGTCCTGTGACTCCTCACTAGGACTACCCTGGCCAAGGTTTTGCTAAATTGAAACACGACTGTACACAGCTCCTAAACTGGAGTGGTCTATCCCATCTTGACACACGCACCGACAAGTCAAGTACTTGACTACACCCAGCAGCCTTCCGTCATTGAATTAGAAATTCAAGTAGTCCAGTGCCTAAGTGCAGTGAGTTGCTTGCAAGTTACCGTGGCGGTCTCAGGTCGGAGGGATATTTATACCCATATCCCATCGGAGCAAATCTTGACAGCAGAAATAGCTCCGGAGTCGGTCACGTTCAGTGCAGATGTACCATTACATCTCACCTGTATGCCATACCAGTGTCTCCACACTCCTTGGTTATGAGAACAACTAACCCATATGGCACACAACGACCTATGCTCGATAAACGTTCTCGTCCTTGGTAACAACATATCATTTGGTCGCGAACAGGTTTAAGGACTAAGCGACAAATCCTCCTTCGTCGAGTCTAAATAGTCCTAAGGACTTCACCACAACACAGGAGTTCATTAGAAGATGAAACATTTATGATGAAAAAATATCAAAATAACTTTTATTTATTTATAATTCATGTACTAATACAAAAGGAGCACAACCGTCAACAGGCTGACGATTGGCTTTGGGACACTATTCCCAACACTCAATGCCACCTCTAGGAGGCTAGCCACCTATTTCTTCTCCAACTCATCATAGCAATCCTCTCCTCCTTACCTTTCCCTCTCCTCCCTCACCTTACTCCCGAGTTTCCCCTCATCGCTGCAATCAATACAATGCTAGCTCTCATCACCCTTCAAAGCCCACGATCCCTCCTCGTCCTCGACCCCAGACTTCATCATGTCGCCCTCTTTCTCCACTTCACCTCCTCCCCCTTTGTGATTGGCCATCCCATTTGCCTCTCCTCTTCACCTTCTTTATCCAATTGCACCTAGTGCCTGCAATACGGAGGCCATATTGATACCCACCCCCTATCTATAGATGCCTAGGTCCACGGCTTGACCCTATTGATAGCTTCAATGCTGCCCTCTTCATCCAAAAGACTCATCTTTATGTACATCAAGTACTCAAGTCTAACATCCTTTCATAAAGTATTTCACAAAATGTTTGCAAAAATACCACTTTTTCTCCCAACTCTCCTTCAAATATAAAAAGTGAACTTCTTTGTAAGTAAATTATTATAAGTTACAATACAACTTGAATTGCAATACAACTTCAACTATGAAACTCCAAACAATCTCTTAGTTTTTGTTTTCCTTTTACTATGAATGGCTTGAATCATTTATTCGTCTCCACCATCAGATCTCCTCTTCTTATTGTTTTCACTTTTTAAGTGTGGAAGTAGGTTTAGAGTAGAAAATGGGTCTAGTTTTTTGCATATCATGTTAATTTATCAATAGAAAAGTTTCATATCGAGAAATTTTAGGAAAGAGAATGATTTTAGAGAAATTATACCCTACATTGTATGCAGCTTGTGGCCATGCAAGCAGCTAATCATAGCTGCTTGTTCCTGTAGGGGCGCACCAAGATGAGCGCTTGATGAATGAAGCCTACAAAAAATGAGTGGTTGTGATTTACTACAAGTGCGGCCACATGGTGCATACAATGTAGGATATAAACTTTTATGATTTTGGGACTTGGGAGTGTGCAGAGAACTTTGCATGCATGATCAACTCAGCCTTTGGAAAGTCTAATAACAAAGACTGTATGGAGAAACAATGCATAACTTGAAACTTTTTGCTTCTACATAATCAGCAAAATCACTGGTATGACAATTAAAAATATTATACAAAGTGCTTATTTTGGTAATATCAAATAAACTGTCTATAAATGTCTATAAATTAAATTGCATCTCCACAAGCAATTTGTATCATTGTATGTGATCAAGAAAATAGAGTAAATGACAATGAAAGATATGTGCATTTGAGTCAAATTTTTTCTAGCTTCACGATGAGTACACAGAAAGGGCTCATACAACCCACTAATCTTTGCTTGTATTTCATTGCAAGATTTATCAGCAAAATAACAAAGAACTCAACCAAGTCAATTCTTAATTTGTTGATGAATCTCAGGTCAATTTGGTTTTGGTGGGTAACCTCTCTCAAGGACCGAAAAGAAAAGCTTCAGGTTAAGAGGTAGACTGATTTTGTAAGGGTGCAATCTACGATGGTCAGTAATGAAATTACAGATCAGAAGGTTTTTGGAGCTTCAAATGGCAATCTGACAGGTGCCTGATAAGAAGGTTTTCGGAGCATCAAATGGCAACCTGACAAGTGCCTCTCCAGTTCACATGGTGCTCAGAGAAAAGTTTCAGGTGACTTAGAAGTTTCTGCTGGTATTAATTAAAGAATCCATCAATAGAGTAGTAGGAACAGAACCGACTCAATACTTCCCTGATGACATCGAACTCAAATGGCATTACTTATGTGACTTCCTTGTTTTCTAGTAAACGAGCGCTTTATTCATCAATTGGTCCACGTAAAATGGAAAAGGTCCATACAATCAGTTTGGTTGATGTTAAGGAATGTGAGAATGTCAAAGGACTAAAAGATGGTAAAACAAATGCAAATACTCTGAAAGATTTACTCCGAACTCTTCTGGTTGATTCACACCATGGAGAATCTGCCTATCTTCCAGCTAGTTTGTTTCATGCAATAAGTTGTTGTTAATGATCCTTTAATCTGATGTTAGTGTTCCTTGCTTTGGCTAGATCAGCATTCACCTACATTACACAGTTAAATTCTAATCGAGTTCGCAAAGATGTCAGACAGTCTCGCCAGTCATTTGTCCTCAAAATATTCCATTTCCATTTTCTTTAGGATCAGCAATGTAAACTTTGAATGGTCAAATACGAGCCTCTGAATTTCAATGCTCAGTAACCAGTACTTAAATGCTGCAACTCCCTCTCTCTCACCCTCTCCCTCCTTTGTTCCATTTGATTGAAAGAGAAATATGGGGTGTTAAGCAATGCAATTCACTAGATTTAGAATAAAATTCAAACTTACATTAACAAAAATAAGGCCCCCATAGATAAGTATCAGCTGCACATGGCCAGAGGATCTCAACTTACTGATAATTTTCCTAACAATTTGAGTTAAAATTCTGATCATGGACGAACAAGATATCACAGAGGTTCCACCTTATCACCAAATTAACTTACCTATGTCGGTTAGAATCAGTATTAACAAGGTTTCTAAAAGCCAAGGTCTGTCATCATGGTGGGAGCCAGAGATCGAGATCGACATATATCTCCCTTTATCTTGGCCAATGTGAAAAGTAGAGAAAATAGGAAAGAAATGAGTTTTTTGAGATCCTGACATCCAAGATTAGCAACTATATTAAGGTTGGTTTTAAAATTTATTAACTACAAAAATCCATTTAAGAAAATATAAATGTATGATTGAAAAATGTTGACCAATATGTTTATATTGTGTTGTTGAATATCTCACTATCATTTTATATGTGCGGAGATATTAGTGCCGAGATTATGTATTGGATTAGGGGTGCCATGACCAGCAACCATGTTAAGAGTGGCAAAAATTTGTAAATTCTTGTGCATCGACCAGCCTTCATCATCTTCTACTTAAGTTACAGGACATTGTCATTCAGAACGTACTGATGCTTCCAACAAGGAAATGGACAAGGTGTCACCTTCTTACCAACATAAAAGCATGCATTAAACTCCATAAAGTATTCTAAAACCACATCAAATGATCTGCCTTTGGTGACTACTGGTGCTTCTAGTGAACTTCAAGAGAACATAGATGCCACCTACAAAGGGCCACGATCGGAAACCATCATCATGTTCTCAAAGAAAAGAAGGGAAAAAAGATGAATATAATCATCAAGTCAAGCACTGAAGTCAGAAAAACATATGCAAGGCTGAAAATAACTTTATTTTGAAGGCTGAAAATAACTTGATGGGCAAAACATGACAAATCTTAGAGTCTAAGAAAATTGGCAACCAAAATTGCAGGCTGTTGCTTCTCACATGGTGTCCTCTCTTGGTGCCATAAAAGCATCATGTGCATGTCAGTCATGCTCTGCCATCTATTCTGTGTGCACATCTAGAATCATGCATTAGCAAGCAAGTGAAAGCTTTGGCCCTCTGCATCATAATAATCAAGCCTGCCGCATCCGACAGTCCATAAGATCTTGCCATCACAGATGGGCAGGGATTTCACCACACAAACATGATACCATGACCAGTTTTCTGTTGCTAGCAAATTGATGCTGTACTGATTTATCTCTTATCAGAGACATAAATAGCCTGCCAACTGCCCAACAACCGATATTATACTCAACAAACTTTGCTGTCCTCTGATGCAGAATTAAATTAAAAGTTTCATGTTTTGCATCAAATGGAAAGGCAACCTCTGGACCAGCATGCTCACACTCTGCTGTCCAGTGTATGGCTTCACTTAAAACAACAGGTGCCTGACAGTGTCTGGCAAGGGACATTGCTGTTTCTTCTCCATGACTCTGAACCTAGAGTAAGGACCTCAGATGGCATAGTCTGGTCCAGGCAATGTACAAACTGAATCACTTTATATTCACCTATAGAGATATCAAATGTTATAGCCATTACGGGAGGAAGGCGCCTTTAATCCTACATAGGTTGTGAGTCAAAAAAGACTCTGACTTATATAGGATCGAGATCTTCTCTATCCTAACGAGGTGCCTTTTACATAGGATAAAACCGTGAGACCCAAAACAGCATCCCGACATATCAGAGGCCACTAACTCAAGAAGGCACGTGACATGCTAGAAGTCAAAGCAGACAATACTTTGCCAAGATGGGCGTAGAGACTGACCCATCCGAGCCTCTAACCGCAACAATGGCCTATGATGTCTTCAAGAAGTATTATTAAGTTTCTAAGTCCCGGGGTTTCCATGACAGCACTCCTGAGCCCAGAACACAAGTCAAGCCATACTAGGAATTTTCCATGACATATTCCTCGAACTGACTTATTGAGAGCTCCTTGTTTGATCTCCAGTTCAGAATAATGACGTTATCAACTTATTCTTGTTAGGTCCATTTTAAACTGCTGGAGAGCAAAACAAGGTTCATATGTTGAAGTATGCCATAACTTGGAGAAAGACCTGAATCTGGTGACAGATTTTGTAGGAAGATTTGAAAGTATTTTAATCATAACGTTGGGTGGTAGCTTTTTGATCTTTCTGTTTCCTCTCCAAAAGGAAAACATTATAGAACTTTTCCTGCTGTGCATGCTCACACATGAAACAGATGTTAGGGTATAAAGTCAACAGGTTTTCTGGACAATAATACTGTCCTAATATATGATACAACAAAATCTAAAGAATGGATGAAAAAGGAGATTGCAAACACGAGGATGGCAAACAAGTTTTCTCTTATTTATCATCAAGCACGATAACATTCTTACCAAGAGAAACGGATCAACACTGTTAATTAGATATCCACAAATGTTACGACATTCTGACATTCGACAACTTTGACAATGCAATCAAAAGAGAGAATAAATCAGTATAAATAACACTGCCATCTTTGAGGTCAAACCACAAATCTTGCTGTGCTATTATCGTTAGATACCACAATAAGCAAATAGGAATTGCTCCATCCTGCTAATTCCAGAAACAAGGAGTGACTTGGACTGAAAATAAACAAAAGGTAGCAGCAGTGACAGTTTATAGCATTTCTATCAAGATCCATTCACCTATGCTGCTCTACTTTATCAAATATCAGAAGTTGATTATTGTACAACATTCTGTGCACATTGCAGTTGTCTTTGAAATGAAAGTTTTTATTCTACAAGGAAAGCATTTAACTAAAGCATTAGAAGTCTCGTAAGAAAAAGATCTGAGATGTTGGTAATTCTCCATCAAGACTATATTTGAAACGAATACAAGGGGCAGCAGAATGCGAACCACCATGACATATTAGTCGTATGATCTCAAATTCAGTGTTTATACCATGGGTTTGCCTACAACAAATATAAAGTTGATTATATGTAGCAAGTTGACGAAGTGGACATGGAGCCACAGAGGAATCATGGACCGGTGATATAGATACGGTACTACTTTGTGTTACTGCACTTCACTCTTCTCTCCCAATCTGAGCGGGGGGAGGTGGGGGCGGTTGGGGGAAGGAAATTGTGGAAGGGATTTGGATTTCATTGGAATGGGGAGGGTGTTGTGGAGGACTGAGGGTTTAGGTTTGGGAAGCAGAGGGGACACTTTGAGAGAGAGAGAGAGCATAAACCAGGTAGGTGGTGTTCTGGCAGTCAATGGCTGATCATGATCATTTTGGATAAATGGAGAGAGATAAAGGTGTTATTGGCAGCATTTGCAAGTTGGGAAAGAGAGGGAAGACTCCGGTCTCTGTGTTGTACAAGACTTTGAAGGAAGAGCAGCTTTTTTCTTTTCTTTTCTTTTTTTTTTTTTTTTTTTTTTTTTTTTTTTTTTTTTTTTTTTTTTTTTTTTTTTTTTTTTTTTTTTTTTACGATGTAATGCACAGCACATCATCCATCGTATGATAGATTGTCGCATGCGGATGCATATTCTTGCATGCGGCTTTGTGCAGTCATTTATCGTGCAATGGATAGAGTACATTGTGCATCACACGATGCGGTGCACATGATTTTTTTTTTTTTTTGATGTGTTTCACTCATGAAAGCAAAAATCCACTCTAGATGCAATATAAAAAATAAAATAAAAATAAAAACTAAAATTCATATGAAGGTGCAGCAATACTTTCCCCGATTGTATAACATCTAGGTACAATATATAAAAAAAATTAGAATAAAAATAAAAGCTAGAATTCATATAAAGGTGCAGCAATACTTTCCTCCATTGTATAGCGTATTATGTATAAGCAAAAAAAAAAAAAAAAAGGGTGATCTATACTGCCATAAAATCTCGTAGAGGGAAGCATGTGAGAGAGCAAAAAAAAGAGTTTTTAAAAAAAAAATCTACTCACCCTTTCAATTAAACAAATACAAGAGAGATTAGCATTGACAATAAAAACTTTTCAGTCCACCCTTTACAAATAAAAAAAAGGGTTTAAACTACAATAAAAACTCATAATTCACTCTTTTTAATATAGTATTGATAATAAAAACTTGGCGCTATCGGATAGCTTACTGTCGAGCAGCCCAGAAGTGGGCACAATTCACTCAATATAGTATTGATATAAAAAGGTTCGCCTACCCATTCCCCGGCTCCCCCTCCCTCTCCGATTAATGTTGATAGAATTTTTCAAACTTTCAATTAAATGGGCTTGCTTACTAAATTAGTCCATGGGATTTAGTCTAAAAATTATTTAAATTTTTGATTTTTCAAAAGTTAGAATACCATCCCCGAAGCCACAACCCTCATAGTTTTGTTGATAATCAAATGGAACTGCATGGATGGCATTTTTTTATGATATAACAAGAAGAGACCACTTACAATACTGAAAAAGGAGACAATTAGGAGAGAAAATTGCTGTGTCAGTAGATAATTAGGGAAAATTTCCATCAAAATAAAAGAGAAATGGGCTCTACTATGCAAAAGGAAAAAAAATAAGAGAGAAAAGAGCTCTAATTTGAGAGAGAACAAAGCAAATTGATTCAAAAAAAAATGAAACTCAAAATTTTGAAAGTTCCTTTTGTTTCCATTACTTTCTTGCGTTATAGAGTATCGAAAAGAACAAATGAAAAGATGGATGATTAACTCACAATCAAAATATTGAAAAACTTTCATGTTATTTTTAGCTACATTCTCTTCTACTATTATTTTTGCAGAAGCAACCTTAACATTATGCTTTCATTACTTTCAGTAACACTCATACAATAAACTCATGCAGCAATGGATTCGATGTAGGATATAAAAAAGATAAGATGAATAAGAGATTGTAGGACTTGCTTTACAAGTGCTTCCATTTCAACAATATATCTGCTGCTCTCTCACTAATAAATGCATACATCTCCTTCCATTATTGGGAAGTAGCATCAACAGTATTTATATTGTGGCATTATATAAAGAATGCGGTAAGAAAAATAAGAAGATTGATCGATAAAAGCAAGGGAGGAACGAAGAAGACTATTAGAATGAACTATTATTGGTCCTACACCCGTGCAATGCATGGAAATTTGAATAAAAAATTATAAATGATAAAAAAAATAATATTTTTATAAAATTACATAAAATAAAGATGAAATATAGTTAAAAATGAAAAAATTAATAACAAATAATAAAATTAAACTCATATAAGAAAAAAATAAAGAAAAAGCAAAGGATGAAAAAAGAAGATCGATATATCCAATGTTGGAAAATACCAATATGTTCCTATTTTTCGGAAAGCACTTCTTATTGTTTTAAGTCTCTAATAGCAAAGGCAAATAGATGTTTTTAGGTTTTGTATCTATTGTTTAATTCTCAATGAGCAACTAAGCAAAAAAGAAAAGATCCAATGAGGAAAGAAAACAGCATTTATACCAGATAACTATTGGCAAGCAAAAATTGAAAGTGAGAACTTTAAATTGGAATGCATAATTCATTCTTCCCTTTTGATAGAATTTAAAGTGTAAAACACTAATACAAATGATATCAAAATTTCATAAAATTAATATCCATAACTCAGAATTTTAAATTAATATATCCAAACATCCCATCAACTTTAAACAAAAGCAAAAGAAGGCAGGTTCCTTCAACAAAAAATATCATCATTTTATGTTTCTTAAAAAAAAATAATATAATAATAAAATCTTTCATATTGCACCTCAATCCTTTTCTACCTCAAATCTTCATTAAATACTTCATCACTGCACCTCTTGGTAGGATTAAGTTTTTTAAGAGGGATCACACCACTCTTATTTTCATTTTGTTCAGAAAAATAGGTCTGAAATAATTTTAAAATTTCACATACTAATTAATCATCTCATCGTATAAAGAAAAGATCTAAGATATAACAACAATAAATAAATTTCATTTCTAATTCAATAAAATAAGCACTATCGAACCTTATCAAGACTATTTTTATTTTCGAAACGGTCATCAAAACTCTAAGACTATTTCTGTTCAACATAATCCTGCTGCATCAAATAAAATAAATGAACATAGAAATCAATAATAATATGATGATTAAATAGATAAGCATACAGAAATTATGAATATATAAGAAAAAAAAATAATATTGTACCGAGGAAGAATAAGGAGCAATACTAAAGGACTTAATAAGTTCTTCATCTGAGCAGTCCTTCATAATAGAATATATGTTGAACTCTTCCATTAAGTTTTCTTGCTTGATTTGAATTTTGAATAGATATTATTTTTCAATTAACAAATGCTAACATCTTTCCCATTCTGCCAAATATAATTTTTTAATAGTGCTAATTGAATGCAATGAATTATAAAATAGTTAATAATTTTATTTAAATATTATAATTGAAAGCTATCAATTACAAAATAGTTAATAAAATATGACTAAAATATTTTAATTTACCTTGATTTATTTTTCAAATAATTTATATGCAGAGATTCCTACTAAGTAATAAAAGATTCAATGAACATCACTGCAAAAGAGAAAGTAATTAAGCAATCATCAGGAAGAAATAATTATAGACCATTGTAAACACAAAGCCCCCAAAAATTATAATATGTAAATATAAAATCTATTACAGATGCAAACCTTATAAGAGTAAAGTTTATATTGCATAGCATTGGTATCATAAATTATAGAAGACAAAATTAACAGTGTCAACTGTTGCTGAAACAAATCTTTTTAGTTTATATTCTGAAAAAAAATTTTGAAGACAACATTTCTTGTAGACTCGACACTCACATCTTCATCTTCAGTAATCAAAATTTTTAATCCTCTTCTGCTTTTCACCCTTGATATTGCAACATAAAGCTGTCCGTGACTGAAAACTGGTTTTGGAAGATACAAACCAACATGGAAAAGAGCCTGCTCTTGGCTTTTATTTATAATCATTGCAAAGCATATAGCCAATGGATATTATCTTTGTTGAAATTTAGAAGGCAATCTAGAATCAGAAGGAATCAAATTCATTCGAGGTATGAATACCTTTTCACCCATATTGCTCCCTGAAATTATTTTCTTTCAATTACATGTTTTCCTAATTGTGTAATCACCAATCTAGTTCTATTGCACAATCCTTTTCGTTGATCCATGTTCCTAAGTAACATAATAGGAATTACTCTTTTCAGCATCAATTTGTGGTTAGGAATACCTGAATACCTAATGCTATTCAAATATTCAGGTGTATGTACATCTTCATTATTTTCTTCATTTATATTTGATTTGAAAATAAAATCTGAGCTTAAATATATCTTCTTCTTAACAAGCATCAAAGATAAAATATATTTATTGATCTATTCTACTACTTCAAAAGCAAAGCAAAAATAGTATTTTTTTGAAAGAACTTTGGATTAGTCATATTCTCCAATAAAGAAGGATACGTGCTATTGACTATATTAGCAAGTAGATTATTAGAATTTTTATTAAGATATCATTAGGAATGGCGATAACAGCCTCACCGTCGTTTGGCTCTCCTTCTTTTCCATCTCCTATTCTCCATATCTACTCTAAAAAATTCTGAATTCTAGCCAAATCAAAAGTTGAAGATTCACTCGCAAGTCTCATATTTCTTGTCAATTTGAAGATTTGACACTAATTCCATAAATAAGAAGTATTAATGGCTGAATTTACAATATCTTGCCTACTCCCTTTTGGAATTATGGGAAGAATTTGTCTAAAATCATCATCGAATACAACAACTTTTCTACCAAAAGGATCTTGCAAACTGTTTGGATTGGAGAACCTCAAAAAATTTCTTAAAGACCTATCCAAAGCTTCAAAATAATATTTATGCACCATAGGTGCTTCATCCCAAATAATCAACTTCGTAATGGTTAAAAGTTCAGCGATAGGACTACCTTGTTTGATGTTGCAAGTAGAGTTTTCATTAATTATCAAGGATATTCCAAATCTTGAATGCGCAATTCTACCACCTGAAAGAAGTAAAGATGCTATTCCACTGGAAGCCACAGTGAGAACAATCTCTCCTGTTGACCGTAAAGGAGCTGCTAAAGTTCGATAAATGAAGATTTTTTTATTCCTCCATTACCATAAATGAAGAAAACACCTCTTTATTGCCTAATACAACATTTATGATTTTTTCATATACTGACTTCTGTTCATCAGTTAGATTAAAGAAAAGATTGTTATGCTCTTCTATTAATTTGGATCTGTCATAACAAAGTTCATCTTGAATCAACCTATTTTGTCCTTCTGAAATATGCACATCATTTGGAAAGGGCATAAAGGGATATTGCTTAAGACTCCTTCCATTATTTTGCAAAGGAGTGAATGTAAAAAATTAATGAAGAAATCGATAATAGATAGAAAAATCTATAAATATTAATATTTAAAAATAATATATATAACTTATGAATGTTACCTTCATGTTGAAGCAAGATCTTTTGTTTGTAAAGAATATCATCAGTCAAAAATTCTCATATCTCTTTACAAATATTTTTTGGTCTAGACATAATATTGGATAATAACAAACATACAAATAAAATCTTAAGATAATCAGCTGATCTCCAAATACTTGCTTCTCGTATTCCATCAATAAATTCTTTATCATCATCCAATAATCCTATTGAGAAACATGCATCTCGAAAAAATTTATATAACACCTCATCAAAGATTTGGATGTCTTCATAGCATTTGGACCCTCTTACTATATTCAACAAAATCCTCATATAATACAATTCACCAACATAAAATAGTCTTCCAATTGAGAAGCCTTGTTGTCTTGAGAACTATTTTTTGGGACCTTGTTTCCATACAAACTTATTCGAAAATTCTGCATAGGTCAACTCCTTAGCTTTCACATATTTTTGATTTGCTTCAAACCAAGCTAATAACATTGATCAATTAATTGAAGGCCTATTCATAATAGATATAATATCCTCATGATCATATACGCAACATACTGCTCATTTGAAAGGTGAAAAAATAATCTTTGAACTAGAAGATCTCTGAAATGAATATCAAATTTAAATATTCTTCAAGCTGCCTCACATGGAGAAATCCATCTTCTCCAATAATTATTTGTGGAACAAATTTCTTAGGAAAGTGCTTGGAACACCTATTATCTTTCATACATGGAGAATTCAAATTTGCTGAGCCACAAGGACCATGAATCATAAAATTACTAAGAGCTTCAAACAACTCATGATTGGTTTCTTTATCAAAAATTTCAGCAAAAATGATTTTATCAATATTTTTAGCAGTGAAAATTTAAATTCAGCATTCAAAAAAAGCAATATATGAGCGTGGGGTAAATCACACTTTTGAAATTCAATTGTAGCTATCACTGAAAATAAAGTGAAATAAATATAAAAAATATGTAAAGGATGTAAGAATCATAAAAAAATATTTTGAATGATATATCATTAAATTAATAAATGTTATACTGATAAATAGAGATAGAAACGATAATAACTCTAAGGAATTCAAAAAAGAACATTAATAAAAAGCATACCGGCTCTTGCTTTATCAAAAAATTATCATTACCTCAAATCTCTAATTAGTTCATCCAATTTTATTTTGAAAACTCTATAAAGAATATCAGGTCTGTCCTTGGTCCTGAGAGCTTTCTTTTGAAAAAATCTTACAATTTCTGACCACTTTGAATTGTAAGTAAAAGTTATAAACAAATCAGGATATCCAATCCTTTGACAAATGGCTATGGCATCTTGATAATTCTGAATCATGTATCAAGCCCCACCAGTAAAAGAAGAGGGTAAAACTATTCTCTTGCCATATGAAGAAGAATTAGTTTCTCCTCTAACAATAGCTTTCATAAGACCCTTATAAATATTAGCTCTTAATTGCTTTTGATGAAACCGTATGTAAGATAGTCTTGTTGATTCTATCATTGAATAGGCATCCACTAAAAGCTGTTAGAATAATTTTCTAGAAAATAAAATAGTCTCTGCTTCACTATTTCTATTTTGAATCCAAAATGCAAAGTATTCTCTCATAGAGACAGTTTTTCTCTTATTGGATGCTAAATTTCTTGAATCTCTTCTAGGAATATCATCTCGATAGCCATCTTCTCCATAAGAAAATAAAAGAGAGTACTACAATGCAAGATAAGCAAGATGAATTTCACTAATACGTTGCAATGATCCTCTCTATATTTCTATAATGATATCTGTTGAGATCACGCGCACCGGATAGGATCGACCTAGGCTTTTGATCTAATGTCTAATCTCTTTGAGATAATTCGCCAAACATATTGCAGGCATAAATAAACAAAGACAAAGAAATCAAGATTTACGTGGTTCGGCACAAGGGGCCTACATCCACGGAAAGGAGGAGCAATCCACTATAAATCCGTCCCGAAAAATAGGTACAATATGAGGTATAAAATATCCAAAACTGAAATCAACAAGAAGGCAACAGAGTATCGAATAGAAGGCAACAAAGATCCAATCGGATCTACCAATCTCAACCTCGGCAATAGATCAAAGGTAAGAGAATATCTGAGGTGAAGATACATTTCTCAATCCTCGATAAAAAATCAAGATGAATACCTCCTTACCAATCGAAGAAGCATTCAATCATCAGCACAGGGCATCTGTGAAATCAGAAGGAAGAAGAAAGGTAGAACACCAACCAAAAACCTTCATCCACCAGTAACTCAAGAAGAAAGAGAGACGACACACCAGGAAGAACACCAACAGAATACCAGCGAAAAAATGCCAGGAAGAACACCAGCGGGAGAAAGCCAAGAATCAAGCCCGCGCAAGAACACCAGGAACCACCGCGCACCCCTTTGAAATAAAAAAGGATGCCGCGGCCTCCTTTTAAAGAAGAAAAAACAAGCTCCGCGAAATAGAGGTTCACCCGAAGAGGAATTCTAAGCTGTCACGAGAGATAAACAAAGAAAGAATATATATATAATTATTTTACAGAAAACCCCCTGATCTCTCTATAATTTTGGAGCAATATATAACAATCCTCCTCCTTGCGACAAATATTGTACCTTTTATATCAGATGTGAAAAAAAAAAATTTATAACCTCCTCCTCACCACAAGCCCCACAGGGCATTACCAAATGCTTATACCAATCAAGTTCAGGAAATTCTTGAACTTAATTGCAGGGATTGGTTTAGTGAACATGTCGGCCAGATTATGGGCAGTGTAAATTTTTTGAAGCCTGACATCACCTTTCTCTACCAGATCTCTGATGAAGTGATACCTGACATCTACATGCTTTATTCGTTCGTGATACATCTGATCTCTGACAAGGTGCAAAGCACTCTAACTGTCACAATGAATGTCCAAATAATCCTGTTCGAGACTCAAATCCTGTACCAACCCTTTTAGCCAAATAGCTTCCTTTGCTACCTCTGTCAATGCCATATATTCTGCTCAATGGTAGATAAAGCAACTATAGACTGCAAAGTAGCCTTCCAACTGACTGCACATCCAGAAAGAGTAAATACATATCCGGTCAAAGATCTTCTTCTGTCCAAGTCACAAGCATAATCTGAATCACAAAATCCTGTAACTATGCAATTACTCTATACAGTAAATATCAATCTCAATTTAGAAGTACCTTTTAGATATCTAAGTATCCATTTCATAGCTGACCAGTGAGCCTTTCCAGGCTTATCCATGTATCTGCTTACAACGCTTACTGTCTGTGAAATATCAGATCGAGTGCAGACCATCGTGTACATGATGCTGCCAACTGCGCTCGCATATGGCACTCTAGACATATATCTCTCCTCATCCTCAGTCTGAGGAGAGTCTTTGGCAGAAAGTCTAAAATGACTGGCAAAGGGGGTAGTGACAGGCTTAACTGTACACATACCAAATCTGTCCAAGACTTTTTCAATATAACTATGCTGAGTAAAAAAAATCTACTTGACTGCCTGTCATGAATAATCTCCATCTCAAGTATCTTCTTTGCCGGTCCAAGGTCCTTCATATCAAATGCAGTACTGAGCTCGACTTTCAGTTTCGGATGATTGACATGTCCTTGGCTGCAATTAACATATCATCCACATATAATAACAAAAGGACCCATCTGAAAGCTGCTGGTGATACACACAACTGTCATATGGAGATCTACTGTATCCATGGTCGACCATAAATCTGTCAAATTTGTGGTACCACTGTCTTGGAGACTGCTTGAGACCATATAATGATCTCTTGAGTAAGCATACATGATCTTCTTTATTTGGAACCTCAAAACTAGGTGGTTGTTGCATATAGATCTGTTCCTCTAAATCACTGTGAAGAAAAGCTGTCTTAACATCTAGTTGTTCCAGCTCTAAATTTTGAGAAACAAAAAAGCAAATAACACACGGATAGAAGAGTGTTTGACTACAGGAGAAAATACCTCCTTGTAATCAATACCCTCTCGTTGATTGTATCCCTTTGCTACTAACCTAGCCTTATATCTAAAATCTTGAGGAGTTGCTCCTTCTTTCCTTTTGAAGATCCATTTGCAGCCAATTACCTTCTCACCTTTTGGTAATTTGACTAACTTTCAAGTCTGATTCTTTTCTAGAGACTGAAGTTCTTCAACCATAGCCATGGTCCATTTATCAGCCCGTGAACTACTAATAGCCTCCTGATATGTGGTTGGCTCATCACCAATGGTGTCTGCAACACTCAGAGCATAATAGACTAGCTCAGCACAAGCAGAATCCTCAAAACCATACCTTTGAGGTGCTCTGATCTGACGCCTGGATCTTCGAGTGGCAATACTATCAATCTGATCCTGATCTTGTAATGTCACTTCCTCCTGAGTCTGAATCTCTGCATCTGTCTGTTGTTGTTGTTCATTATAAGTATCTTCACTTAACTGCTACTGCTGTGATTTAACAATCTGATCAATATCTACAACAGTCCTATCCTGCTGACCCCGATCCTGATCTCTCTAAGAAGAATTAGGCTGTAGCTGTCTTGAAGCAGTGGCTGTCTCATGAAATGTCACATCCCTGCTGACTAGAAATCCTTGAGATGCAGGCTCTATGCATCATAATCTATAGCCCTTTACCCCATATGCATATCCAATAAATATGCACTTTTTAGCCCGGGGGTCCAACTTTCCATCTCTTACATGTGCATAAGCTGGACACCCAAAGATTCTGAGTACTGAATAGTCTGCAGGTCTTCCTGTTCACATCTCTTCCGGAGTCTTCATGCTTAATGCTGATGCTGGAGATCGGTTTATAATATAGCAAGCTGTGTGAGCGGCCTCTGTCCAAAAATCTCTACTTAATCCAGAACTAGATAGCATAGATCTGACTCTCTCTAATAGTGTGCGGTTCATGCGTTCTGCCACACCATTCTGTTGAGGTATACCCACTGTTGTTCTATGTCTAATAATGCTTCTGACTTGTAAAAGTTATCAAATTCTGTAGAACAAAATTCTAAACCATTATCAGTCCGAAAAATTTTCACCTTCCTTTCAGTTTGCCTCTCCACCATAGACTTCCACCTTTTGAATGTTTCAAATACATCATTCTTATTTTTAATGGTGTATATCCAGACTTTTTGGGAGTAATCATCAATAAAAGTAAGTATATATCTTGATCCACCCTTGGATGTAATTGAGGCAGGTCCCCATAGTCAGAATGAATATAGTCTAATATACCAGTAGTCCTATACACGCCTGTAGTGAAGCTGACTCTGTATTGTTTTTCAAATATGCAGTGCTCACAGAATTCAAGTGCACCAATCTTCTGACCACTCAGCAGACCACGTCTGCTCAACTCCTATAGACCTATGTCTGAAATGTGTCCTAGTCTCTGGTAATGTGTCAACTACTCAATAGAAGATTGTACTGCTGATGCCTGACCAACAACTGTACTGCTATCCAGGTAGTAAAGGGTGCCACTTAATTTATCTCTCAATAAAGTTAATACCCCTTTATTGATAGTTATAGATCCTCTACCCCATCTGTCCTCATATCCTGCTCTGTCAAAGGCATGTATTGAGAGAAGGTTCCTTTTTAATTTAGGAACATATCTGACATCATCCAATATCACCACGGTATTTGAATTAGATTTAATTTGTATCGTTCCAATACCTTCTATATTACAGATACCATCATCTCCAAGAAGAACAGTACCACCTTCACAAGATCTAAAGAAAGAGAACCATTTCTTGTGAGGTGTCATGTGGAAGGATGCTTTAGAATCCACGATCCTAGTGTCAGCATGACTAACACTGCAGGCAGCTGTAAATACTGCATCATCTGGTATACTGCTATAACTTGCTGAAGAAACTGTAATTGATGCTGTATCAGAGATTATTTCTTTATCTTTTTGTTCCTTCTTCCTTTTAGATTGTAGAAGTGTACATCAGATTTTCAGTGGCCTGGCCTTTTGCAATAGTGACAAATACCTGGTCTTTTCGGCCTAGACTTTGATCTATTTTTGGACTTACTTCTATCATGTCCCTCTTTTTTTTGTTCATCTCTACCTCTAACAGTAAGACCTTGAGCTAGAGTCTGAGCCTGATGCTGAAGCTGTACTTTTAATCTAAGTTCATTGGATAACAAGGTTGCTTCTACTTTTCAAGACTTATTGTTTCTCTTCCATAAAGCATGGTAGTGGTAATATGCTCAAAGACTTAGGCAAAGAGTAAATTAGAATCAAAGCCTTATCTTCTTCATCTACATCGACACCAACATTTACTAGATCAAGCAGGAGCTTATTATACTCATCCAAGTGATCCTTAAGTGAAGTTCCTTCTGTCATGCGAAATGTGTATAATTTTTTCCTCAAATATAATCTATTAGTTAGGGATTTTGCCATATATAAACTGTCTAGTTTTTTTCATACACTTTTGGCTGTATCTAGTTCCACAACATTGCGTAGGACTTTATCACTTAAACCTGAAAACAAGGTTCCTAGGGCTCTCTCGTTAATTTCTTCTTTAGCAGCCTCATTATCTCCGAGATTGAATCCATACCCTTAAGGGCTTTTGCTACACTTTCTTTAACCAACAAATATTTCATCCTTACCTTCCATAGTGAAAAGTCTCCCGTGCCATCAAAGACGGCCACTTCATGCCTGATGGTGGTGGAGTGAGAGACGCCGAATCATTAGCCATTAAAAAATTTTATTTCTTGTCACCAACCATCCAAGTGCTCTGATACCAATTGTTGAGATCACGCGCACCAGATAGGATAGACCTAGGCTTTTGATCTAACATCTAATCTCTTTGAGACAATTCGCCAAACACATTGCAGGCATAAATAAACAAAGACAAAGAAATCAAGAGCCTACATCCACGGGAAGGAGGAGCAATCCACTATAAATTATCCTGAAAAATAGGTACAATATAAGGTATAAAATATCCAAAATCGAAATCAATAAGAAGGCAACAGAGTATCGAATAGAAGGCAACAAAGATCCAATCGAATCTACCAATCTTAGCCTCGGCAATAGATCAAAGGTAAGAGAATATCTGAGGTGAAGATACCTTTCTCAATCCGCAAAAAATCAAGATAAATACCTCCTTACCAACGGAAGAAGTGTTCGGTCATCAGCACAAGGCATTCGTGAAATCGAGAAGGAAGAAGAAAGGTAGAACACCAACCAAAAACCTTCATCCACCAATAACTCAAGAAGAAAGAGAGACGACACACCAGGAGAATACCAACAGAACACCAGCGGAAGAATGCCAGAAGAACACCGACGGGAGAAAGCCAAGAACCAAGCCCGCGCAAGAACACCAGGAACCACCGCGCACCCCTTTGAAATAAAAAAGGATGCCGCGGCCTCCTTTTAAAGAAGAAAAAACAAGCTCCGCGAAATAGAGGTTCACCCGAAGAGGAATTCTAAGCTGTCACAGGAGATAAACAAGGAAAGAATATATATATATATAACTATTTTGCAGAAAACCCCCTGATCTCTCTATAATTTTGGAGCAATATATAACAATATCTCTATTAGTAGTTGTGTCTCCAATGTCTCATACAATTAATGCTGCAACTTCATCAATTTCAGAAATATTGTATGTCCTAACATCAAAAGCTCTCCTTGCAATCAGCCTCAATTTTACATTGATATTTTTGTCTGTATTAAATCTATCTTTAACCATCCTAAATGATTTAGCCAGCACATTGTGCTCATCTAACATTTTCTTCAGTTCTTCTACAATAAAAGGATCATAGTCCCCCTCATTGTTGTCTCTATGACTGAAATATAATAATTTATCCGATTGTATTAGAACATAAATTAAGATATTTTAAAAAAATTATGCATTCAATGTCAAAAATAATTATAATGACAATTTTTACACTATGATTTAAGCAGGACATATGAATTAATTTATACATAATCATGATAATAATATATATTTGTATTCAATAGAATATACTATCGAATCTCATTTAGATGCTCACCAAAATATGAAACAAATATAATATAAAAAAAAAATATTATAAAATTATGAAAAAAATAATTTGTTCCATATCTTGCTGCATTAATTCTATTCGAAACCTCATTTTTAGTATCAAAGATATATAGTTGAGCAAACTTGAGAGTTGATCCTGGAATTGGTAGCAAACTACCAATTAAGTGATAATTCTGACCATGCAATGAAAACTGGTATGGTCCATGATGGCGATTTATGTTTGTATCAATTTTTTCTCCCAACGATGTAAAAGCATACATATTGTTGTATCCTTAAATTAATTCTCTGAAATATTTATTCAACCTATTATTATTTTGTAATAGATTCTTGAGTAGTTCAAGAGGATCTTTCAACATAGGAAGCTGAATTTTTTCTTGCATACAACACAAAGAGAACATAGGATTTCTTGCTTGATGCCTCTTATCTAGTCTTTCCTCATACCATAATAAAGCATCACAAGACTTGCATGGCCATGTTGGATCTCCAATATCTCAATAAATTATATGATAAAAGATAAATTTTACTTTAGAGAATCATATAGTATTTATTTAAGAAATAAATAATGATAATAAATATATGATTGTGAGGCTTATCTTCGATGCATATTTCAAAATTTTGATTGTTAGACAGTTCAGTAAAATCATTTCCTGCACAAATACTTACTACTATTTAATTCTTGAAAAGAAATAGAAAAAAAAGATGCATGAAATATAGAACTACCAAATTTAAAATACCTCCAAATATTGTTTCAAAATCTATCTTGACTGCCACATTAGCAAAACCATTATTAGATGGTTCATCTGCTTCAAAATATTTTGAAAAATCAAGTATTTTTGAAGATAAAGATGGAAGAATTATGCTATTCTGCGTGATATACTTTTCACTTCCAACTCAAACTTGAGTTTCTGTAATTACAGTACTGTTAGAAGCATTGATTCCACTAACTAACTCAGTTTGAGATGAAGATAAGATAATGAAAGGGTTCTTCAAAATGATGGATGATCTCAGCTTAGAATAGCCATTATGAGATTTAATATTAGAAGAGTCATATTCTGTAACACAGTTTGAGAAAGAGAGTAATAAGAAATAACTATCTGATGAAACTACCATATAAAAATAACAATTCAAAATTGACGAATGACAGAATTTATAATATTAATAAGTAATGGTAAATACCATTAGAAATATCTCTTAAAAAAATTTTGGTATATTATTTTAAGACAGTCTCTCTCAAAACTTGGATGAAGAAGCAATTGAAACTGCATAATTAATTAGAATTAAGATATTTCATAAAAAATAGATCAAAAGTGCAGGAAAATAGCAGATATAATATAACCAAAACCTTGTGAGGAATTTGTTATGAGCAATGACAATGAGGTATCATTAAACTTTCTTTTGGAAGATGTATTAACTTCTAATTGAGAAAAGTTATGATTGATAGATGAAGAAAGATTGAAAGCACAGTCTAGAGAAGAAGAATTGCCCGCTTAAGGATATAATTCGTTTAAAGATATTATATATAAAATATAATTCATAAGTATATAAAATGAAAGTATCCACTTATGTTGGATAGCATAATACCTTTTAGAATGGGTTTGCATCATAATCATTTTTCACTTTAATCTAACTTGTTTGCTATTTTCTTTATTCATTTGAAATATCTCCATTCGCTATAAATTCTCCTTCTTTCAAAGAGACTTATATAAATGCTGCTCAATGGCAAAACTACAACTATATTTTAAAAGATAAATAAAGATATAAAGAAAGAGGTTATTCTAGAGAATGAAATGACACCGCAATCCATGGTTAAAATTGTCTATCTAGTTATATCTTTTAAGATATATTTTTTTGATTTCTTCACTTTAATTTTGCTTTATTTATTTTTTTTAAAGATGAACTAACAGAGTAGTTACACAAAATTAAAGTAGTGAACCAAAATCTTATCAAACATCTCCTAATACCCAAACAAAGATTATTTTACCTAGTCACTGTATCCTCTGGCTTTTTTATTATATTATTCATCTTACATGCTTTACGATGCTATGAAAGTAAGAAGCAAAGTAATAACCACCATCAGAATTACTTCATGAGCAAAACAAAGCTGATAGCTAGAACACAGTGAATTCTATGGCACTGCCACCCAGCTGTGGCTGCCAGAGGACTGAATTAGTAAAAGGATTTTAAAGACTGATATTTAGTTTGTAAAATATTAAGTGATCATATAAATATTTTCTCAGAAAAATAAAAGAATACAAACTCTTATCTCCAGTTATAATTAAAAATTTATAGAATATTATGATTTTAAATACCTAAAAAGATAAATATCTATCTCCCAGCTATATGTACGATTTATCAACCCAACACCAGAAGATTCGCATGCAGGTGCATTGGTGTTTCTACGTCGGTGCTTGCCTTTACTTTTAAAGTTTTAGGTTAAGTACATGATTCGGTTTCCTTAAAACATAAAATGCAAAATTCTTAATCACATTTCTACGCCTAAGACCTGAACAAAATATATTGAAAGAAAGGCAGCACAAATCTGCTTCCTTATTGGCATTGCCATTCTTTCCACAATAGTACAAGATTGTATCATAGGGACATTACTGCAGATGAACACCTTGGTTACATTATAAAGTTTGGGAATTAAAAAGCCAATTCAAATCGTCCCACCTCACAAATACCACAACATGCTCCAGATTAAGAGAATAAGCAATATGTCTTTTAAGATTAACATCCCAATAATCCTTAGAATCTATAAATCACCTCCGATTGGATATGAAATTATAGATTTCGGATTGGAATCGAAAATCTAAATTGAGAAGTGGTGACCCTTATCACTCAAATTTAGAGCTTAAGGAATGAAACGTTGTTCAAATTGAGGCTCCGATTGAATTTGTGACACTGATCGAGATTGGAGACGACGATCAGATCTTGGAAGAAAATAAAAATTATTCCAATAGAAGGAATTACAAAGGCAGACAATTACAAAATAGTTAAGCATTCAATTCTATAGTCACTCTTACTAACCAAAAGCATATAAGTGGTAACAGAAAAGAAAATAAAACTAAACTAAACTAAAAACATGCACACTGTAGAAATGGATCCTCTGCAGTACTCAAAAAGTACCGCAGGATGCTGTGCATGCTTCAGAGATATCCATCAAAAGATGAGTGGTCGCGCGCACTTACGCGCACAAGTTAAAATAGTAAGAAAAGAGAAATGGATAAACCCAGGGGTATTTGAATAGTTTAGATAAACATCGCATAATCGTCCTTTTTTTGATAGACGTTCCAATATATGCACAGCACCGTGTGGTACTTTTTGAGCACCGCAGAGGATCCAGTTCCACACACTGCACACATGCATGGATACAATATAACAAAAAGGCACATGAACATGTGCCAGAAAATGCAATACAATAAAATCATAGCTAATGAAAGACCTGAAGTATGTAGGAAAAGAAGGCAGTGCAGAGGAGTACTCCAAGGTCGGCAGCATTTTAGTTGCACTTTGGTGGTGATCGTTGAGAAGAGAGGAATACTACTGATTTTTTCGAATTTTTCTAATATTTTTTTTTTCATCTATTTTTCAGGAAAGAACAGTGCGTCATTTATAGCTCTGTTCTCAGCGTGAGAACAGAGTTCTGCTCGTATGCTAAGAACAGATATTTGTTCTCAGCGGGCGAACAGAAATTCTGTTTCGCTGAGTTTTTTTTTTATTTTGAATTTTAAATTCAAACGTGATGCACCCCCAAAATAATCAGTATGAACAAAAACTGGTTCACGCTGTAAATCTTTATTTTTAGCGTGAACAGTTTTCTGATCGTGCGAATAGAGTTTTTATTTGCGCGAACAAAAAAACTCTGCTTGCTGAATTTTTTTTTGGTTCCTTCCTTCTTTTTTTTTTATTTGAATTAGAAATTCAAAGGACCAAATCCCTTTTTTCATCTATTTTTCAGGGAGGAATAGTGCGTCATTTATAGGCCTGCTCTCAGCATGAGAACAGAGTTTTGTTCGTACGCTGAGAAAAGATTTCGCTGAGAACAAAAACTCTATTTTGCTGAGATTTTTTTTTTAATTTTGAATTTTAAATTCAAAAATGACGAACCTCCAAATTAATCAGTGTCAACAAAAACTGATTCTTGCTGTAAATCATTATTTTTAGCGGAACAGATTTTTGTTCGCGTGAACAAAGTTTTTATTAGCACGAACAAAAAATTCTAATCATTGAATTTTTTTCGGTTCCTTCTCTTTTTTTTTTTTTATTTGAATTCAAAATTCAAAGGTCCAAATCCATGCCCTTCGAGTTCGAAAAAAATTAAATTCAAATCTGACGCACCCCCAAATAATCAGCATGAACAAAAACTGGTTCATGCTGTAAATTTTATTTGCATGAACAGGTTTTTGTTCGCACGAAGAGAAAATTTTGGTTTCAGTTACTTTCTTTTTTTTTATTAAATTTGAAATTCAAAGGACCAAATCCACACCCTTCGAGTTCGAAAAAAATTGAATTCAAACATGACGCACCCCCAAAATAATCAGTGCGAGGTTCATGCTGTAAATTAGCGCGAATAGAAAATTCTGATCGTTGAATTTTTTTCGGTTCCTTTCCTTGTTTTTTATTTGAATTCAAAATTCAACGGACCAAATTCATGCCCTTCGAGTTTGAAAAAAATCAGTAAACCCAAGATAATGACAGATGGCATATTCTCAGCCATCATACCTCTATTTTTATAAGTATCGATCGAAGAAAATAGAGAAGAGCAGTACCTGCATGGGAGGAAAGCTCTTCTTCTTGTTTTCTTTTTTTGATAATGGGAATGAAATTGAGGATAAATATATCTTTTTGCACTCACCGAAGAGAAACCATTGGCTAATCCTGTGGTAATTGATTACAGATGGCAAAATATGCTCCATCTCAAATGTGCTTTGGATTTGCCATCACCGTCATTGGTAGTGGGGTTGGTGAAGAGTGGTTTTGGATCTAGTAAACATTAAAATATCAATTCCATGATCCTCTCATAACTAAAACTAATCGCTCCTATTTTCATCATCAATGCTAGCTTTGGTTTAAATTAGAATGCATAATTCATTCTTCCCTTTTGAAGGATTTTAAGGTGTAAAATACTAATATGAAATGATACTATAATTTCGTAAAATTACTATCCATAACTCAGAACTTCAAATTAACACATCCAAGCATCCCATAAACTTTAAACAAAAGCAAAAAAAAGGTAGATTCCTTCAACATCAAACATCATCATGTTATGTTTTCTTCCAATAACAAAATCCTTCATATTGCACTTGAATCTTTTTCTTGCTTAATAAACTTTTCCTATTTGATGAAATTAGAGATAATTGAGTGGCCAAATCTTCATTAAATACTTTATCACTAGGCCTCTTGGTAGGAGTAAGTTCCTTAAGAGGGATCACATCACTCTCATTTTCATCTTATTTAGAAAAATAGGTCTGAAATAATTTTAGAATTTCACAAACTAATTAATCATCTCATCGTATACAAGATCTCAGACGTAATGATAATAAATCAATTCTATTTTTAATTCAATAAAGCAAGCATTATCAAAACTTATTGAGACTATTTTCATTTTCGAAACCACCATCAAAACTTTGGGACTGTTTCTGTTCAATACAATTTGTTGCAACAAATAAAATAACTAAATATAAAAATCAATAATAACATAATGATTAAATAGATAAGCATGCAAAAATTATGAATATATAAGCAAAAAAAGTAATATTTTATCGAGAAAGAATAAGGAGCAGCTCTAAAAGACTTAATAAGTTATTCATCTGAAGAGGCCTTCATAATAGAATGTGTGTTGAACTCTCCAATTAAGTTTTCTTGCTTGATTTAAACTTTGAATAGATATTATTTTTCAATTAAGGTAAAAATTTTATCAGGATAAACACTGACATTTTTCCCATTCTGGCAAATAAAATTTATTAATAGAGTTTATGAATGCAATGAATTATGAAATAGTTAATAATTTTTTAAATATCAAATTAAAAATAATTAATTACAAAATAGTTAATAAAATATGGCTGAAGTATTTTAATTTATCCTGATTTATTTTTCAAATAATTCACATGCAGAGATTCCACTAAGTTGAAAGCCTCAGGGTCAAATATCACAAAAGAAGCATTTTCAGATTCATCAGCAATCCATACTTAGATCTTGAATCTATATATATTACAACACATTCATACTGGATTATAGACATATATTTTTAGTATAAAACATCCTTTAAATATTTTAAGTTTAAGCATACCTCGATACAACATTCCTAACATGATCTGGACATTTCCAGCAAAAGAATCTCTCGCCATCAGGCTTTACTCTGACGTTGTGAAAAGAGAGAAAAGCAAAATATGTCATCATTTCATAACCTTTTATGCATATCTGATAAATATAATCTAATCATAGCTTACCAGACTTTCTCTGATTATCTATTAATATGCTGATATGAGCTTAAATTCATTAAATATAGTCCAGAAAGTCATTCCATCTAAACCCATCTTAACTTTGCATAGGAAAATAATTACAACAATGGATCATAAAGGATGATTAGAATCTATAAATCACCTCAGATTGTGTATGAAATTATAGATTCTAGATCGGAATAGAAAATTTAAATTGAGAAGTGGTGACCCTTACCACTCAGATTTAGAGTTTTAAGGAATGAAACGATGGTCAAATTGAGGCTCTGATCAAATTCGTGATGTTGATTGAGATCGGAGATGACGATCGGATCTTGGAAGAAAATAAATGCTGCTTTCATCAGAAAAATAAAAGAAAATAAAACAAAGAGCTCTCAAAAATGGATCAATTACAACGTGAATCAATGGAAGCGGTAGATCCCCAAAACTCATATCAACATTGCAGCCCAAGAAACCATTAAAAAAAGAAAGAAAGAAACCAAGAAAATAGTAAAGCTTTTTGAAATCTAAGGGAACCGGCCTACCTAAGACCGGCTTCTTGGTCCCGGGTTTGGAGGTGTTGATAGTGAAGTATGTAGGAAAAGAAGGCAGCACTCTGGTGGTGATCATTGAGAAGGGAGGAGTACTCCTGATTTTTTTGAATTTTTCTAAGATATTTTTTTTGTCTATTTTTTAAGGAACAGACGAACAAAAATTTTGTTTCATCGATTTTTTTTTTAAATTTTGAATTTCAAATTCAAACCTGACTTTTTTCTATTCTTTTTTTTTATTTGAATTCGAAATTCAAAGGACCAAATCCATGCCCTTCGAGTTCGAAAAAAATCAGTAAACCCAAGAAAATGACAGATGGCAGATTCTCAGCAATCATACCTCTGTTTTATATAATATATTGATTGGAGCAACAGTGCCATACGATGATATTTTGTTACTAAAATATTAGAACCATCCTTTGACTCTTATTTTGTCTACTTAAAATTCTTCCTATTTTCTCTTAGCTTAGAAAATTTTGGATGCATGATTATCCAAAATTGAAGGTAAAAATTTTATCAGGATAAACACTGACATTTTTCCCTTCTGGCAAATAAAATTTATTAATAGAGTTTATGAATGTAATGAATTATGAAATAGTTAATAATTTTTTTTAAATATTAGAATTAAAAGTAATTAATTACAAAATAGTTAGTAAAATATGACTGAAGTATTTTAATTTATCCTGATTTATTTTTCAAATAATTCACATGCAGAGATTCCTACTAAGTTGGAAGCTCAGGGTCAAATATCACAAAAGAAGCATTTTCAGATTCATCATCAACCCATACTTAGATCTTGAATCTATATATATTACAACACATTCATACGGGATCATAGACACATATTTTTAGTATAAAACATCATTTAAATATTTTAAGTTTAAGCATACCTCGGTACAACATTCCTATCTGACCTGGACATTTCAGCAAAAGAATCTCCCGCCATCAGGCTTTACTCTGACGTTGTGAAAAGAGAGAAAAGCAAAATATGTCATCATTTCATAACCTTTTATGCATATCTGATAAACATAATCTAATCATAGCTACCAGACTTTCTCTGATTATCTATTAATATGCTGATATGAGCTTAAATTCATTAAATATAGTCCAGAAGGTCATTCCATCTAAACCCATCTTAACTTTGCATAGGAAAATAATTACAACAATGGATCATAAAGGATGATTAGAATCTATAAATCACCTCAGATTGTCTATGAAATTATAGATTCTAGATCGGAATAGAAAATTAAAATTGAGAAATGGTGACCCTTACCACTCAGATTTAGAGTTTTAAGGAATGAAACGATGGTCAAATTGAGGCTCTGATCGAATTCGTGATGTTGATCGAGATCGGAGATGATGTTTGGATCTTGGAAGAAAATAAATACCGCTTTCGATCAGAAAAATAAAAGAAAATAAAACAAAGAGCTCTCAAAAATGGATCAATTACAATGTGAATCAATGGAAGCGGTAGATCCCCAAAACTCATATCAACATTGCAGCCCAGGAAACCATTAAAAAAAAAAGAAAGAAACCAAAAAAATAGTAGAGCTTTTTGAAATCTAAGGGAACTGGCCTACCTAAGACTGGCTTCTTGGTCCCGGGTTTGGAGGTGTTGATAGTGAAGTATGTAGGAAAAGAAGGTAGCACTCTGGTGGTGATCATTGAGAAGGGAGGAGTACTCCTGATTTTTTTGAATTTTTCTAATATATTTTTTGTCTATTTTTTAAGAAGGAATAGACGAACAAAAATTATATTTCATCAATTTTTTTTTAAAATTTTGAATTTCAAATTCAAACCTAACTTTTTTCTGTTTTTTTTTTTATTTGAATTCAAAATTCAAAGGACCAAATCCACGCCCTTCGAGTTCAAAAAAACCAGTAAACCCAAGAAAATGACAGATGACAGATTCTCAGCAATCATACCTCTGTTTTTATATAATATATTGATTGGAGCAACAGTGCCATATGATGATATTTTGTTACTAAAATATTAGAACCATCCTTTGACTCTTATTCTATCAACTTAAAATTCTTCCTATTTTCTCTTAGCTTAGAAAATTTTGGATGCATGATTATCCAAAAGTGTTTTACTATCCTGAGCAGCATCTTCTAGTTTAGAATCTCACATCTCTAGCAAACCAAATCATCTCGTGATATTACTGAAAATTAGGGCTAAAAAACCAAAAGCCGAGAAGCCCAAGAATAAATCTGGACATTGTCAAGGTTTGATCCGAACTAACTTGAAACCTCTACACAGTTTAACATTAGCAAAATTCGATGAACAATTGAACTAGGTTCATAATATAGCTATGTGAAAAAAAATAAATAAATAACTAACCTCCCAAAGTTCTTGAGTGAAATATACAATTTCTCCATAATGATTTGACAATATCCTTTGATGCTCTGCTCTATCTTGAGCAGCATCCCTTTCTTCTATTGGTGTTTTGGAAGGAATTGAAAACTCAAAATTTCCTTCAACCAATTCCATCCAAACCTCTAATCTTTTAAGATGTTTAGTCCCATATCAGATAGAGAAAAATCAGAAAGGATTTATATTAAAAATCTTTCTTTTGCATTTTAAAAGTTTGGGACAAACCTCACATGCGCACATGGCCCAGCCCATCCCAGCCCACTCCCGTGGGGGGGGCCAACATTTTTTTTTCTCTATTTATTTTTTTCTTTTAATGATTATTACCAATTTTTCTTATTCAATCGAGATGAATACAAACATTTTTCTACTGGATTTTCTACATACTAGTTTTCTGCCCGTTGTTTTATGCATGTTATATAGTTTAATTATGTGTTTAATATTTTTCTACCCATTAATGCATGTTTAATGTGTTTTAATGCTGCATTAGCAACCCAAACGACTAATCCATAGACTTATAAAAAAGGCCTGTGATGGAGGAGTTTGAGTATGCAAGAAAAATACTTGCTCTCTTCCTTCATAATTTAAGATCTTCTTGTTCCCTCTTAAACATTTTTCTTCAAAGTTTTTCTTGATCCAATTTTCTTGTTCTTTCATATGTTGGATTGTAGCTTTATCATCCTTTTCACGGTCATGCTCGTAGGAGAGGTTTCTGATTGTATCTTGAGATAGATTTTTTGAGCATAATCCCGTACAAGAGTCGGAAATCATCATAGGATAATGCATTGCACGTTTCCGATTTGTAAGTTTTTAGTTTAATTTATTATTAATTTTTTCAATATTATTTGATTGTTAATTTAATTGATTGCAAATGGTTCTCGTGGGAAATGAATTTCATCACAGATTCAATTTTTTCTTTGTAAAATAGAGCTTCTTTCTCTCTTATTTTGACAGAATTTTTTCCTCCAACAACTAGCAATTTTTGTTTCTAATCATCTCTTTTTGCCATATTTTGGCTTTGTAAGTAGCTTCTTCTTGTCATATCATAAAAAATATTCTATGTGTGCCATTTTGTTTGATTAGTGATGGAAGGTGATGGTAATAGTTTAAATGAATCGTGGGTTTGTAATCTCGGAATGGTTTTGTAACTTTTGAAAGGTTGGGGACCACATAATTTTTAGTCTAAATATCAGGGATCAATTTAGTAATTAAGCCAAATGAATGGTTCATGGTATTATAAAAACTTGGTTGCTGTATGGCAATCCTGTTGTTTGGGTCAAAACCGCAGATCCGCCAACCGCCAAGGCCGCATCCGGCATCTTCCCCCCCTCCCCTCCAACTCGTTGACTCAGGCTTCCTCCTCCAAAACGCCCCACGCCCACCCCCACCCGCACCCCCACCCTCATCCGTCCCTCCGCTGCTCTCAAAACTATAATCCAAGCACACCGACATCCCAAGAAACCCTAATCGGAGCGCCACGGCTCGGCAACGCAACGAGCTTCGAAAGTTTCGATTTTCAGGTCGAAATTGGTACCTTTGGTTTGTCGAGAGTTCAAGATTACTTCAAGAAAAGGGCGTCCCTGGTGATCTTTTTATGCCCCTTTTCTTTTCTTTCGGTTGGAAGAGGAGATGCTGCGGGGCGGAGGAGCCAACGGCGGGCTAGGTGGTGGGAGATGCCTGCCGCCGGCAATCGTGGCGGTCGTCGCCGTTCTTGCTGTCGTTGATGGGGCCATTGCCATCTTGGCCTTCTTGCAGGTCGGTCCCTTTTTGGTGGATTCTTGTTTCTTTTAATCGTTTTCTTGATTTGTTTGTGATGCAGAGCAAGAACTCGTTAAATTTATCCTCATCTTCTTGTTTCCCCATGGTTTTCTTGTTCTTTCTAATCTGGGAAATTGTGGGGAACAGCAGTAATCATGAAATGAATGTCATGAAAGTTGTTAAGTTTCCAAAGTGCAGAACAATTAAATTAGTAATCACCAAGCGAAATAATGGTTCTTCTGCTCTATTGAATTGCCGAACTCCTAAGTTGCTGTCTGCTGACCTGTTATATCAGACAGAAAAATAAGAAAAGGAGAAATGTGTAAAGAAATCTAAATACGAAAAAGAGGTATTGGAGTTCCACAAGCACATTCAATATGCAAGACTCATATTACGAGAAACCATTTGGCAGCTTGTACCAACGCCAATATTTGGCATCTGAGCTGTTATTTGACAGCAACTTCCCTGTTTGTTTCTTATTGGTTTTCACAATCGTGTCTATTATAGAATTTAACAATCATATGGATAAGATCATTAATGGCTGTATATTTTTGGTACAATCTTGTCTAAGCTATTGCCTTGCATGTCAGTTAATGTTCCACAGGGAGTGTGTTTAACTAGCAAAGCACTTGGATCAAGGCTAGACGCTGTAAGATCACTGTGTGTTTAGTCCTTGCAATACCCACCTATGCCAGATCATTCCTATTCCATAGGGGTTTTTTCAGTCCTTCCTATTTTCCTTCCGTAACTGGTATAGCAGTTTAAACATGCATTTGGATTCCCTTAATGCTTTAGTTAAGTAATTTGCATCGCACTTTGGCTTTGATTTTATTTTATTTTAGTTAGATTTCTATAAGTTTGCATCTTTAAGACTTAGGAGGAATGGTTACCTCATAATGGCTATAGAAAGCTAGGATTCATAACACAACCCCTTCTCTACTGCACAATGTCTATAGTACTCTTTTGTGCATGCTTTTTGCAAGGAAAGAGATGAGGAAGTCTTGCTAGGGGTCTTATATGGGGAGAGGTACTTTTTCTATCAGTTTGTTGATTATATCCCATAAGTAGATCTTCATAGGCTAGTGAACTTTCATCCTGTTTAGACCATATCCGTGATCTACAAAATTAAAGGTGCTTGCGATTTTTCAGGTTGTGACTTTGACAAGAACCAGTAATTGACATGTTTGTAGAGCTGAAGTAAGATAAATTCAGCGGTGCTGGTTTGCTTTGAGTTTATCATTCGTTTTATGTTCTACATGAGTCCAGTATATGTCTAATGAACAGCCTTTTGTGTTTTAAATGAATCTTAGTGCTTTAAAAATCATTTGTTGGAACATGAAGCAGTTGTTTAAGTGATCTGAAATATGTAATAGATATGTCTAATGCATCTTTTCTTACTTCTATGGCATTCTAATGTGAGTACTCAATGCAAAAGGTGTAAATATATTGATTCTGAAAATAAAATATATCTAACATGTCTGTCATGCTACATTTAATTTTTGGTGTCCTATTACACTTATATGTTTGCTCATTATGAATAAGTTATACTAATGTATTTAGTTTCTATGCTAGTTATTGAGAATTCACTTACGCAATCGACAACTTGGCTGGACTCGCCAAAAGGTAACCGAAACATTTTCTTAAGGCACATATCATCCAACTCTGTTGTTTAAGTTTTATGTTGTTTAATGTTTAGATGGAGCAACCATCATAGTTTGCTATCTTAGTAGAATCTGATATATAAAAATAGGTGAATTTATTGTGATTCAATCATTTTTACCTACCTTTCCAAGTGATCAATTCTTCTTGTAGTTGGTTGAACTAAAGATGTATTTTTAGTTTACATGGATATTAAGTGGCTGATCAAATTTAAAGCTGTAACTAAGGCAGTTTGTAGTATCTAAGCACTACCTACTTTAGTATCAACTTATATGTTTGAGCAGCTCCTAAATTTCTTGTCTCAATAATTTGTATTCTCCTTATAATTTAAGTTCTATAGATTATTCTTGTAGAAATCACAAGAGAGTAAGGTATGCCGTCTTGGTATGGGACCCCATACCAGTACCATCCTATTACAGTGTCAGTACATCTAGTATGGAGGCTGATTCAGCTTACTAAGTGTCGGTACACCCTATGTACCATGTACGGGTTTAGTACTGGTATGGTATGGTACGGTCAATATGCACCTATATGAACCGTGTATGGTTCAGTACTAGTATGTTCCTCTAGTGTGATGTTTGTGGTTCTGACCTCTGAAGAACATTAAACATAAAAGACAACATATAGATGTTTTAATCCTTTTTGTATTTCCTTTTTGTAATGCTATTATACTTTCTTTAATTAGTTTGTGTCGGGTGACAATCAAGAAATATTTGTTGAATCCATGATTGGTTGATACTTGATTTTGGTCTTTTTGTAATAGTAAGATCTGAAATTGCAATGAAACATGCCAACTTGATACCATGTGACAATAAAATATTGACCAATCAAATTTATATGGTTTCCTTGATATGCAAGCCATGTACCAGCCAATTACTTGATTTAAAAAAAAACATGTAGAAGATGGCGTCACACACACACACACACACATATACATATGTATACATATACACATATACATATGTATACATATACACATATATATATGTATATATATGTATATATATGCACACACACATGTTTTTAAAAACCAGCTGTCTGATATATTATAAGTCTTATTTACTACAGCCAAGAACGTGTATACTCTTGTTGAATTTTACTCCTTTTTTTTAAAAAAAAATAAAGAAAGCCTTTGACACATTGATCTACTTTCCATATGATGGCAGTATAGATTTTTGTACATTCATCAGTGTATGTAGAACATGCCATTGTTTCTTTTATGCATTCCTCTTTATTGATAAATTCAGTCATTTAATCTTTAACAGAAACTGCTTGCTGTGTTGCAGATTTTCCATCTCATGATTGGGTCATACAACTTAGGTGAGGCAACTATTACCATGTATAAAATGCTATTTTCCTGATGTTCAGGAAGCTTTTCTTTATATATTATTTACATGCTAACTATGATATCATTCTTTTAACAGCAGTAGCTCCATATAAGGCTGTTCGAAAGTTCTTAACATGGTCACATATTTTACTTTTAATAGTAATCTCATCCCTAGTATGCCAACTTAATTTGTTTTTGTCTAATTATTGTTAACTTGTGCCATTCTATTCTTGATCCATCTAATAGATGATGCATCTTGCTTTTTCTAAGAGTTCCAGATATTTTTGCTGCATGAAACTATATAAGACTGTATCACAAGTTGCTGCAACCTTGAAGATGCTCATTTCATAGCTTTCTTAAAAACCAGTCTCTTTATGAAGCTATATGTAGGCAGCCTATATTTTTTCATTGCTCCATTCTAGAAGCTAGTGAAATATGATTATTGAATCTTGACAATCATCACCTGAAGATTTATCACCCACCTGGAGTATGTGGGAGGTGTAGATGCTAACGTTTTGAAAACAAATCATATGAAACAGTATAAGGATTTGACTGTAATTTCTAGGGATTATTGGAATTGCTTGTGATATAAATAAAAATGTTAGTTCTCATAGTATGATAAATAATAAAGCTTACTAATATTTTTGATATTCTTCTCCATTGAAGTTTCTACTGCTCTTGTAATTTTAATTTTTTATATTGATGCAGTGTTTTATTAACAATCTCATAGTAGACACTACTATAGTTGTGATAGATGAAAGATGATAATTTCAGTAGTTATATGTGAATCTCAAAAGCAATAGAACATTTTTTTCTCCAGTACACTACTACTATGGAGCACCGGACATCTATGGTGAATTATGTTTTATTAAATAATATATGCCAAATAGTTCCAGGACAAAGTCTAAATGATATAACAATTGAGTTCTAAAATTATAACTAGGCATTAAGTTTTTATATTGATGGCTGATGAAACTATGGTTCAATTGAGAGAGTTTAAACAGGCTTGATCATGATTCTTAGGCACACTAAAAGGTGCAAGTTAGTCAGCATGTGCATTTGGATGTGCTACAAATTGCAAACACCTAAAATGAAAGCATGAGCGTTATATTAACTAAAGGCTTAAGTTGGTCGAGCATATTTGTTGTTGTTTAATAGTTAGGTTACTAATTTTGATATTATTGCAGAAGAACCAATGCGCTGATGCAGGCTAACAATTCTTAAGTAATGCACACTCAGAAAAAAGCTCCATCAACCTATGGATACAACATGGATCCTAGTTAATGTTAAAATTAATTTATCATCCCTATTTTGAAACATGAATATTTGTTGGGAGTGTAAGAAGGCATTTCAAGCTGTTCTATCATGCCACCAGGAAATGGGAACATGTTTCATTGCTGAGGAAAGGTAGCAGGGAAGAATGGACAGGGAAAGATCTAAATGTAAAGTTCTTAAAGAAGAAGAACAAACGACCTATTGATGTATTATTTTGATGAAATTTGATTTTACTTTGGACTTAGCATTTTCATATTACTTACCATGAGAACTTTAGAGAACTAACATTCTGTCACCAACAACCAAACCAAAACTGTAGAAACTAAGGATCTGGCTTGTCTTGTCTTGCAAATAAACAATGATCTGAGCATCATGGTCCCTCTTTATAGATTCTATACCCATAAACCTTGTACAGGACAGCATACTGCTAGATAAAGAGATATGTATAATGTACTTATTTTCTTTAGAGGCGAAGATTGTTTTATAAAATACATTTTTGCTATTTTGCCATGTTTGCTTTATACTAGAATTTTTTTTGAAAGTCTATTTGATAGGCACAGCTGATAACTTGCAGGCTAGTCGGAATTCATTTGTCTAGTTATAGTGTGTCAGTGATACCCACCTTTGTTACACTATATGTTCTAATAGCATCTGCTGCTTCTGTAACAGGTTACTTAACATATTTCATATTTACTCTTTTTGCTACTTGTTGGGATTGGGGGTGCTGGTCACATGGTTGTGGGTTTATCTTGATGGGTATGCCATCTTAGTGCTTTAGTGATTTCTTTCTGGTCATGCTCTACGAACTCTTGTTAATTTATGCATTTGAGAACACATCCACAGTCTAATGAGTAATATTATTACTTTGCAGCCTGTCCTAATATTTTGTTTCTAGCTGCATTCCTTCTACTTCTGTCATTTTGGTAAGTTCTCACCTTATTCCTTTATGGAGTAATTTTTACTTGATGTTGTTATGTATGTTTTAGTTGCATCCATGGATTGAAGTATGGTATTGGTACCATCTAAGGTACTGGTAGCATGATGTTTCTTGATACCTACTGTATTGGTACTTGGTACAATATCTCAGTTTTGTTTTCAGCACCAACAGATGTACCTTGTGTTGGTATGGTACCATACCACACCAATTAAGATACCTGCTGGTACCAGACCGTAAACTTGGTTGTAAATCGATGCCTTTCACTTTTCTGATCCATTTTCTTGAACTTTCTGTCCATAACATTAACTTCTATCATACTGTGTTTGTACATTACATTCTATTTTGCTTGTAAAAATGTAATCCAACTGAATATTACCCAATCTTGCAGCCTAGGAGAATGATAGGCACTTCCTTAGGCAGGTTTTATGTATCTATGCATCTAAACTATCAAACATAATCAATGAGGACTATAAAGCTATTTAATACGTAGTTCATATTCTTTGTTCTAGTTATGCATATAGCAGGGTGGGAGAGCAGTTCTAATGTGGACAGGGTTATTTTAGTGTGTTGTGATGAGAGGTGCATATGCTCACCTTCATCCACAAGTTGCCCTATGGTATGTTAGACAAGCAACAACGGAAATAGGAAAAAAAGAATAAAAAATAAAGATGGGGGGAAAACAAAATAAAGAAAATAATATCAGGAAATATAAAACTTTGAGAGGGATGAGGAGGGCCACCACATTTATTCACATTTGGAAGGGGGGGTTGTATTGAGGCATCTTCTGCAAAAGAAAAGCTGATTGAAACCAGAAAGTAGTGGGTTCTTATCCTCCCATTAATGCCTGTTATAAGATAGGATGCTGACATAGACATAGGAGTAACTTGAACATCTGCTATTGCTAAGTCAGAGTTGGAAGCAATATAAAGAATGCAAATAAGGAGAAGCAGGAAACTAATGGAAAAGATGGAAATTATCCATTCTATCTCTCTTTTTTTAATACAATTTTGCTTTTCCGATTTATACATTCTATTTGGTCTCCCATTAATCCGTTTCTTTCTTTTTTTTACCATTATCCAAAACCATCATCACCTTGCATTACTTCCAAATATTTAAACCATCTTCCTTCACCAGCAAAAGTCCATTTTCATCTTGATCTCGATATCCTTTCATGTTATAAAAGCCATCCTCATTGTCATGTAACCTACCTCTATTATCCTCAAAATCCACTTGGAATATTCATAGACCCACCTCCATGTTTAGAAAACTAGCCCTTGCATTTTTTAAAAGTTATCCACCATTCATGCTCTTTTGTCAAAGGTGTATCTTAATTACACTTAGGAATGGTGCATAGGCGAAGGTCACTCTAAGTGCCTCGCTTGTAGTGAGGTGAAGCCCCTTTAAAAAGGCACACAAGAAACCTCAAAGGCATTCATCTCATCGAGGCTCTAAGGTGCAAAAACTAATAAAGCTTAATCTCCTGATTAGATCTGCAAGAATTAATCTTGGTCATTAATCAAAGCTCTACAATTAAATAACCAAGAGAATTTAATGAAGTTGATTTGGTAAGGGGCCAGGGAGGAAAAGAGGAACTCCAAAGGGTTCAAAAGAGCTTGAGGGTTTGGTATGCCAGGCTTCCCCTCTTTCCTGTGCGTCAGCATCAAAACCATCTACCAGGTCTTCTTCTTCTTCTTCACAGGGCATCCGTGCCCCTAAAAAGGAAAAAGATTACCCCTACTTCATGAGCATTTCTGATAAAGTTTTATTCCTTTTTACTTGTACAGTACGCTGATAAGATAAATTTTAGCTGCTCTGGAAAAACAGGGGACACTGCTGTTGTGTGAACTTCTTTCTCTTATTCCTCTTCTTTGGACAGGGCATCCCTGCTTCTGTGTGAAAGAGGTGACTGGAGTCCTTTTTTTTTTGCCTCTTCTTTTTGTTTTCTTTGCTTTCTACTACTACTTCTTGTCCTCCTCCTCTGCTACCGGTGCTCTTTTTGGTCCTGCTCTTCCTTTTCCTTTTCCATCTCCTCCTCTTCTTCAGCTGCTGCAGCTGCAGCACAGAACATGCCATGTCTTTCATATTTGTGTAAATCTGTATCCTAATACCTTTTTTTTGTATTGTGTTCATAAAATGTTACTTCATTGTTAAATCTGTTTAGAGTCATGTATTATATGCATATTTATGTTTTTGCCCACTAACTTCCTCAGGGCATGTGCCATGAATTACATAATGGTATTCCAGAAATCTTATTTCACAAGTTATGAGTATGTGCCATGAATTACATAATGGTATTCCAGAAATCTTATTTCACAAGTTATGAGTCTCATTTTTTAATTATTTATAGGCTAATTGTGATCATCGAATAAACTTGTTTCCATTATTAATGAATCTCACACGCATAACAACTATGGTTCTATTTACATCCTTTAATCTACAAATGAATATTTATTTCCATTAGTCTTATCTTGCCAATCCTCTCTTTGAATTTCCTGCCATCAATTTCTTTGTTTTTCCATAGGAAAGAGTGATCACGTGCTTGCCGTTTCAGTTTTCATATCAGTTTACTTTGACAGAGGGAGGGCATATGACAACAAAGACAAATAATATTGAATTATAAAAATAGGAAAGAAGGAAAGATAGGCAAGGATTTATCAGGAAGTTTTGCTAGTTGCATTTGGATACCATTCTACTTTTAAAGCAAAAATTTAAGAATTAGTTGGTTCTTTTGAAAACTAATGATCAAGATATCACCCCTCAAATCCAGGACATGATACGGCTATGCTACCGAGAGGTACAATCTATGATAACACAAAGCAAATTAATCATAATTAGCTAAAATCCATCTTAGCTAAAACATAATAAAAATATCCAAATCCATCGTCTATTGAATAATTAAACAAATAATAGTTTAGAGCATCTAAATCCAAATAAAAATTCCAAACCCCATAACCTTAAAATTCAAAAGGTTGCTAACTACAAATTCTTAATCAATTTAAGAACTAAAATTTCTACTATAAAATCTCCAAGATCGCTGGTGAGCTACACAACTCAATAAGTAAAACTTACACTTCCTTACTAGATCAAGCATAAATTTTTTCTATAAACAATTCATCATTTAAAAAAATAATAAATATTATAAAATTAAGCATTTCATAGTATAATATTGAAAAAAGTCATAAAGCTAATTATGCATGCATAAATCATAAATATTTTATAAATATGATTACAAATAAAATCATAAATCATTTTTGTCATGTATTCATATCATGGTTCAGAATATTGCTAACATATATTTGTGCTACGGTCACTTTATATCCGATCATGTTTCTTAATCGACAGAGTTTTTGTTTCATATGCCAATTTTATAGCCTGTCTCATATGGATGCTAGCTCCGAATGTCTATGTTTTCCAATTATGTGGATCATATATAACTGTTTGAGAGCCTTTGAAAGCATTTGTATCTCTTTCTTAAAATGAAAAAAAAAACTAAATGACATGAAAAATATTCATGCTTCATAAATGTCTTTTTTATCAAAAACATTCATGGAACAATTGTTTACAATAAAGCATGGTTTTTATATCATATATGTCACGCCCCAAATCCGGGACATAACATGGCCATACTACCGAGTGATGGAGCCCACGATAACACGAAGCCAATCCATCATAATCATCTAAAATCCATCAAATAAAAAGATTCAATTCCATTGTTCATCAAATAATCGAACCAATATTAGTTCAGAGCATCTAAATCCAAAAGCAAGTACCAACCCAAATCTCAACATTCATAAATAACTACAAATCCGTGATTATAAAATAAACTAAATTTCTGCTGCCAAATTTTCAAGCTTGCTATGCAGATCTTCAAGCTTGGATTCTTTTTGCCGATCCTAACCTTATTCCTCTGTTCAAACAAAAAGAAAACAAAAAGAATATGAGCTACACTAGTCCAGTAAGTAGAACTTGCGTTTCCTTATCGGATCAAACATAAGTCTTTCATGATAATGCAATATTTAGAAAATAACAGATAATACAAAATAAAGCATTTCATAGAGCATATAACAAAACAAGTTATAAATTCATCATGCATGCATAAATCATGTATATTTCACAATCATGAATCGTAAATCATTTTTATCATGCATTCATGTCATGTTTCAAAACATTATTCACAGATATTCGTGCTAAGGTCACTATTATACCCGTGACAGGGTCATGTTTCTTAATTGACAGAGTTCTTAATTCATGTGCCAATTTTATACCCGCTGGCAGGGTCATGTTTCGTGTGGATGCTAGCTCCGGATGTCGACCTTCCCGAAGGAATTCATTCATAGCCATCTGAGAGCCTTTGAAATCATTATATCTTTTTCTTAAAGCATACATATACATAGACGGAAAAACAATAAAATTCATGCTTCATAATCATGCTATTTTCATAAGACATATTCATGAAATCAATGCTCATAATAAAACATGCCTTTTCATATCACATATGCTGATCCTTATTTTATGAAAAATTATGATTTCATCAATAGTAATTCTTTGCATAAAAACATGATCATTTAAAACTAAATAAAGAGCATAAGATCTACTTACCTCGTTCATCTTAGATCTTCAGACTTCGTTAGAAAAATCAGCTAATCTTATTTAAAATGTCAAATCATCGTCAATTTCTATTCCATGAATATAATAAGATTAAATCATAAGAAAAGAAGACTGTTGACCGAATGTGTCGGACCATCCAGATATCAGGGCAATTCAAGATCTCTGATCTGAGGGTCAGATTCAAGTGACTTGATCAAGAAATTGTGAAGTACAGCTTAGATCAAGATCAATCAATAGAGTTCATTAATAATGAATTCGAAAGATACTTGATATGATCAAATGAGGTTGACATACAGCACGGATATTAAAGCAACTTTGGATCATCTTGTTAGAGTCAACATGAGCCTCTAAAAGATGAAGGCATGACTTGGTACATGATTCATAGACCTTTTTAGAGAGAGAAAGTCAATCATGAGAGAGAAAGTAGAGAGAGAAAGTGGAGAGAGAATCTTCGTATCTTTCAAAAGTGACAATCATGATTGAGATCATCAGAGGTCATATCAGGATGACTTAATATGAATTAACTATGATTGATGTTATCAATTTTGAATAAGGATCGGATCGGGATCCAATCTACTGCACGAATTTCGGAGCAGTCTCAGATCATCATATTTTTATCTCAAGTTTATCCTAGAGTCTGTGATGCAATCAGAGAGAGAGAATGAACCTAGAGAGACAGAATCCATAAAAAGAGATAAAAAGGTATAGAGAGAGAAAATAGAGAGAGAATCTACAGAGAGAAAATGAAGAGAGAATGTAGAGAGAGGAGAGAGAGTTCTATTATTTTATATAATAATTTTTTTTTTATTTTTTATTTTTTTTCTTCTTCTTTTCTTTTCCTTTTTTTTTCTTTTCCTTCTTTTCTTTTTTTTTTCTTCCTTCTTCTTTTTCTTTTCTTTTTCTTTTCTTCTTCCCACGGTTGTCTTGGGCTGAAACAGGGGACCATGTGGTCCCCTCCTTTGCTCGACCGACCAAAGGCCGCAGCCGTCATGGCGGTGGCCGGCGACAAGGGCCGCCGATCCCATGGCCCGGAGGGACCAAATCGGTGGTCGGCGGTGACCACCGACGTCGAAAAATTGAAAAAAAATGGCAAAAATAGAGGTTTCTTCCGCAATAAAATCCGGCGACTCCGGTCGCCGGCGAGCGTGCACACCGGCGCGGAAAGAAAAGGGGAGAAGAGAGGAAGGAGGAGACTCACCTTCGATGCCGGCGAGGCTTTTCGACGAGAAATTGGACGGGCACAGGTCGGGTCTCCACGGTGGTTTTCCGATGATTGCCGCCGACTGAGTCTCGGATCTTTGGTGAGAGGGAGAGAGAAGGGTTCTTCTCCTTAAATAGAGCCGGAGGGGGCTCTTTCCATCTCCAATTGGGAGCTGGTGAGAGGAGGAAGAAGACTCCCTTCGGGAGTCTTCTCCTCTGTTTTCTTTTGTTTTTTTTTTTTTGTGTTTGGGCTTTGTGGGCTGGTTTTGGGCCCAATTGGGCCGGGTTATCACAATATATGTTGATCCTCATTTTTTAAAAAATATGATATGATTATTGGCAAATCATATGCATGGAAAACATGATAGTTTGAAAATTAATAAGAAGTGTAATATTTACTTACGTTATCTATCTTAGACCTTCAGACTTTGCTAGGCGAATTTGCTAATTCTATTTAAAATATTAAAAGTGCATAAATTTTTATTCGATTAATTCAATTGAATTAAATAATAAGAAGAGGAGACTGTTAATTGGGTGATCGATCTGACAGACCATCTAGGCATCAGAGCAGTTCAGGACCTCCTTGTCGGGGTCAACTCGGATCCCTAGAATAGGAAGACGAGACTCCATATTGGGATGCATAGGTCTTCTTAGAGAGAGAAAGAGGGAGAAGAGATGAGAAAGAGAGATAGAGAGAGAAAGAAGAGAGACATCTATTTTTTTTTCTCTCTCCTCTTCCTCTTATTTTCATTTTTTTCTTCTTATGAGAAAGCAAAGGAAGAGGAGGGGTGGTTAATGGTTCAGCAGGACACGACAGCGCAGTTGGAGGTTTGGCAGCAGGTGGCGACACATGGCTAGCGGTGGGCAGTGATGGGCGGTTAGTGGGATAACTGGCCAGTAGGAGTCAAGGAAAAGAGGCTCGGCAAACAAGGGATCCAGGCCATTTTCTTATGCTTTTGATCGTTGGCCATTCATCGGCTTCCATGGCTCTACCAGAAAGGATTGTAGGGTGGTTGGTTGACCCGACCAAGCGTGTGGCATCAAGGGTGGCAGCAGAAGTGGCCAAAAAAGGAGAAAAAAATTAGGCTAAAATAGGGCTCTCCTTTTTGGTGGATTTTCGGGGAAACCAGCTGCCAACGGTAGTGCCCAAGGCTGTGGGAAGAAGGGGAGGAGAGAGAGAATGTGAGGCCGAGGCTTTACCTGGGCTCCAATGGTGTCTCGGGCTTTGATTTCCAATAGCCACGGTAATGGTATGCCATGAATTCAAAGGGAGAAAAGAGGGGGAGAGTGAGGGTCATTGCTCAGTGATGGAGCGCCTTGGAGGGAGGGGAGGTGGCTTTATAGAGGAGCTCTAGGGTCCCGACGGACCTAGGACTTCGATTCTTTCTGGAGGAATCAAAGAGGAGGTTTTGGGTCATGGTTCAAGTGGTCTGGGCCACAGCTAGCTGGGCCATCACACAAGATTTAAGAGAGCTAATTCTTGAGTCATATGGACTCCTAGAATTTCAAATATGAAGGCCTGATGTGATTGGGTTCCTTTAGATTCTACCAAATACTTAGAAAGTGTATACAAGGGCACGACTTCTTGTATTCCTCTAGGCCCACTGCAACTTTTAGAACTCAGAGATGAAAGCCTCAGAATGTTTGAATTCTCTCAAACCCCACTCCTAAAAACAAAAAAGAACCCTGTCAACAACCTAAATGTTAGAAGCTAATGATAAGAACCAGTTTCGCAGAACTGGTATGTGCTGCCCCCCATATTAGGTGTATCATAGTATATGTCCATACCAATATTGAACCAACACTCGGCATTGGAGATGTGCCGAGAGTCAGTTCTTTGAACTGACGTACATACCACCTGTATTGATGCTGCACCAACATAGTACCTGTATGGGACCCGATATCAAGATTGTGAACCTTGGATAAGAATCTTACATTGGATAGATTCCTTAGAGACCCCACATGTAGAAGAAATTATTGTAGACCTATTAGTGTGATTGCAGCTTTCTTCTTCAACACGACCTTAAAAAATGAAGACTAATATACAAGGTTTTCTTGTTGGTTTGCCCTACATACAGAGCATTCCTAGCAATATTAATGGGCATTAGTTTATGGAACCCTCTTGATCATCCCTGTTTAGTTTCTGTAAATGCAACCATGTCTAGAACCTTTATTGGCCCTGGTAAAGTCACAAAATCCTGATCTCTTGAAAATTTGGTAGTCTAGTTGCTCCTTGTCTTCTTTTGAGTTTATGTGGTTGAACTCCTTTTAACAACTAACTAATATGAACAGAAAACCCTAATTCACATGTCCCTCTATTGAATTCCTCATTTGGGTTGTCATAGTCAGACTTTTAGCTAACCTGAAACTTTTTGCTAACCTTTTGTTGGTCTCAGATTCATACATCCTTTATACAGGCTGGGAAACAAATGCTAGCAGGTGAGAAATGAAATAAATATGACTTGTTTTACATATCATAGATTTGAGCCCCCATTCCATTTGACATCATGTAAGTGGTCATATTATTGGTTAACGGAAATGATATATTACATTGAGACATGATTATTGTCACCCTTCCAAAGTTTTACTTTGGCCCATAATTGCCTGGATTCTTCATGTATCTTTATATACTTTATTGCTGAAAGATAAATGGAAAGACTTGTTTACATATTCAAGATTTGAGTCAAGGTTTTAATTTTTATCTTTCATTATTTCCAGCTAACTCCTCATTCCCTTTTTCTTCTTTTTCATTTGTCTTTTCATTTTCTGCTAAATATATGCGCTTTTTGTAAATACTTGAATAACAAGAAGAATATAACTCTTGGAATCTCATGCCCTTTTGATTGATGAGAGATTATATAACAATACAAATATGATGTGATTGGGTAAATTTAACTAGATATTCCTAGTGACTAGGAAAAGAATAAGTCACCATCCTTTGATTGTATCCAAACTATAGCAGTTGCAAAGAAGGTAGACCTCACCCATTATCCTGACATGAAAGTTATTGCCTAACCTTTTAACAAATGTTAATTTTATTGAAATTAGATGCAGTCCATAACAATTTGAAGATTAACTATTATCAAATCATATCATATTACCAGCTTTCACATTGTATTTGTTGGCAATTACCTGCAATAACATGGGCACTGGTGTTGCCTGACTTAGAAGCAGTTAAACTTCTTGTTTTGTTTATAAATTGTGAACTGGCAGAATTCAAGATTGCACTGTTGTATTTATTTTACAAACCAGACATTAATTTATGTGCACCATAAGCAGAACTGCTGCCCAAGTCTTTGCAAACTTATAATGAAAGCACTCTGCTATATGTTTATCAGAGAAATGCTTTTACAGGGCCGACCTGTGCCATCAGGCAAATGATGAAGATGAAGAAGATGATGAAAGTAGCTATAATGAAGCTTTGTTGGAAAGGTCAAAGACTAAGACGAGTTCATTACAAACAGATGGTCGTAGGAGATGTTGCTCTTTCCGGACTACACATGTTGGAAGCCGACAGAAGTTTGTGATCTTGGTAATCATAAAATAATCACAGTGGCCATATCTTTGGGTTCTGTTGCTTCACTGTATCTAATTTATGTGGGGTGTTATTTTTGAAGAATGTTTTGTAAACAACCTATATCAGAATAAACATACTGAAGCTTCTCTAGATTAGTATCTTAATGTACAAGTGCAAATTAATTTCCACTTTTGCTTTTGTAGGTGATTGCGCTGATGTTTGTTTTTATGATTGCTTTTGCTCTCCTGATTTGGGTTGGTAGAGCCAACAATCCTATTGATTCTTCACTCATGGCTAGGGTATGGACTTGGCTTTTTACCAGTTAGTGTACTAGATAAAGTTTTGATCTCATTTGTCACATGATTGCTTATTTCCCTATTAATTAAATTGCAGAAGTAGCATGTTTCCTGTATTTTGCTGATCAAGCATGTCCATAGCAACAAACGGTTTCAACTAGAAGGTGCATCTAGCACCTTACCTCTAAGCAAAATGTTGTAGATTAGTTCTCCTAAACATCCATCTGAAGAAAGCTTTCTTTAATAAGGCTAATGGTCATGCTTATTTTATTCATTTACTTTCTATGGAATGTCTTCTAATGAAATAATGGTGCATACATTGTTGGTGCTTCCATCTTGTTGAATGCAATCTCTTTTACCATTTTTGAACTTGTGGGCATCCATGCTTAAATGTGGCTTGGCTGGTAAAACAGCACTTTTTTAGAACAAGGAAAGAAGGTATCTGCACCATGTTGAGTGAAGGGGGATGAGGAAGTCGGTTCATTGGTGGAATTCATTGTTGTCACTTATACATTGTAAACATTTCATAGATAAGAGTCTGATAGTGTATGCATTGTGGAGAAGAAATCACAGTACGTTTTTCCCCTTTTTGATAGGCTGTTAAATGCAAACTGCTACGATAGGGTAATTTTATTGGAGTGTAAAGTTGTGATAGATAAATCTTACATGAAAGCAGTAAATTGTGGGCTACTAATAAATTGGCGCTAGTACTGCTATTGGTGCCTCTGCACCATAACAATTTGATTCCTAAAAGTTAATAATTTTTTGGAGTCTTATGCTATTTATTTCTTATATGCAAATATATCTCTACTATCTGCTCCATATATGGTTCCTAAGTCCAGTCATTCAAAGAACAGCTAATTTTTGATCATTTATCATTGATACAAGTACCTGTGATCTAGAATTTAATTTCCAAGTTATATTGGAGGTTTTAGATTTGTATATGCTGATTTTTTCTATCAAAATAAGCAACTTGGGCATCTAGAAATTAAATTCTTTCAACTTCAAATCAATAGTGGGACTTCATGCCTAACAGTATGTAATATGATTCTGCGATCTATATGGCTGCTCAGTTAGCAAAAGCAACAGACAAATTTCATCAAGCTTTGGCTTTATAATTAATAATAAGTCAGCATGCACAACAGATAATTGTTTTTTTTACTGTAGTTGAATTATATATCAACACTTCACTGATTTCTAGCTTGATTGTAAAAACGGAATCTGCATTAATCTCTCACCAAAAAATTTCAATACAAAAATAAAATATATATAAATCTCTCTGTGAGATGAATTAATTCGCCTTACAAAGGCTCCTTGTCTCCTTATTTTAAGTGTTCATCCTAGCTAACTTAGAATAGGAAAGCTTGGCCTTGGTGTTTAAATAATAAATTTTATAAGCAAGTCGAAAGTGACAATTATTGTATTGTTGACCCTCATTGTTTTCCATGTTGAAAGAGACTAAGACCACTTGAAACTAAATCCTTTTTGGCTAGGATTTTGTCAATTCAGGGCCTGTTTGGGAAATTCAGCAGGTTTGGGCTGGATTTCCCATAGGATCATGAATTACACAGTTTATTTAAGTATAGGCCCATGTCAACTTAATCTCTCTCTAGCCCAAATTCTGTGGGAGAATAAAAGGACCTCCATAGGTCAATTTTTTTTAATCCTCCGGTCCAATAGGCCCACAGATCGGATTTGAGCCAAAACTAGAACAGGCCTTCAGAAGAAAACGGAGTGGACAGGCTGACAGGCTTGATTCCTATAGGAAATCCAGCTCAATCCTGCTGGATCTCCCAAATAGGCCCTCAGAGATCAAGTAAAACAGGATTTTGAAACAACCCTGGATCAAGTAAAACAGGATTTTGAAACAACCCTATTCAAAATAGCACAATCATAAAGCATGGGATTATTATTCAAAAGTATATTCGAGTTAAGGTATGCCTAATAATCTTGCTAGATTTTTATTAAAAGCGTGTTACCACTAAAAGCATCTTACACCAATTATTGGCATATAGAATCTTGTTCATGCTCATCTTGTAATGCATTATTAAATTCATTCCTGCAATCTGAAATGTATGACATATGGATGACTGGTGTGATAAGAACCTAACGAACATTAATCTGGTCCAGATATAGTGATGTGTTTCCTTTGTATGCCTTGCTGTGAAAAATTCTTCCACCTTTGCTGTTTTGTGTGGTATTCCATAGATTTTTCGCTGGAGTTTGAACCCGTTACAATTCTTTGCTGTATATTCTTATTCTATTACACACAAAAAGTGTACGGATAAAAGGCAACAAATCTAGATAACCTGTTAATTGGTAAGAAAGAAAAGACACATTTGTAGACATGTGTAACAGACACATTTATAGATGTGTGTATTGCATGTTATGATATTAGTGAGTATGTAGATATGTACTAGTTGGGTAATGTTATTCCACCTAACTTTCATTTCAAATATATTTTAGATTTTGACTTACTGCTTGAAATGTCTTTCTCAAACTTCAGATTTTGAGTAGTCTGCTTTCAAGCTTAGCACTGACTATGAATAGTATTCTCTAGATAGTTGGTTTTTCTTGAACTCTTTTATTATTTCCTTTCAACTCTCAACTAGGAAAGAAATGTATCATCATTCCTGATTAAATTAACACTATTTTATTGCAGGTCTATTTGGGCATCTTTTCTGTGGCCATCCTTCTACTGGGTTGTGCTTTGGCATGCTATGGTGAGCAATTTTATAGTCAAAACAGTTACCTATATGATTTTTCTTTTTTGGTTGGAGGTGGCACCTATACAGTATTCGCTAATGACTACTTCAAAAGAATCATATTACATGAGCTTTATATTTTTTCTTTTGTAATATTTCATTTAGTTTCTAAACAATTAGATGAACAGCTCTTGTGAAAATTGCTTCTTCACTCTAGCATTATAGTATTAAATGAGAACCACTCAAGATGGAAATATTTTATGAGGCTACATTTATTCTTTATTCTTAGTTATCGAAGCATGAAGGTTTCTTGGAATGAATGCCTATTTGTAAGTGATTACAATGCTCACCCTAAGAGAAAGAAAGTAATCTCGAGCACATATGGATATTCTGTAGTTCGCTTGGGTGTGTTGCTCATTTAGAAAGAAAGGATACACGTGCACAACTTGCTAACATGTATGTCTATGGTATTTACATACAGTACATTGCTATACTTTTTCTAACATGTTTTGTTAAATACTGAGAAAAAGTACAGAGCATGGACATGAAAATGCAAACCAGCTACAAGTTATATATTTGGAGGAAGGGGGGAGAAACATAACCATTACTAAATGACTATGCTTATTTAAACATAAAGAAAAAATTTCTTGTTGATTAAAAAATGTCAAAGTTTTCCATAATATCACTAAGTGAAGGCTTAACAACATTTTTATGTATTACAAGTTTAAATATACCAAAATGCGTTTTTAAAAATGTTTTCCCAATTGGATGTCTCTCCATCCTCATTCAGCATCAGCACCTGAAAAAAGCAAATTTTTAGGTGGAAAGAACTTAAAAAATGAAGAGCAAGGGCTGAGTCAGGCTGAGTTGACTGAAGATTTATGACCAAGGTTTGCCATACCATGCCGAACCGGCCGGTACATTCCATCTCGTACCGGATCGGCGGGAAACCGGCACGATTCGGCCGGTAAAATCGGTACACCGGCGGTACCAAAGAAAAAAGAACGGAAAATGAGAAAGAGAGAGAGAGGGGAGGGGAGGGAGGAAGGTGGGAGCCGTCGGAGGTCGGCTGCGGCCGTCGGAGGACTTCCGAGCCCCGTATCGCCCGATAGGGCTTTCAAGAGAGCAAAAAAGAGAGAGAGAACGCTCGGAGGGGGGCGGAGAACCTACCGGACGGACGGTGCCTGCGTTGCGAGGCTCTCGATGGCCGGCGAGCCGACGCCGACGGCTTGAGGGCGGTCCGGGGCTCCACCCCCTTCTGCTTTTTCGAAACAGACGACATCTGTTTCGATTTTTTTTTTTTTTTTTTAAACTTATGAAGTCGGCAACTGGGTTGCCGACTTAAAAATTTTTTTTTTTAAAAAATAAAAATTGTGAAGCCGGCAAATTGTTTGCCGACTTCACTTAAAACCATGTTTTTTAAAAAAATTTGCGAAACAGGGACGATGCTCCTGTTTCACGCCTGCGGCGCCGCGCGCGTGGACTGCGCCCTCCGACGGCCACGGCGGCCAGTTGGAGGCCGTCCGGCGGCCCCGTCGGCTCCTTCCCCTCCCTCTTTTTTTTTTCTTCCTCTTTCTCTCTCTATTTCTCTCTTTTTTTCTTCCGGTTCGGATCATCAGTTTGGTACGGTATAAAATCATACCGAACCGTACCGCCGGCCGGCCGAAACGGCCAACAGTATCGGTTCAGCATACCTTGTTTATGACCATACAAAGCGACAATTACAGCATAAAAAAATTATTATAATTAATGCAGAATTTTGTGGGATCCCTGATACAGAATTATGCAAAAATAATTTGACTTTTAATATCTCAATTTTAGCTGAATGTATAAACAAAGTTACATACTACATAGTTCGTGTTTTTTGAAGTGTAATGAGGATGCACAAAGAAAAAAAAATGAAAATATACATCACTAATGGAAATGCAACAACACCTAGCATCATTAATTTGCAATTTGTGAATGTTTCTTGAGTTAATCTTTGGTCATTCATTAATAAATGTAAAATATGTGAATAATTCATGAATAAGAGAATATTTTTGTTAATAAATTTAGTGGAAATAGTTAGGGACCTTTTAATAATTCAGAGAATTTTGTTACTTTGGGTAAAGCAGAATATTTTCAATTTAGGTAGACAATAAATGATCCAGCTTATTAGTTATGATGGGCTTTCCATGAACAGTAGCTTTTAAGCGAATGCATAATCTCAAAATTCTTCTCTTTGTGAAAAGAGTATCTCCCAAATGGATGACAGTTTACCTGTAGGCCAGCTATGAAATTTTCTCCCTATTTTCTTTGAAACTTACACCTAATAGGCATTGTGGTTATAATCCACTGGCCCATCATATTATCATAAAAAATTGAATAAGGTTGTATTATATTGACTCACATCTAATCCTCTGAGGTGTGGCTGAAGATAACTGTCCCACTTCCAAAAGTTCTCTTTTGTAAGATGAGAGTAACTTCTTTTTGGACTTGAATGACTACTGTACCCATCCGAAAATTTTCATAAGCTTTTCTCTTTTTTGTCCCCTAGTAAAATCCAGTGTTCTATTATGAATAAAATTTCAAATGGATAAGTTTATGCAATTAGGCTAAATTGAGAATTTTTTCTTATAAAAAGGTGCAAGTATGGATACATAAATCCAACATCTGGAACAATGTCAAAGTATTGTATACTTTTTTGCTGGAAAACTAACGAAGGCTTGCTTTAAAGCATATAGCTTTCTTTTGGTGCTGAGAAAGTTAAAGGGAAATAAATGAAAATGAGAAAATGATAATTAACTATGCTATGCTTGGCGCTTATATAGCCTTCATTTTCTTTTTTCTTTACTTTTGTAGAAACCAAGTATCATTTAATTGTTGTGTTGCTTTCACCTAACAGCGATGCACTTGATAACTAAATATCTGCAATCATAATTTCTTGACTAACCAATTTATTGGCATGGAGGGTTATGCCAAAGCTTTCCATGTCATATTAGGATACATCAAATGAATATCTTTTCTTTGTTAATCAGATACTTGTCACTCATGTTGCTAACAAATTCATGTGTTCCTGTAATAACTTGGGTTACTAAATCAGATTGTAACATAGTTGATGATGGTGGAGAAGCTCACTTATTCTGCAGATTTCCATCATTCAATAAATTTTTGCTGGTCCAGCATGTGGACAAAATCAATGGACAGGCTATGACCACAAGTTGATTGTTTTCAGATGGCATACATTGCAAGCCTCCACCATATTTTAATTTTTGTCTTGTCCGCACATGCATTATCTGTTGACTACTGAAGAACAAACTTATAGACATTAATCAAGTGAAGAGTAATTGCCGTCTTGATTACAGACTGATAGAGAGGACATTATCTGCCAAGGGTGATACCCTAACAACCCACTATCAATATTAGACCCAGCTGATTTTCTTCATCAAAAGTTAAGCTGTGAATTTATTGTTTCACACTTTGGCATCTGTCTTGATTCATGATTTGATTAAGTTTTTATTTGTTTTTCACTAGTCTATTTATTATGTGAATATTGAACGTCCAATCTTCAGGAGTCAGTATAATGATAGATAATAATCTATGTATTTGCTGATTACAGGGGATCATTTCACCTTAAGATGCTTTTCTCTTTTTTATGATAATTCTCTAAACACAGTTGTTGATATATCATTTTTTTAGTGATTTAAGCTTCTAAAACCTCAATATGTGTGTTTTTGGTTTCTTGGCCATGTCAAGGACTACTGCTATTCTCCAAAATGAGCAACATACGATCTGAGATGGCCTCAACGGAAATGTGGAAGGTGCTCATTCTCAAGTTAACTTTATTTTGTCTTTCACATTGCAATCCTTTTTTCTGCTGTGTAATGAACTGATAAATTGCTCTAAAGACACCAGGCCAAATGTAAAATCACTGCATTAGTAATTATATAAGCATCTTTAGTCAATATTGATCAGAAAGAATAACTAAATAACTTTTCTTTATATTGTCTGTCGTGCACGTGAGACAGGCTTGGAATTGGATTCTGACCTGTCATGGAAAGTAGAACTTGACATGGACTAAAAAAATTAGGGTTACAATTTCCATTTCAAAGATATTTAATTGCAGTTTAAAATATTATCATCTAAATTTTAAACTCTTAATAATTATTACTACCCAAAAATAACTATTAATGTTTTTAAGGAAAAGAGATAACCTTGTAGGTTATTTTCTAATTAATAATATTGTTTCTGTCTTTGCATTTTAATAGCCATACTGTCTTCACTATACATGTCAGTAATAGATTATATCTAGTAAATTTTACATTATGAATTCCTTAGACTTGAATCCTGACATGTTTCAAGTAGGGTTTTCTTAATGGGTTAAAAAATAACTCATACAGTTGGCTTTGCAAATGTTTTGACTGTTTCATGCATAAGTTTGTATGTCATTGACTTGTAGCATTTAATTTTATTGCATTTTGTTCTATTATGTGCAGGTTGCAAGTTTGGCAGCTATCACTCTCATATGTTTCACATCATCTGCTGTGCTAGCCCTTGTTACTAATATTCCTGTTAAGTTCTTTTGGTTTTGTACGTTTTTCTTGATCCTAGACAACACCCAAGGTCAACTGCCAATCGCTGAATTTTGAGCCTTTGTATTGCTTTCAGTTGCAGCTGCTTTCTTATTGGCATTCAGCACATATGGACAGCATAAGCAGTTCAATTCTAATATTTCTTTATTACTTTATAGGTAATGCTTTCTTTTACAGCTTTTTTTTTTTTTTTTTTTGTAAGCATACTTGAAACAATTATTGTTAGTTATCAAACACAAGCATCATACAATCATGCATGCTTTAATGCTGATATGGAAATGTTTAATAATAAATTCTATTATTTGACATTATGAATGTCATGAGGTGCTAAATTGTAATTTTGTCTTTGAGATACCTCGAGTACGTCATAGTGTAAATATTTTTCTCATTAGAAGGACACAGCATGAAAACATTAAGCACAATCAAGATTAGTTTTAGATACATAAGCCATTTTACATGTCATGGATTCTTTCTCCTGTACTAGAACCCAGATTTAGGTTCACAGCTTTAGCTTTCTGGGAGTTTAGTATCCATAACCTGAACCAAATTGTGATGGCATTTGGATTTGTATAACCTTTCAAATTCTTAATCATTAAGGGTTTAAAATTTAAATCCCGTATTGTCATGGTATCCCACAACTGTTAGTTGGTGAGCCAGGATCAGTTTTGGACATATGGACAATTTAAAAGGTTGAAATCAGAAAGTTAAGAGGCAATAGCAATGAATTGAGGATAAAATAAAGTTTTTTTAAGTTGCTGTAATATGATATGTAGCAAGTACCAAATTTAGCAATTCTACCAGTACATACAATTGAACTGGCTTGTGCTGCTCAAAGCATCCTGTACCAGCTCAGAGTGGCCAAAACTATTGTTAAAAATGCCAGCCTGGTTGGTTGGTTGTCCTTGTCAACTCTTGAAAGAATTCTTAGCATGTGCCTTATTTGATACCTCTGCAAACTAGCATCTGTTGGTATTGCTAATGTTTTGAGGTGTTATAGCATGCACCATGTGGATTTAGGTTATCATGCAACTTTAGCAGGTTATTTTGGGTCAGTATACAACTAGATTCAACTGACAAACACCTTCCAACCATGAGACTGTTTGAGCCAACTCGACAATCAACCAAACTACGGATCCTGAACATTACCTACATGACAAAAATTTCAACCTGTACATGAATTAGGCCATGGTGGTTGGGCTGCATCTCAGCAGAATTTTGTTATCAGGTTGCCATTCTGATTTGTGTTCATCTAGGTTGTAGTCATTTTGCCATTGTGATTTGTGTTCATCTAGGTTGTATTCATTTGAAGATATATTATTCGTGCAGGATACTACATTTTAAAATGCTCTGCATGAGGCCACATGCGTATGCAGTCCCCTAAGCATATTGAATGAAAATATGGAATATTTTGTCTTTGGACAGCATATGAAATGACAATATGGAATATTGTGTGGAGCTACTATATGTGGTTGGATGGCATATGGAATGAACATTTGGTTTGCTTAGCACTTTGAAGATACATATGTAGCAGGATTAACATAGTATGACTGCATATGTAGCCTAATTATCATTGGGTGACTGCATATATGGGCCTTTTAGCATTGTGCAACTATATATTTGGCCAATCTTATGCAAGCCTATACGAACAAGATAGGTTCAAGCTGATGGTTGGGTTCACTTTGGGTTTCAAATAGGCCAGATACTTGTATATCAACAATATCGATATATTAATTATGCTATCATTACTACTATTTGTTGGGATATACGGGCTGATCCCTATACACTGACTTATCCTCGGAACGATCTTGCCGACGCCCGACTCTACCGGACGGACAGAGGACTCCGACAATGACTGCCGACAATATCCGGCCAAAGGTATGTCGGCCAAACAGGCCAATATTGTTTCCAACCGGTCGAGCGGCCGAACCCATATCACCGACTCACTGTCGGGGCTGACGGCCGACGTCCGACTTCCACAAGGCACCGGATCAGCCGATGGTGTTTTCGAGTCATCATCCGACGTCCCGACAACCAAATACCGACGTATAGTCGGCCAGTCCGCCCAAATGCCGTACAACCGCTATGGTCTGTTGTCCTGCCAAGGACATGCTGTACGACCGCCATAGGGCATTGTCCTGTCAAAGACATGGGCTAATTCTGATGATCTGACAATTCATAATGATTTGATAGCCTCCAACGATTTGACAACTCCCCAGTTGTCTACACCATTAATGGCGGGACCATACCGCATTCTACTATAGAACAGGATAAGGCAACAGTTTTGGTAAGCTTTCTCAAGCTCTCTTAAGCTTTCTCAAGCTGAGCCCCTGGTTCTTTTCACTGTTGCCTAGTCTCCTCTCTGACTTAAGCATCGGAGGGTCCCCGTCGGAGACATCTCCGGTCAGTGAGGACTTTCTTTGCAGGTGTCCGTTTCCGACGATCAGACGATGAGGGGATTGGCCGCAGCAGATTTGACGCGCCAGGTAGGGGGCAGCTCGTACTTCATAGAGCTTGAAAAACCCTCGGGATGACAAAAATCAGGGCTCAGCGATCGAGACCTATCGGATCGGCGAGGTGCTCTTCCCGTCGGAAAGAGGCCTCTCCTTCACTCTTTATGGCGGAACCCAGTTCTCCGCATCCGGTGGTGACCACGGAGGCACAGATTGTGGCGATTGTGCGGCAAATGACTGTTCTGACGGATGCAGTCAAAAATCTCCAACAACAACCGACCCAGTTGCCGCAACCGCCGGCGGAACAACTGGCGGCGCACCCGATGCCGTCCAGAAGCAGCCGCCGACGCCCGCGTCAACTTCTGTCTCCTCCTCAAGAGCAGCCGTCTCAGCACTCCCATCGAGAAGGGGGGAGGCGGCCATGGCGCAACACCCACCGATCTGGGCGTCCCTCTCCTTCCCAGCTGGAGCGAGCGAGGAAGGAGAAGCGGCCGCGGACACCGTCCGCCTCCCTCTCAAATTCGTCGGGAGGCTCGACTCCTGGGGTTTCTCAACACCAATGGTTGGACGACTACGAATGTAAGTTCGAAGAAATCGACCATCGGCTTGTCCAGCTCCAGGCGGATGGTCAGAAGTCTTCAAACGACGTCGACTTCCGGACCACCCAACCTTTCTCTTGATTTATCCTCGACGAATCGATCCCTAGTCGGTTCAGGATGCCTCATGTGGAGCCTTACGACGGCTCCACCGACCCAGTTGACCATCTGAAGAGCTACAAGGCTCTCATGATAATTCAAGGGGCAACTGATGCCCTCCTTTGCATCGGCTTCCCCGCCACCCTTCGTAAAGCTGCCAGGGCTTGGTACTCCGGCCTCCGCTTAGGAGGTATCCACTCCTTCGGGCAGCTCAAGCATTCTTTCGTGGCCTATTTCATCACCAGCCGAAAATCGTCGCGAACCTCAGACAGTCTTTTCTCCCTCAAGCAAGGAGAAAATGAGACACTCCGATACTTTGTGGCCCGATTCAATGCGTCCACACTTGAGGTTCGAGACCTCAACGAAGATATGACTATCTCGGCCATGAAGAGGGGGCTAAGGGGGTCCTGATTCACATATTCCTTGGACAAGACCCTCTCCCGGACATATGCCGAATTGCTGGAGCACGCATACAAATACATGCACGCGGATGAAGGAGCTTCCGACCGGCGCCTGACTGAGAGCATGGGCCAGAAGGAGAAGCGGAAGAAAAATCGGGCTCCTACCGAACCCGGCAGGCCCCCGATCGATAAACTGGTCTCGCCCCGATGACGGAGCCGAGATCGCCCCGACGGTGGAGTCCGAGACCGACGCATCGCAGGTATGACTCCTACACCCCTCTCTCCGCTCGTGCGCAGATCCTGATGGAGATCGAAGGAGCGGAATATCTGCGACGGCCTCCGCCTCTGAAGGCAAAGGGCCTCGATCGGAGAAAATACTGTCGATTCCATCGGGGCCATGGTCACAACATCGAGCAATGCATCCAACTCAAAGATGAAATAGAGGCCCTCATACGACGAGGATATCTCAGAAAGTATCGAAGGGATCCGCCGGCTCGACCCCTTCCCGACTGACGACTCCAACCGATTGAAGAGGCAGCGAACAATCAGCCTACTGTCAGGGTCATCAACATGATCTCCAAACGATTGGATCGAGGGACGACTGCGGAAGGGGAGTCGACGAAGAAGCCACGCCAGGATGATGTAATCATTTTTATGGATGAAGATGCTCGGGGAATCCAAACTCTCCGTGATGACGCTGTTGTTGTCTCGACAACAATAGCGAATTATGATGTAAAAAAGATTCTTGTTGATAATGGAAGCTCGACTAACGTTTTGTTTTACTCGACCTTCTCTCGAATGCGACTGTCGACCGACTGACTCAGGAGAGTCTCTACGCCCCTAGTAGGTTTCGTCGGAGATGCCGTCGCAGTGGAAGGAGAAATTGCTCTTCCTGTGATAGTTGGGCTGAACCACGACAAAGCACCGTCTATTTGACCTTCACGGTCGTTCGAGTACCTTCGACCTACAACGCCATACTTGGAAGATCTGGACTAAATGCTCTCAGAGCGATGGTCTCGACATATCACTTGCTGGTCCGGTTCCCGACTAAAAACGGAGCTGGAAAAATGCGCGGGGATCAACAGCTTGCTCGGCGATGCTTCCAAATTTTAACTCAAAACAATAAATCGAAGGATTCCCTGTCGGTCGACAAGTTGGATCAACGGGAAGAGGAGGGACGGGGTGAGCCGGCTGAACAGCTGATTTCCATCCCGATGGCAAAAAATCCTGAACAGGTGATCTGGGTCGGGTCGTAATTGTCCGACCCGGAGCGACAACAGCTGATAGAGCTATTGAAAGCCAACGTCGAGTCGGCAGCGGATATGTCCGGCATTCCTCCGGAAACAATAACTCACTGACTCAACATCGCCCCTAGCATGAGGTCGGTGAGATAGAAGAAACGGTCTTTCACCACGGAAAGACAGAAGGCCATCGACGAGGAAGTAGACAAACTACTCGAGGTGGGCTTCATCAGAGAAACCACATATCCCGACTAGCTCGTCAATGTCGTCATGGTGAAGAAAGCCAACGGAAAGTGGAGGATCTGTATCGACTACACCGACCTGAATCGAGCCTGTTCGAAGGACAGCTTTTCGCTGTCGAAGATCGACCAACTGGTGGATGCGACGTCCGATCATCGACTGCTCAGCTTCATGGACGTCTTTGCTGGATATAACCAAATCCGGATGGCGTCGGAGGACAAAGAGCATACGGCCTTCGTGACCGCCAAGGGCCTTTATTGTTACAAAGTGATGCCATTCGGTCTGAAGAATGTCGGAGCCACCTACCAGTGCCTCGTCAATAAGATCTTCAAAGTTCAAATCGGGCGCAACATGGAGGTGTACGTGGACGACGTGCTGGTGAAAAGCGCATATGCTTCAGATCATGTCCAAGATTTGGAAGAAACCTTTCGCATTCTTCGACGACATCGGATGAAGCTAAATCCGACCAAGTGCGCCTTCGGGGTGACTTCGGGGAAGTTCCTCGGGTTCCTCGTTTCTCAATACGGAATTGAGGCCAACCCCGAGAAGATAAAGGCGATTATCGACATGCGGCACCCGAACACCAAAAAGGAAGTGCAGCAGCTCAATGGAAGGATCATCGCTCTCAGCCGATTCATTTCTCGATCGGCTGAGAGATGCCTCCCGTTCTTCAAAATCCTGAGGCAGACAAAGGACTTCTTTTGGCCGAATAAGTGCCGGCAAGCCTTCGAAGATTTGAAGAAATATCTGACTTGTCCATCCTTGCTTGTAAAGCCAGAGGTCGGAGAAATATTGTACTTTTACTTGGCTACCGCCCCAGAAGCGGTTAGTTCGGTACTCGTCCGGGAGGACGAGAGCCGAATTCACCGACCCATATATTATACCAGCAAAGTGCTCCACGAAGTCGAAACTCAGTACTCAAGAGCGGAGAAGATGATATTTTCCTTGGTCATATCAGCGCAACGACTCCGTTCGTATTTTCAAGCACATGCCATCGTGGTCCTCACCGACCAACCCCTAAGGGCGATCCTGCATCGCCCCGACACATCAGGATGACTGGCGAAATGGGCGGTGAAGCTGAGCGAGTTCGACATCCAGTACCGACCGTGACCTGCTTTGAAAGCCCAAGTCCTGGCCGACTTCATTGCAGAATGCCCGACAACTGACCAAATATCGGAAGATGGGAGCTCCAAAGAAGCAGCGACCTCTGAATATAACCTCGGGTCAACCTAGGTATTACATATAGACGGAGCTTCCAATGCTCAAGGAAGCGGGGCCGGGTTCTTGCTTACCAACTCGGAGGGAGTAGTCACCGTGTATGCCCTCCGATTCAACTTCAAGGCCTCTAATAATCAAGCCGAGTATGAAGCGCTTCTCGCTGGCTTGAGAGTGGTGAAGGAGCTCGGGATCGACAGCCTCAGAGTCTTCTCCGACTCCCAGCTGATTGTAGGGCAAGTCAGAGGCAAATTCGAAGCATGGGATCCGACTATGGCGAAATATTTCCAGAAGGTGAGGGATCTCGTGGCGCACCTCAAGTATTTCGAGATCTCTCACATTCCCAGGATGGAGAACGCTCGGGCCGACGCACTCCAGGCTTGCGACATCCGCCTATGGCGCTTTGGGTCGGACACTCGTAAAGAGTCTCGAGCAACTGAGCGTCGACAAGGCTGAGGAGGTGCTACAGCTGACGGCCGAGCCAAGCTGGATGGATCCGATCGTTCAGTATTTGACCGACGAAACCAGCCTCGAAGACCCCGCGGAAGCCAAGCGACTCCGGTGGACGGTCTCCCAATATGTGATGATGGACGGGCGACTCTGCAAAAGGTCGTTCTCCCTTCCCTTGCTAAAGTGCTTGGGACCGACGAACGCGGACTACACACTCAGAGAGGTGCATGAAGGGATCTGCGGAAGTCACCTGGAGGGCAAATCTCTGGCCTACAAAGTCCTACGGTAAGGATACTACTGGCCCACCGTGAAGAAAGATGCGGCTGATTTGGTTCGGAGGTGTGAGCCATGTTAAAAGTACGCCAACATACAACACCGGCCTGTCAACTAGCTGACTTCCATTGTCGTCCCGTGGCCCTTCGCCCAATGGAGAATCGACATACTCGGCCCTTTCCCTCCGGTGTCTGGCCAAAGAAAGTTCATAGTCGTCGCAATTGACTACTTCACCAAGTGGGTGGAGGTCGAACCCCTGGCACAAATCACCGAGCGTAAGATAGAATACTTTATCCAGAAGTCCATCATCTCCAGATTCGGACTGCCACACACTATCATCACCGACAATGGGCGACAGTTCGACAACCAAGACTTCAGAGAGTTCTGTGCGAGATTTCATATTACGCACAAGCTAACCTCGATCGGGCATCCACAGTCCAACGGAGAGGTCGAAGTAACCAATCGGACCATTCTGCATGGATTGAAGACTCGGCTGAACGAAGCTAGAGGTCTTTGGGTCGAGGAATTGCACTCGATCCTGTGGGCATACCGAACAACACCCCGTGTTCCGACCGAAAAATTTCCTTTCAATTTGGCCTATGGGACGGAAGTGATGATCCCACTCGAGATCGGGTTACCATTGACTAGAGTTGAGCAGTACTGTGAACCAGGCAACTCCGAGTGTCGGAGAGCTGACTTGGACCTCCTATTCAAACTCCGACGTGAGGCTCAACTCCGCATGGCTTCCTACCGACAAAGAGTGGTCCGATACTACAATACTAAAGTCAAGTCAAAATTTTTCAGATCTGGAGATCTGGTTTTGAGAAAGGCGGAAGTCTTGAAGCCTCAGGATCAAGAAAAACTATCCCCGAACTGGGAAGGACCCTACAAGATAGCAGACACCTGCAGGCCGGACGCCTATCGACTTGAGACCCTGGAAGGGACGACCATTCTTCGGACTTGGAATGCCGACAACCTGAAATTGTATCATCAGTGAATTTTGTATGCCCTTGTTCAGAATACAACTCAATTTCAAAGCCCCAGAGTCTACAAAGTTCGGCTCTCCGTCGAGGGTCGGCCCTCTCCAGAAGTACGAGTCCCGACGTCCCGACTTGGGCCCGACGTTTCGTCGGGAACCTACGGCCCGATCACCGATGGCACATCGGACTCTTACGAGAACCATTCTGTTTATACTAACGGAAGGCCAGCACTGGCGATGAAACCTCTCTAAGTTGAAGCCGCGCTCCTTCCACAGTCGACTCTTGATTAATGCGGCTGGCTAACTTGCCGACTTAGCCTCGACTAAGAAGGACAAAATGCCAAGACGACCGCGGTCGCACTTGCGACATACCGACTTGGTCACGACCGGTCGAAGGATATTCGGCTTGTCATCGTTTATCACACATCGCGACATATACGCCCGACCAAGGGTCGGACAATGGATATTCGACTTGTCATCATTATCCTGACCGAATACGTCAGACACCACTCGACTATCAGATTCTACGACATGATCGTGTCAACAAGCTACGTCGCACTTGCGACATACCGACTTGGTCACGACCGGTCGAAGGATATTCGGCTTGTCACCGTTTATCATACATCGTGACGTATACGCCCGATCAAGGGCCGGGCAACGGATATTCGACTTGTCATCGTTATCCTGACCGAATACGTCGGACACCACTCGACTATCAGATTCTACGGTATGATCGTGTCAACAAGCTATGTCGCACTTGCGACATACCGACTTGGTCACGACCGATCGAAGGATATTTGGCTTGCCACCATTTATCATACATCGCGACGTATACATCCGACCAAGGGCCGGACAATGGATATTCGACTTGCTATCGTTATCCTAACCGAATACGTCGGACACTACTCGATTATCGGATTCTACGGAATGGTCGTGTCAACGAGCTACGTTCGGAGATTGGTCGACACCCGGCTCGACGTGCACGCCCGACCAAGATCTGGGTGACTGACGCTCGACCTGTCGTCGACCTGCAGTCGACACATGAGCTAACTACGTCGAACGACTCTCGACCATCGGATCCTACGCAACCTGTATGACAGTCAGGACGCCGGTCTGCGATCGGGGCTTACTCTGCCCTTAGCATGGCGCACGCTACTGACTATCTTGATTAACTATGCTGGATCCTACCGAACGTCCTAACGAGGTATGTCGGAGCTACGACCTATACACTCGGGGATGTCTCGGCGAGACATACACTTTGAACTGCACGCAGAGGAAAATTCGAAAAGTCTTCGATTTCATTTAGTTGAAGTTAGACTTACAAAATTGGACTGAAGCCCGATTACAAGTATCAAAGGTGAAACAAAAACAAAATGAAAACGACGGAGCGGACACTCCAACTACTCGTCGGAATCGACTTCCTGCACCGGGAAGGGTTCGGGAGTGACTGGTGTATCCGCTCGGGTCGGGGTGGGATCGGAGGTTGGAGCTGCCTCACCTTCGGTAGCTCATTCCACCGGCCTAGGGACGGCCTCCTCTGCAGCAGTCTGATCCTCCGGTATTGGGTCGGCCTCCTCTGCGGCTTGATCCTCCGACCCCGGAGGGACGACGCTGCTCAGGTCGAGTTCCGGGTGCAGCCTCTGAATTGCATCCCGGGCGTCCTCGTACCCCACTCGGTAGGAGGTGAAGCCGCTCTCGAGAAGCTCCTCCCGGTACTCGTCCAAGCCACGGAAGTCCTCCACCGCCCGGCTCAACGCCTCTTTAGCCGACTCCGCCTCCGCCTTCACTATGTCGGCGTCGGCTTGGGTGGAGGATAGGTTCTCCTCGGCCCTAGCCAGATTCTTCAGGCTGACCTGAAGTTGCTCGCGTTTGGCCTCGAGCTCGCTAATGCAACCGTCCCGCTCACGCCGCAGCCGATGAACGGAACGGGTCTTGCGCTAGACCTGCTCGCGGGCCGACTAAAGTTCGGCCTCCGAGGCAGCCAGGCCATTGGTGAGTCAGGAAATCTCCTCCTCGAGCCTGGCTTCGCGGTCGACCGACAGCTTCAGCTGCTCCACCAACATCGCCTTCTCGGCCTCGGTGGTTTCCGCCCTATCCTTTCAGGCCGCCCGGATGTCGCCGAACCTCCGGTACCCGACCTCCAACTCGGACATGGTGTGGATCAGCTGCAAGTAGAAGACCGATCGTCAGAAAAATAAAATGATGAAAATAGTAATGGAGAGGAAAGAAAAAAAAGAACTCACCCCGATCATGGTTGGGTAGAAGGAAGAGAGCATCTCGATCACCTGCCGACCCTTCAAGAGCTCCCGATCGGCCAAGAGAATGGTTGCCTGACACAACCTCCTAGCCAAATTGTGGTCGGCCAGGGCCGACGCTCTCTCGGAAACCCGAGTGCCGGACGACGCGACGCGGTCCACCGACCTTGAGTCGTCCGTCGGCGCCATCGGAGCCTTCCCCCGAGCAGTCGCCCAGGCCCTGAGGTCGGAGAAAGTTGGGAAGCTTGAACTCGACTGAGCTCCTCCCAAGGGCACGACGGGAGCTGCCACAAGTCGTTCGGGCTCTCGTGCTTCGACCCGAATCTCTTCCACAGGCGATGCCGTCGGTACTCCTTCGGCCACACCCTCCGCCGCCCCTTCCTCGGTTGGCACCTCGGGGGGCACCGCCGGCACCGATAGGGCGATGACTGGTTCGGAGCCCGACGCTCGTCCGGTGTCAGGCTGCGCAGCTGCCATCGCCACAGCAGTCGGGGATGATGTCTAGGGCCTCTTGGGTGGCCGCGAAGGTCCGACCCCGGGCGCCGGTCTCTTCCTCGCCGCGTGCTGCTGAATGTCGGCATCTGTTAGCCTTACTCTCGACGGCATGCCTGCAATTTCAACGAAAGATTAGCACAAGTTCGAAGACGAATGAAAAAGTCAAAAGACGACCGACAGACCGAACTGTACCTAAGCGGAGAACCGAACTTAGGCTAGCGTTATAGAGAGCTTGCTCGGTGAGGAGCTCTCTCTGCTTCGGCACCGACATATCCTTCAGTCGGTGAAAGTCCTCTCGGTCTTCTGCCTCCACTCGGCTGTTTTCATTCGGCTGAGTTCAGGGGTCGCCCTAGCGAGAAGGAAACCCCAAGGGTAGCGAAGAAGAAGCGAAGAAAAATTGGTTCTTCCATCCGTGGATCGAATGGAAGACCAGTAATGAATGAAAGGCCCTTCCGGGGATCGAAGAACCACCACCCTCGGGCTTTCGGATGGGATCGGAGGACGAAGAACGCTCGAAAGAGAGATGCGGGGAAAGGTCGGCAAGAGCCGACACGACAAGGCAAAGCTGATTATTAGTCGGACAGAGTTCGACGCCAGTTGCGCTGGGCAAAGTCCATAATAATTCAGGATATTCCGGACGAACTCTGAAATCGGGAAGCGAAGACCAGCCTGAAGGTCCTCAACGTAAAAGGCCACCTGGCCCGGAGGCGGGTTGTTAACCCGACCCTCCGCCCCAGGGGCGAAAAGTCGGAACTGCTCCGGGATACCATATTATTCCCTAAGCCGTTCGACGTTCGGCCCCGAAAGTGAACAAGCCTCCACCTCCGGGGTTGATCGAGAATCATCGGTCGGGTTCCCCGATTGACTTCCTCGAGGAGAGGTTCTAGCCATAACGCTAGCCCCAAGAAAAGAGAATAAAAAGAAGAATGCAAAGGGAGCGAAAATGCAAAGGGACAAGAATGAAAAGCTTCGAGAAGAGCTTTCAAAGGAGGACGGAAACAGCTACCTGGGATTGGGAGACAATTCGACAGGACCTCAGCGCCAGAAACAGAGCAATAAAAAGTGAAGCTTTGGATACAAGTGGCCGTATATATAAGGCCCTTCGACGGTCGAAGTTGAAAGCACGCCGAACGAAGGTTTCCCAGATGTTGACACTGGCAGCGCCTGGGCCCCTCGGTCCGACGGTTCGACGCACCTACCCCCAGATCGAGCCACGTCGCCTCCATCCGTGCGAACGATTCCGGCCCAATAGCCCCTCAACGCGTGGCGGAAAAACTGCGTCTCGGAATTAATTAACCGACGCCGGTTTGCGTTCCCAATGAGATGTCTGACGCCAGATCATCCGTTGGTACGGTCGGCAGAGGCGGGGCATGACGTGATGGAAAACCACTCCTTTCGCCCGAGGCCATCGCCCACGTGGTAATGCGGGCCAACACGACATCAGACTCAGAAGTGGAGGGGGGCAACTGTTGGGATATACCAACTGACCCCTATACGCCGACTTATCCTCGGAATGGTCCTGCCGACGCCCGACTCTACCGGACGGACAGACGACTTCGATAATGACTGCCGACAATATCCGACCAAAGGTATGTCGGCCAAACAGGCCAATACTGTTTTCAATTGGTCGAGCGGCCGAATCCATATCACCAACTCACTGTTGGGGGTGGCGGCCGACGTCCGACTTCCACAAGGCACCGGATCAGCCGACGGTGTTTTCGAGTCATCACCCGACGTCCCGACAACCAAATACCGACGTATAGTCGGCCAGCCCGTCCAAACGCCGTACAACCGCTATGGGCTGTTGTCCTGTCAAGGACATGCTGTACGACCGTCATGGGGCATTGTCTTGTCAAGGACATGGGCTAATTCTGATGATCTGACAACCCACAACGATTTGATAGCCCCCGGCGATTTGACAACTCCCCAGTTGTCTGCACCATTAATGGCGGGACCATACCGCATTCTACTATAAAACGGAGTAAGACAATAGTTTTGGTAAGCTCTCTTAAGCTTTCTCAAGCTGAGCCTCTGGTTCTTTCTACTGTTGCCTAGTCTCCTCTCTGACTTAAGCATCGGAGGGTCTCCGCCGGAGACATCTTCGGTCAGTGAGGACTTTCTTTGCAGGCGCCCGTTCCCGACGATCAGGCGATGAGGGGATTGGCCATAACACTATTAAGAATAATTGCTAAAAATATTACTAGATTTTTTCTTGTTAATTTTCTATTATTCATAAAAAAATATTGCTACTATAATTGTATTTAATATATTCTATTTTTAAAATATTGCAATATCAATGGCATGTATTCCTGCATATGCAGTTGCATAACGCATATGCACTATGCAGTTCCTTGACCACCCACGTACCGCACCTGTCTATTAAAACGTTGATAGCTTAGTTTCAGCTTTGGGTGCAAAGTGTGGATGGGGCCAAGCAACATATACAACCTTAACCATGCTTTGTTTGACCCAATACTAGGTTGAAAATTGTTGGTGACCCAACCAAAGCTGAGTTATCAATGAAACACCTCACTTCCATGACCCGACCCTGCCCCATTCTCATCTTGGCCCCACCAGCCTACCTGATCTGACTCATTTTTTGATCCCACACCATGGTGAATTACCTATAACAAACACAAGGATACGAAATTCTCGTTCCCTTTTAATTGATTCTCCATCAAACTTGGGTATAAATCCACCAAGCAAGGTAGATGAATGGTTGCACCAAGAACAAACTACTTGAAAGATGATGAAGATTGAGGACATACAGATATGGGACAGGGTGAAGGGGTGTCATGGGGGATAACGTGATATAGATGGAAGGGCAAAGTGTCATGGGGGATAACGTGATATAGATGGGTGCAAAGTGTCATGGGGCGGAGTCTCAAAGCTGTAGAAGTAAGAGGAGGATGTGAGAAGAAAGGGAGGGAAGTCCAGGGGATGGTTCTCATGATGATAGAAGAAAGAGAAAGGAGTACGTGAGGTGGGTTTCATGGTGGAAAAAAAGAGGGAGATGTGGCATGGGATCATGCATCCAGAGGATTCTATCTTTCTTGGGTTTTTAAAATTTAGATGCACATGGAAATCCCATCGTATTTGTAACTTCTTCAGGGATAATTATTAGAAAAGATTCCGACCTGTTGTAAAGGCTTGAGTTAAAATGATGGGGTTTGGCTCGTAAAGTCATTTTAACTTTTGTATCATGAAACTACTATGATATTTGTGCATCTCTGGTAGAGCCCATGTTATTCCATTCTATTTATATAGCTGCCTTTTTGGCTTCATCAGTTCATTGTCAAGTATATTGAGCTTGCAGCTTCACTAAATGTGTCAGTATGCCAGAAACATTTTAGTTTAAGGTACGAAAGCATGCTGTTGTGAGACCCATCTCACTTTTTTCTTTTCTTTTCTTTTTTTTTTCCTGAGTTGTGGTGTAATAGCTCCATCAAAATGTTTCTGTTCTACCATCTGTCATTGTTATATAACTTTAAAGCCAAAATATTATATAGTTTTTGTACCTCATCTCATAATTGCAATTAAACTTGCTGAAAACCTGTCTCTGTTTTTCAGTTTATTGAATGTGCTTATGTTACATGTGGACCGTATTCCTTGAAGAGTGGCCTTGTTACTCTCTTGAATTATAGTTTTCTATGGTTCTACTACTATCTTAACTTTTATTTTTAAATAATGCTGCCAAACCTCACCTTTTAACTTTTTGGCAGGTTCATCAGTGCCATCAGGTTTTGTATTGTGGGTCATGAGAGAACTGCCTACTCAGCAGGCAGCTGATAGACCAGAAGAATCAAGAGTAGTGACATTTGTCAGGGAAAGTCCGATAGATACCCATAATCTTCAGTGGAGGACTGCTGTCACGTCATCACAGAATAAGGTATGCCCACAATCTTCTGGGCAAATTTCCTCGTTTCATCTATTCAATCAATTGCTACCTATTTATATCAGATGCACTGTCTTGGTGAGTCTTGGTGAATCTTGTGCAATATAAAAATACAATAGCTGATATTCTTCCTTGAGGATGATCAAGTTGATTTCCCTTAATATATAGCTTCTTATGAAATTCAACAAATGCAGGCTCAAGTTCTGAGAGGAATCAGGTTGACCATATCATATATTATTTGATGACAAGACATTGGTGCCTTAAATAGTTTCTTTTCAAAAAACAAATATATTAAAGTGATTAATATTTTTCATGTATTTTAAGCAATCTAATTGCATCTTAACAGACATTATTTAACTTTCTATGTAAACGCATCTTCTTTATGCAGTTCTTTTAGTTTTAAGACTGACAGCGATCAAGATGATGGTATATTCACATTTTTCAGTTGCTGCTCTAAATATTCCCCCGTCTCTCATGTTGCCTTTTCTTTATCTTCGTTCCATGCCATCGTATTTCAGTTATACATGTTTAAATACCGAAGTTTCCCTTACTAGATGTGAAAGATGTATATTTAGTAACAATTCACTTGAGTCAATAATTGTTAATTTGGATGATATATAATTATATATAATTCGATTCCTAGTGTCAACAGATCTTTGACTGTAATATGGCAAATGCAGGCTCTCAAAGCAAGCCCCATATAACAACCTTGTGACCTCATAATTCGTAGCTGATTTACATGCGAACAGAGCATTTCAGTTGAAGCTGCAACTATCTGAACCAACAGAACAAGGGTGGTGATTAGGCATCGCACCATTGCTCACTGCTTCCATGCGGATTGATCACAATGATATGGTAACAGGAGGGCAGAAGTAATCAAGGAATCATCTACACCTTATAAGCCGGAATGCGAATAACTGTAATATGTTGGCTGGCCCTGCAAGCAGGTTCTTGGTCATCAATTGACCAAGAACCATTTTGGCGGATGTTATGTTGAACGCAACTTAATAATGTGTTTGATCAATAGCTCTTTTTTCCAATTTTAGATGTGATCTAATGTGCTAATTTCAGTATGTCACTCTGTTGAAAATGTCGAGTTCACTGACTTCGGACTGCTTGATTTGAGCCTGTGATGTAAAACAGACCTATTATGAAGCTAGCTAACTTTAGAAATGTTTGTTTGAGCTTGTTAAGAGTTGTAGTATCCTTGTAAATAACATCTGGTAAGAGATGATGGTGGGATATTATTAAGAGGATATTGGAAGAAGAATCTCAGACCTATTTTGAGGAAAAAGTTTGTTATAGGAAATGGAACTTCTCAGCTTTTTCTTCTTAGGAATTCAACAAGCTTTGGGGGACGAATTGAATGCAAGGTGATCCCCGCTCGCCACGAGTCACATGCTTCCATTGAGGGAGGCTGTGAATGAATAGCAACGCTTGAATCTGGACCCAAATCGTCGCGGCATTTCCCTTGGACAATTGCCCAGATTCAACAAACGCCTGGTTTATTTCTAATATGTACAAACAAAAACCCTAAATAGAACAATTTATTTCGGAAAAGATAAGTTTTACATCGATTGAGCAGAAAGCTAAATTATTATGCTCCGAAAAAGAATTAAAACAATAAAAATGTAACATTAATCACGGAATTTAGAAAATAAGTAAAATGTCTACGGGGTGTACATTACCTTATTAATAATCTGGTCATCTAGAAAAACACTAATGAATGGTGACAGTGTGAATTAAGTCTTGGAAATGATCCAGTAAAATGATATAGTGGCATTCTCGTTGCTCCTTTTGGACCAATCAACCAAGGGAAAGCTCTGATATTTTTGAATTATGCTAGTACTGTTCCGATGGATTTGCGTCTTTTCTGGCGACACAAATCTGTACAAATGCCGACACTCACGGGCATATGTTTGACCAGCAGGCCAGCTTGAATGATAGATGCAATACTTTGGTAGCATCGTGATCCCAAAACTCGTTTGATAAGAAGATTTTGGAACCCCGTGATACCTTTTGACGCAAGGCTAAACGCAATAACGGGGAGAGGAACCATGTGATGCACCGCGAGGAGAGCCCATCTCGCCTCCCCGAGGATGATCGCGATCACGTGCTCGGCTCTTCACGCGCCCGAAAGGAGGAGCCAACAGACCGAGACAAAGACCCATTGGGGCCCACCGCTGTACCGAAACCACGACCCCCGCGCCCACCACCACCAGTTCACCTTCTTCCGGCCCGGCCCGTAAAACTCCAAATCAGCTTCTGCCACGCGTCCCTTGCAGTGTTTATCCTGGGAACTAGATCTAGTTGGACAAGTAGCATAACACGCATAAAGTGGATAAACCAACATGGAATGATTAGTCTGATATGGCGTCCTTGGCTTATGATGGCATAACATGTTCGGCATCATAATGCCGGCCATTCACAACAATCTCACGGAATCCAAGATCTATGTGGATGTGCGCTGTCTTCCCTCAAACACCAACAGCACGATGAACCTGAGGATTAGGCCCGCAATTTCATTATGCTTGTTGTCGTCTAAGATAAGAGGAGTTGGAGTTTGCTCTCTAAGACTCCAATCAAAGCAGAGGCTCCTAATTACCTGGAATGAGATGTTGGGTTCTCACCAATTGGCTCTCCTGATGGGACCTACTTCATTTTCAGGTGGGAGTTGCAACATATACCCAAATTTGCTAGTTGTCACAATGTGAGGCACTCACTACCAAACTTTGATAGTGTAAGGTATGTAGCTTAACCAAACCTTGGGACAATAGTGATAGAGATGCCAAGTCCACTTCCCCCTGCCCCACCCTATTGGGATGCAAGAGATGGATACCTTGCAAAGATGGCCATGCTTTACACTGAATTCCATGCAACCATGATGAGATTACCCTAAAATTCTCACCTTCCAAACACCAACCCCACCTCCCCATCTATGTCCTCTCTCACTATTCTTATATTAACAACACAAGCAGTGACTCCCCTCCTCCACATACTTGAAAGGCTATTACCACATGGAGACCGACCCATCTCCATGGCGCTCAGCATGCGTCCCAGGCTGCATGGCCTCTCCATCATGGTTCCCGGGCATAGAAATCCCTCTCGCTTCCACCTCCTCGGCCACGAGACCACCGAAAGGAGCCGGAGCTGGCGAAAGCTCCTCAAGAGATTGTTGAAGGAAGGGAAGAGCATATGCTGCACCGAACCCCTCAAATTTGGTTATGATGCAGTCAGTTACTCTAAAAACTTTGATGATGGTTGCTGGAATGAGAGATCTGGTTAGTGTTTCAAGGATGCCGGTTGGTGGTGAATGCGAGCTTCCTAAAGCTTTTTGTTACTGTTTTTTTTGATTTTATTCGAAGGTTTATATGGTCTTTGGATGATGTTGGATTGTGGGTGTTACTCTTTTATATTAGATGGTAATGTTGCTACTTACGATGTCGCAGATATTCTCCTCTTCCTCCTAATTAAGCAAGCTTCTAATGCATAGTTTTGAACAACAAATAATGTGTAAATTAAACCATTTCTAAACAGGAAAAAATGATTCTATTTTACTGACTGGAAAAAAAATCTACAGAATTTTAGGCGTCTTGTCCAGAGGATCATAATTGCATTGATTGTTTATATAGCAACTCAATTACATGAGCAAATAAAGCAACCCGAAGAGTAATCAACCTGAGAAGCCAATGCAATGAAACCTATAATGTGATCTTTACATTTTAAATGGCAAGTTCATGAACCCTAAACAAGTTTGAGCGGTTAACACAGAATAGCATTTCACCATCCATTATCTAAGATGGTAAAGGAAAAAACCAGTTAAAATAACATTTCAGTTTAAAGTACAGAATTCTATTACCATCTGTCCAGTGTTTCTGATTACGGTGCAGCATCTGGAAAAGAGAAGCTTTATAAAATTATAACAACAGTGTTTAACATCAGAAAAATAGTTCGACGATCACACCAAAACTTATGAACTGATATTCAGTCATTACTACATGTCATAAAGCAGAGGCTGAATTCCTGGATCTTGGAACCTCAAATTATCAAGCTTTATCTTTAAACAATCTAAAAAACAAAATAAAACGAGATGGTGAATGATTACTTTTCTAACTCATTATGTATCATTGCAAGGCCTTGAAATAGTAAGGCTGGCAGAGACGGTCAAGAGCATGAATCAGCTTCCTTCTTGGCCCAACTGCATGGGCTCCCATGTCTTTGAGTTTGCTCATTGTGAGACTGACCAACTGATAGACACCTAGTTTTTCCCTCTCAAAAATTTTTATGAATCGATCAAGACCCTGATACACCAGCCAATTTCTCAGTCCACCAAACCCTTTGAGCTCCCTTTCAAGGTTCAATGCTCGCATTCGCTGATTCACAACATGTAATGCACCAACTGGCAGCCTTGGGGCACCTCCAATCATTCCTGAGGGTCTGATTGTTCTTCTTCTGTCAGGGACTGCAACATTTCCATCACCAGTAAAATGAAGTAAAGATGCCCGTTGCAATAATGGGTTTCCAAAAACGTCACCAGAACCATTAGCCAGGGTTTGATTGTCAAGCACAGCAACAGGATTGTGAACAGATTTTTGAGGTTTTATTCTGACACCAGCACTCTGAATTCTCTTCTCAGAAGTTGTTACAGCAGCTTTCTTGTGCTCACCATCAACTGGAACCTCATTCTCAAAAAGGATCAACGCTGGTTTCTCGGGTCCATCTTTGGACTGGTTCCAACACCTTTTCTTTTGAATATTTAAGCTGCTCCTGATGTTTTTCCATGACTTGGTTTGGGTATGGTTACTTTCTGGAATTTCAGTTTGAGGGTGTTCAGGTGATAAAGGAGGAACCAGAATGGTGATTCTTTGTTTTTTAACAACCACCCAATCATCATATTCTTCCACTGGATCATGGTCAATCATCGAATAAGGTGAGTCAACTGAGACAGCTTCCATCATTCTTTTCAGCTAATATGGCTAGAAGTCTGAGCTTTGCCTTTTCTGTATAAAACTGAACATCATCAAACCTGCTTGGCGAGTTGGAATCCTGAAAATTTGAAGTCACAGGATCACCAAAAAAAATTAAATAATGGTTCACTTCAAAAAAATCTATTGTAGTGACCAGAAAGTAAAGTATGCACTATGGAATGGCAGACAGTTGCATGAGATTTTCTTTTTTTATTATTTGTGGATATTTTACAAACAATATGTTAAAACTAGAAGTATCAAACTATGGTCGAAATGGGATTATACGAGTATATTTCAGTTTATAATGCCCAACCAAAAGAACATGAACTGCTAATTATGAGATAAAAAAGGAATTTTAGAAAGCTCATGCATGTGATTGAATTTGAACTGGCTATATCAGAATTAGAAATTTTAAAGTTTTTACAAAGAAGATGATAATGGTTAAACGTTCCAAGAATTGAATTAGCATCCATAAAAACAATAAGAGGGAAATAACAATGCATCTAGCAATGGAACCCAGTCAGATCGATCAAGTTCATTGGCATGGGTTTGGAAAATCCAAAATTTAATAAGTTTTCCTTGTAGTTGATGCATGTCAAAATAAATAAAGCATTTCCTATAGCACATGGGAGATTTATCACAGTTTATGTTATAATAATAACTACTATCAGTCAAAATGGGACCAAAGGTTATGACTGCAGACATCAAATTGCATTTTGATCCAAATGGTAGATAATCTTCTGAACACACTATCCAGCAGTACTTCTGCTGCTACTCAGAATACATTACTGCAACTGTTATGCTCTGTCAAAAGATTCCAACTAGAATTGTAGCCCAATCTAATAGTTATCTCCAATTTTTTATTTGGAAATTAGATGCTAACAGAACCTTCCTCACAGCTTCTTTGAAGCATAATTTTTTGGTCATGTAATACCATGTCATACAACTCTCGACTAAGCTTGAGGCATGTCACAAGACTTGATACTCTCTCTCTCTGCCCTCACAGCCACATGCATGAACATGCCTGGCACTAGTTATGAGTATATGAGAACATCTTTTAATGGCCCGATCATTTCTTGGAAAACTTATGACACTACTTCAAATGGCTAGTGCTAAGAAGCAAATGTAGTTTTAATTCTTAAACTGGCCTACCTTTTATGTCCCTTCCATGAAACTAGAGAAGCTACCTGTCATATACTACAAAATTACAATTATATTTCAAGGAACACCTTCATATGTCTAGTGATGTGATCGTGATTGGAAACTATGGTTGGAGGCATGGAAGAGTTTGGAGGCTCCAGGATAAAGAAATTCTTCTCCACATGTTCAAGCTTTAATGCTTTATGCACAGCATGCATGCTCTCCTAGTGCTTGGCACCCTTGTTGTCATGTGTGTTGGACATGGAATGGCTATTTATCAGAGACACCGCCTATGTACCTCTTACACTCTATGAGTGGCACATGTAGGTGTGCCCTTGCATTTGGTACAATAAAGTCAAGTGTAAGCATGTGGCCAGGACACCTCTCATGTTTGCCAAATTAATTGAATAGCTGGCTCTCATAATTTGAAGATTGTAAGACATTTAAATTGGTTTTGAAGCCAATATTACAAGGTTTAAAAAAAAAAAAAGATCTTCATTAGGACTTGTTGAGTGAACAAAGATGGTTAAACCAAATAACATATCCTTCCAATACATAATATCAAAGAAGGCAGAAATCACATAAGGGCCATATCCCCATCAATGATTACTAATATTGAATCTGTAGTAAAGAATTTCTTTAAAAGAAAAAAAAAATGTATGTATGATCTCTTAAGGTGGAAAACATCATCTAAGTCAGTCGCTAAAATTTCAGATGGGAAAACTGGCACTCCAATGGAGATGATCTAGGTGAACAGCCAGAGTTCCAATGAATATCTAGGTGAAACAGATTATAATATGTATTATATATGTATGTATGTATGTATATATATGTATGTATATTATGTATGTATATATATATTATATATATATATATGTATGTATGTATATATTGAAGCACACAGCTAGACAAAGAATTGTTGTCAACTAAAACGGACAAAGAATGAGAGCAAAAGACCTTATGATGGGAAAATAACAGAAAAGTAAGGGATATCTAGCAGCTGAGAGGGGGGACATATTCTATCTTAAGTAGCAGAATTAACACAGCAACCTAGGATAATAAGCTTTCTTCCATTCTTTCCACCAATTCTAAGCCTGCAAGCAATCCCAGTCATGCCTAGCATCTCTATTACATATGTCTGCAACTTTGCTTGGCAGGCCGAGACATCAAAGCTTATCTGAGAAGCAAGAACACTTGTTTCTAATGTTAAATGGTAATGGGATTTTTACATACATTCACCCTCATAGTTTCTCTTCCCTCCAATTATTGACTAGAAGAATTCCCAAATATTGTCTATAAAATAACAAAGAGATTTATGTATCAAAATCAAGGAAATGTGTGACTAATCTTATTTTAAACATTTGATTGCACTCTTTGTTACTAAAAATAGAACCAAGCTTTTAAGAAAACTTGCACAGATTTCGTGGTGGACCAGATCCACATAGAACTCGATTTGACCAAGCTCAAGAAAATATGTAGAACCATCATAGACTCTAGAGTAAAAGGCAGCCTAGAGCATGAGGCTCCCACCACCACAAGATCTGAGGAGGGTCAGATGTACACAGCCTTACACCACAACAAAGAGGTTGTTTTCTGTTTCGAACCCATGACAACCATGTACCTGACTATCGTGCCAAGGTTTACCCTCATTATACAATCTAGAGTAGCCTGATGGCACAAAGTGGAGTACAAAGAAATTTAAGAGGTTGTTTAAATAAAGTGGTCCACCTCCCTGCCCACAATCTCTCACCTTTTGTTTACTAGCAGTCATGCATTAATTGCCAGGGCCACTGTACCTAACACAATTATTTTGAAGTCTACAATCAGGGACTCTTGTATAGCATCTGGTAAATGGATAAATCTAGATAAGTCAGTGGCAAGTAAGTCAGCCCCAAGATCAATCTTGTGGTGAAGAATCAGTTCAAGGAATCCCTGAATACTTTGGAATGCCAGGACACATAGTTCGATTCTAACCTTTGTCAGGCATCTATGTATACAAAGAAGCAAATAGTGCAACTAACTAGGTTGCATCACATGTAGTGAATCACACCAGACGTTTCCTTTGGGACTTCTCTACTTATGCACCTCGACAGCTCTGCAACATTTTGCTCTTTGACTCTTATGGATGTATTTTACACGAGTTGTATGATATATCCCTCTCAACAAAAAAAAAAGTTCAGGTTATCAAATTAATCTAATTAATCCAATCAATCTAACACACACACACACGCACACATATATATAAATAATCATGAAGATAGACTCTACTTGATCTTGAAAAGGGGCTCGGTTACGAATAGCTGCCTTCCACATGATGTTTCGTCCAAGGCTAAGTCACATAGTTTACTATCTAACCCAACATTACTGGATAAACTAAAATTACCACAAAATGTTCTTCCCACCAGATGTGTTTTCTTATGTTTCTACATCCCTAACTAGTTGTCTTCTCAGTTAATTGATTGCCTTTCCAGATTTCGAACAACTGTGAAACTGCTCCAGTATATGGAGGTAATCCATCTCTCCTGAGGATATAGCCAGAACATCCCCCCACAAAACTCCCACAGAATCAACGTAATAGTGCTAAAATCTCTTCTCCATTTACAAAAAATACAATTTCTTTCCAGAGACAGTTGAGAGTGTCATTACTATGACCAGCAATGGAGTCAGGGGGCTGGCAGGGGCCATGGTCACCCAACCATATCAAAATGCTTTCACATATTATCCTATCACCATATTTGCTCGCTTAACAAGCAAACTCCCCTTCTTCAATATCTCTCTAGGCCACTTAGAACCACATGAATCCCCAACCTGCATGTGCGTTACCCAAGGTTAAACTTTTCAATGAGTAACAAAAAACACAGTCGCAATTTTAGTACTTGTAAATGATTTGTGGAGGAGATATCGATATTCGTAGAAATCATGTAGTTTGAGAAAAGTTAAGAAAAGCAAGGAAAACTAAAAATAAATAAAATAAAAATAATAAGACGTGTATGCATAGAAGAATGTCAAGGCTTCAGATATCTACAATCATCTTCTCCATGACCAACTGTGTTTAACATAAAAAACATCAAATTAAGAGTCATCCCATAGAGCAAAAAAAACATTCAATTGAGAATCATCTCATGGAGTAATTCATTAAAAAAAAAAAAAAACCAAATAAAGTTCCAAATAAAAAATTATGCCTAAACCATAGCATGAACCTTAATTGCCAAAATTAAGAGTGGCTGTGAGTGTGGTGCTGGTCTGGGAAAGCGGGTACTGAGAAAACACTTATAGTGACGAAGTGCTCGGGAAGAGGTTGTAGGTTTGAGTTTCCACAGATTTTCCAGAGCTGGTACATTATCCAAGGTATAAATTCCCAACTATTAAGGCGAGAAGAAAACCAATAACATCACTGTTAACTAATGATTTGTGAAAAGATGAAGCATGACTTTATAACATATGATAAACCATGGAAACAAAATAATAGATTCTAAACGGTCAAGAGACATCACAACTCTAAAACTTGAGTTTTTTGCCAAACACCACAAAGGCACTCCTGTTAAACTCGCCAATACTAATGTACAAGATGGATTTCTCCTTTATAGCTCGTAAAATAGGAGAGATCTGACAAAATAACGACACACCAAAAGCCTAAACAAGATAAATGGAACAACAAGAATTCTTCTAGGTCAAATGATCACAAAAACTCCATGAATTGTTCCTTATAAAGTAGTGAAGACATCATGATTCTTCTTCTTAGTAATTAGTCATGAAAAATTAAACGCATTATGTGCACAACACTAACTATTAGATCATATGGGAAAATTGGTGCCCGCTACGCGCTCCTCTTGATTCTTGCATCACATAGGGGTTTGGCCTGCTAATTAAGAGCTAAACTTTAGAACATAAGATTTAGGGCTCATAAAAAGAATGAGGATTCTAAAATTGAAAACTTATGAGAGATTAGAACGAGAACGGTTACGAGTAATAGGATCTATCCAAGAAGGGATTCGCGATTTGGCTTACCGGCTATTCAGATTCGCCTCCAAGAAAGAGGACGGCGACGTCGCGGGAGGGTTTCCGACGAAGGTCGCAACTCGTGAGATCGATAAGCGGCGTTCCCGGGCGGGGGCAGCGAGCTGCGGGCTCGTGCAGCGGCGAGAGGCTTCCGGCTACAAGGCCCCGTCGGTGGGATCAACACCGTAATTAACTCTACGGCGAGAGGCGGCGGCCCGGCCGAGAGACTCAGGGGGAAGTGCGGTGGAAGCGGAGACGGGTTTCGCGTCCGTTTGGGGAAAGAAGCCGTTGGGCTCAATATTTTAAAAGCCCAGAAACTACTCGCGAATAAAACAGAAATATCGCGTTACAAACCCGACTTATCCGAAGATTCTCGAATAGTCCGGCATTATATTGCGGAGCCACTCTTTGATGGATGCCTCAGTCTTATCCCTTCTTCCCTCCGTTCCACGGGAGGAGAGCACGAGAGATATGGCGCATGGAGCAGTGACCGGAACTCTTCCAATTCCGTACTGTTCTACTGCTCATCGAAGCGCTTCTCCTTTCCTGGGAAGCGATCCTGGCTCGGCTTTTCGTCTCTGGACGGTGGCTAATGGCCGGCGTTTGGCCAGAAAATGGCCGGCTTCTTTCACGACGAGAGCATCGGTTTCAACCACAAAGGAGGCCGTGCTCAGAGATTTTCGTGATAAAAAAGCGTTAAAGGTCTCTTGGGTGATCTTTTCTTGCTTTCATCTGAATACCCATTGCATTTCTTTTCATGCTCCCACTTCCAGATGCTTCTTGTGCGATCGTTTCGTTTCTTTCTCTCCCAATTCCTTCTTGATTTATCTTCGTATTTGTACAGATGAGTTCAGAATGTGGCCTTTTCTATATGTTGATGAAATTAACTTGATCCTCCTTTGAAAACAAATAACTTAAGCAAAGAAGAAAAAACAAAAGACATCTGCTTCCTCATTGTTGTGTGGTGATCAATACCAGCAAGATTTGATGTTTAAGTATGTGCGTTAAGGCTTGGAGTCTTGTGTGTTTAGATACTAAAAATAAAGGACAATTCTATACATAATATGAGAATTGAGAAAACGAGAATGTAGTGGTAGATGTACAGTAGCATGTGTAATGATTACTGGATACAAGTAAATCAAAAGAGGCTATGGGGTCACGGAAATAAAGATTAAAGTGATAGATAAATGATTTATATTGTAGTATCATTTAGTAAATATCTTTAGGAACCCAGTGCCTATTGCTTCCTTTAAAAAGAAAAAGGAGGTCCTGTCATTTGCAGTGGAGAATTATTGGAGGCCCTTATAAAGATAGTATCACATTTTAAATGAAGGAGCTGATAGATGAAGACAAAAAAAAAAAAAGTCGGTGGGGAGTCATGAAAGAAGTACTCATGGAGCTTGCATGAAGTAAAAGTTCTTTGTTGGTAGTGGACAGTGAAGAAGATGTTTATCGTTATGATTGTATAACTTTACATATTTTTAATGATGAAGCCTTGTGTTGAATTTAACTGCATTAAATGCACAGACACATCTTAATATTAGCTGTGAGCTTTTCTGGTATAATCATGTCCAACCACTGAAATTGTTACTGTGAAAAGTTACTTAAACTGGTTGTTTCTTATGAAATACTCAATCTCTTTAGGTATAAGAAGTCTGCTGCCTATTATATCTGCCGGTATGCTTGCAGTGTATCTATAATTAGTTCATGATATGCTCCATAATTTTCTCCTCTCCACTTAGAATGTTTGTTTCTTTTACAGATCATCTCAGGACTTCGAAATTTTGACAAAGACAGTGTTGCATCTGTTGTTATCGCTGCAGAGAAGGTCTGTATATCCTCATTGCACTGGTTTGTGCTATTTCCTGTACTAGTCTTCATTTCAGTTATACTACTTTAAAAGTAAAAAAATATCTTGTTTGTTTTGTGAAAAGATAGCTCATAGTTTTTGTTGCTTGCTTTTTATTATTTATGGATCCATCGATGAATTCAATAACGGCTTAATCTAATGGTTTCTACTTTCTACCTTGGCAAACTTAGAAAAGTACAATGCTTTATACAAATATAACCTCTTTGCCAGGGACAAGGCTTGTGGGTTTCATTTTTCCATTAATCTGAAATTCTTCTGGCCTTTTGAGCCTATTTTAACAGTTCCAGCTTCAGAGACAATACATTCTGCATAGTTGAAGGTTAGCTTCCTTAGATATGTTTGCTTTTGGGATGATCTTTCCTTGCCATTCTACATTTTTTACTATTATAGTTTGTGTTTCTGGTCATTTGAAGATGGATGATAATTAGTAATTATTAGTCAAAGGTTGTAAATTTTAGTTTCTTACCATTTGTCAATGATGGTAAAGTGGGATTTAGTCATGTCAACAAAGTCATGCTTCCATTGGATATATTAAAACAAGGAAAGGAGTTAGACTTCCTAGGTCTACATATCAAGGACACAGTTTTAGTCAAATCTCTAATTAATTGTTTTTAAACTAAAGACAATCATTTATAAATATTTGGTTTTCTTAAAATATATATTTACATACATCTTTGCAGAAGATAAAGCAATTTTCAATTGTCAAAACAAATGTAAATGCTCTCCTTAATCTAAGAAGTTCGAATTGACTGATTTTCTCCTCTCTGGTGCTTGGTGGAAGTCCTGATAAGTGCTTATCTAGTCATGATGTTGGCCATTTGAAACACATATTGACAGATTTCTCACAGAAACTTCATTGATGGTGCTCAAGGTGCCACTGTTTTTGACAAGCTAAAGATATTATTCATGATTGAGACTGCTTTTTGAGACAAAGATATAGATGAGGAACAAGCATTAACTCAAGTGAAGTAGACCCTGCCCCAGATATCACACTATAAACAAAAAGCAGCTTTTCATAACCAGAGGCATGTCAAAATTGTTACAATAAAATAACATAATATAACTTATTCATAGGAGGAATTCTATTAGTACGAGAAATTGGGATCTAAATATGGACAAACATAGGAAATATAGAGAAGAGTTCATAGTCATCAATAGTAAGCCTTAAATCTAGACAAAAGGGATAAATAGGAGGAAGGTGAAATGGAGAAAATTTACATGGAAACTCTAATGGATAAGGTGAATGGTGCCTTTCAGTTTGAAGAAAGGGCAATGATAGGACCATAGGAAACAATGTCATGGGCTGTACTACTGGTGAACTTTATAGAAGATTAACCAGCATTTATGCTTTCCATAATAGCTCATTGAAGTTTATGAAGGAATACTATCAAACTATTCATTAATAGCACATACAACCTTGTGGTGAGATGGCATTATCCTGCACATTTATTGGTTTCAACCTATCTCAATGGCCTGTGCTTCCACTTGCAAAGGCCATGTTGAGGGTTTGAAACCAGACTACCCTTCAGCCATCAAGACATAAACCTGCACATTTATTGTTTCATCTCACAATGGCATTCCTTTTTAAGAATTCTATGGAGTGGTAATTAACCTGGGGTAAACATTTGATGCAATGCTCATAAGTGACAATTTACCGACACTTCATAGAATTCAGTAAAAATATTCCTTTTACAGGGAAAGGAATGGAGTGTCTTTTTCTTTTTTTGGTTGACTAACTTAGCATGGCTTGCAGTTAGAAGAATTGGGATAAGTTCAGTTATTTATGTTCATTGAAAGATTAAGTTCCTTCTCCCTCTTTATTTTACCTGCCCGGTTCCACCTGATCTATCTACATGGGTCTTTTATTCGCCATATTTTTTCCTTTAGGTTTCTCATACTTGTTTCTTTTATATTACACATGGACAACAGGGAGGTGCTACTCATGTTGATATTGCTTGTGATCCGGAGTTAGTAAAGCTGGCTTTGAACTTAACCTCTCTTCCGGTAAATACAGGACTTCATAAAACAAATCTTGCTGCTTATTTGGTTATTGTGACTGTGATAGGTCTATTTTATATCCTTTAAATTATAGGACAATTTTCTATGCTTTGAAAGTTCGCTACCAAACAATAGAAAATATTTGTTAATATGTATAATATGGTGGGCATCTATCCATGTCACAATGTTTGAGATGCAACTCTTCCAGGTGTCCATATTTTATAATGGCACCGCAACACGAATGATATTAGAGATATTCATATATATGTCCATATTCATATCATTGTAGCTTGGTTTTGGTTGATGACATACATATCATGCATGACTATTTATCTCAACATTGTAATATCTTGTATACAACTTCGATTGATATCCTCCTCCTTTTCCAGCTACTAGCTGTGTTCTTGCAGCAACCACTGCCTCCCCAACCATATAGAAGGAAAGAATTTACTCAATGCAGTCTTAAGTAGACAAGAATGTCCTCATTTTTAAATCTTGTTTAATCATCATGACAGCATGTAAGCTATAAATGCCACTGATGCCATAATTTATTCATTTTCAGAAGGTAGCCAGAGAAGAAAGAATATGATGTAGAAGAAAATCTACTTCATAAGAGAATCGGAGTTTAGCATGTCGCATACCATAACTTTGTTAGCATCAAATTTATATTGATTTTTCTCTGAAAATTGTGTTTGCCTGATTGTGAATAAAATATTACATACAACTATTCTAGTTCTTATAAATTTCCATTAGTTGTTCCAGTTCTTCTTGTTAAGATAGTTGCACGTTTGGCAGATTTGTGTCTCTTCAGTAGATCCCATGGCATTCCCCACTGCAGTGGAAGCGGGTGCTCAAATGGTTAGACTCATGAAGCTAATAACCTGAAAGTAGACTTGTTCATGCAAAATTTTGTGTCATAATGAATGTAGTTGAGAATAAGCTTTTGGCATATACAGGTGGAAATTGGAAATTATGATTCCTTCTATGAGATGGGTATCCAATTTTCTTCAGACCAGGTACCTAGTATCGGTATGGCCCATATGGGAACCATTATTCTCCTGTGTAGAGCAATAATTAATTTTTCTCATTAACTTCTCTAGTAAATTTTCAGATACTAAAGCTAACTCAGGAAACGAAGAAGATTCTTCCATCTATCACACTTTCTGTAACTGTGCCTCACACCCTAAGTCTCCCTGATCAGGTAAATTATAATTTAGTGGCTACGTAAGAAAGCATAGATTCTTTTAGAGTTATCAGTACAGCTCGTCTCACATTTTTGCAAGTTGCATAATAGGTGAAGTTGGCAGAGCTACTAGAACAGGAAGGTGCCGATATCATTCAAACTGAAGGGGGGAAATGCTCCAATCCTTCGAAACCTGGCATTCTTGGCTTGATTGAGAAGGTATAGCATTGCATTTTGCAAATAAGAGGCAGCTCTTTTGGTTAGAAGAAATACTTTTTGTGTAAAAGCAAAGGTTAGAATAACTACTTAATGTTTTAGTTTTAATATATCATTTTGGACTGCTAATGTAGTTAGCGATCTATTAAGTAAGAAAAAGGTTTATCAGTGGATTGTATCTAAAATGGTACAGAGAAACATAAACAAGAACTGACCTATGCAATAGGAGCTCTTCTCAATTTTTGATAATCTAATTTTCAATATTTAAGTTCGATGTATATGTTAATGGTCAATATACAGACATGATTATTTATGCTTAACTACTTACCTCTTAGAGTGAGATGCTCTTCCCCTTTACAAGGTTTTAATTAGCTGATGTTTTTTGGGTTGTTGCACCTGCTTTGTCTTTTTCTTTTTCAGCAAACTAGTATAGTATATGATACATAGCAATTATTACAGATAACCTAGAAGCAAAAAGTGTGTCTTTTGGTCCAGCAATCCTTTGCCCTTGCTTGCTGCTTTAACTTTGCCTTTTCATTCTATATGAAAGTAATACTTTCTTCTTTCAATTTGATAATTCTTTTGTGACCATATTGCAATTATCTTGTAATGTTTCGTCATATATGGTTTTCCTTTTAAAGCTGGATTTGTATTTATTAGTGCAGTGATAAATCATTATCTTGAATTAACATACCAAGTTGCAATCAGCTGTGAAAATAAACAAATGCACCTTCCATACAATACATACTTACAAAGTATGACTGTGGCTGTCTCAAGGCAGTATATCAATATTACGTAGCAGCTGAATATGTATCTGAAAAAGTTAATAGTGCTAGTTGAAATATGGATAATCTTTTTGTGTTGATTTATATAGGCAGCACCAACACTGGCAGCTGCATATTCTATCTCACGAGCAGTCAAAATTCCGGTTATGTGTTCATCTGGACTAAGCGCAGTTACAGCACCAATGGCCATAACAGCAGGAGCAGCTGGCGTGGTATGTGCTTTGTGTCTTCCTTTTGAAGATAGCCACTTGAACTTGCTACTGTTACATATCTGTTCTCCGTTAGAACCAATAAGATGGGGATAGTCAATGCTCCTTTCAATTGGCCGGATAAGTAGGCTCTTGACAAGTTTCACATGTTTTGAGGGCACACTTGATGGACATACACATATATAAGTAGAAACATTATAAAGGCGTGGTATTAATTTACACTGGGCATAACCACCTTAAAATCCCAGGTGATCAAATTTCTAGTCCACTTTTTCATCCTGTCGTATTTATCTTAGAACACAGACCAAAATGCAAGTTTGGATACTTTCCACGGTTTGGAGAATACCATCTGTTATTGGAAAAACATTCATTAATGACTATTTCATGCACAGGTAACAACTCACCGAAACATTTGAAGGTTTGGACCAAAAAATTTTTATGTACATGATAAGCATTGTGGATCATTGACTTAGATGCTTTACTATGTATTTTGGCAGCAGCATGTAATTATGATACTTATATCCTGATAAGAGTTATAGCTTTAGCCTTGTAAAATTATATGACTCATTTGAGTTTTGCATTTACTTGGTTTACGAACCTCAGCCTGACAGCTACTGCCTTACTTTCTGAATTCTTACATTATAACGGCATATTGTATATCTGATGCACCAGAAGACCAAAAATGTGTAGAACTCAAACAGCACTAGAATACAGAAATTCATGGATCAAGTTTAATGTCCATTCCAGTTAAACACTGGTGGTTATGATTGACATATCTCTTCTGAATGCAGGGTGTTGGTTCAGCTGTGAATAAACTCAATGATGTGATTGCAATGATCGCAGAGGTCAAAAACATAGCTGACTCATTAGGTCTATCAACCAGATGTGTGTCTGAAGAATTTAGAATTGTCCAGTCTTAGCTCCATTACTGTATCTTGGAACATGTACACCTATAAATTTATATCCATAAAATGTAACTAATCCGCAATTCTGGTGGTTTGCATTCAGCTATTATATCAGTTGCTTTAACAGTTCTTTCATGGTTACCTGTGCAATACCAAGTCACCTTCCCTGCAAACTTGGAAAAAAAAAAAATCCCTTTATACAAGGTAATATGGATCAACTTTGATTAGCCTTGGTAACTTGATGCATAGAAAATACTATATTAGTTAAATTTTCCAAAATGTGGGTACCTTGTTTAGCCTTCATTATAGGGCGATTCCAAGGCCATTCTCTGTTGGAGACTAAACTTAGTAGATTATTCTTATCTTTTTGAGAAGAAAGTGGACAAGGTACACCAAAATTCATTCAAGCCATCAAGTGCTCTGTCTAATGTTTTTTTGCTTGTCCAGCGAGATGATAAATTTCTAATGAAACACAAAATAATACCAAATTAAACTTAGAACTCTCCAAAGCAGCATGTACACGCATGAAAATGGTCCCTAGACTACCATACAACAATAACAACGCCGAAGATTTGTCTAACAGGAATAGAGTCAATCATAAAACACCATGAACGAGGGTGCTCACCTGGAAGACAAATTTTCAATGGTGGTTAACCTGGTGCCAAAAACAAATAAAATGCTAGACGGACTGCCACATATTTTCCTTGCATTCCACGGTTCCAGTGCACCACTGGAAAGGAATAAACCGCATGCTTGGCTTCAATCACGAGTAGTTTTTAATGGAATCACAGCTGTATGTGCAACAAATTTTTGGATGGAATCACAGTTCCAAGTGCAACAAACATGTAACGAATCCAAGCTACAGTTCTATTACAGGAGGCACTGCAGACAATATAGCCTTGAATAGCTTTCTTTTGTAACTAGTACTAGGAACATCATGATTTATTCAGGAGAAAGTGAAACATGGAGAGCGTTTCACAGTACATTTGAGAAACATGCTTCCAATAAAAGAAAAGAAAAAAAAATAACATAGAGTGTTTTATAAGAACAAGAATGCATTTAAAAGGGAAGCGAAACATGGCCTCGTACACAAATGCTCAACCAGGCTCCACATATGCTTTATATATCGTAAGAGATAACATGCTACACAAAGAATTTCCATGGTCCCACCAGGGCTATTTGATTGAAAAAGCGCTAAAAAAAACTCTATGTTGAGATCATATAATTTGAAGTTACTGATGATGTAACGTGGTTGTGGGATGCAACAGCTTAGAGATGCTGCTTGAGAGTTTATAAAACCGTAACTATAACTGCAACATCTATCTAGTTTTCTGAGGTCCAGAGAATAAATATTACCATTTGATCATTATATAAGCTCATCATGTGCACATGCTCCTGAAAATTTTCAAGATTTATGCCAAACACTTCATTGATGATGGGACTTCAAATTTCTTGAAAACAGGAAAAAGAAAAAGGAGCTTTCATAGGAAGAGAGGAAAGCAAGAGCAAGAGGAACAGAAAGGTGCCCGTTAGAACCTTGCAACATATAAAAGATGAATTAGGCATCCCATTTAAATAAAATAGATTCATCAGTATAATGTACAAGAGATTGGTATCTGCATTGGTCCCTCGATTTCTCATCAACAATTCCCTATCCCAGTCATTCATCCTCATCATCAGACTCCTCAGAGAACTCACCACTTTCCTGCAAGAAAATAGTAATGATCAAATCTAATTGTACAGGAACAGAAAAAGGAACCCAAGATCATAAAGAGAAGGCATGTGTAACAAAAGGTTTCCACTAAAAAATCATTTACCTTTTTCTTCATGTATTCTGCCATGGCCTTCTCGAACTCCGCTCGTTTTTCAGTAGCTATATCATAGTATTGCACCTTTTCCTATCAAACAAGTTAATAGCAAATGATTGGCAAACGTGTCATAGTAGCATCCACTTTAATTTAATTTCCCAAATCTGAAAACTAGCACAACTTGGTTTCACTTAAAACTTCTAATAGAAAAACAGTAACCTTATAGCCGTCATATGTGATTCTTTTTCTTTCATTTTGTTCACCAAATGCTTTCTTGTTAATAGGATAGAACATAATCAAAACATAGTCTCTTTACATATTCTATTCCTGGTGCATGTAGAGATTTTTTCTTATAACCTGCTCATTGCTTTTGTGGAGCCTTCTTGATGAATCAACCTGCTCATTGCTTTTGTGCAGCCTTCTTGATAAATCTCTTTACATATTCCTGATGCATATAGAGATTTTCCATATATCCTGCTTGCTGCTTTCGTGCAGCCTTCTTGATAGAAGTTACAGTTGCACCCCATATTTGCAATGGGACAAGGCTTCACGTTTTTTCAACTTTATACAAGAAAACCAATCGGGATTTTTTTTTTTTTGGATGTATAGGGTGCACGCCTGTAAGCTTATAGATATTTAGATGTAAAGAGAAAGACTATTGCTTTCAAATAAATTGTGATGAATAATTTGTGGGTTTAAGGGATAATTAACATCAGGAAATCCTAGTGAACTGAATAATCCCCATTAATGATGATTGAAGCTATTTTACACATGATTCTATGTTACTGAGTTCTATATACTTTCTTACCACCAGTTCTTCTTATTTATTTCCAATGCCATCTCAATTTTATTCAGCTACCTAATTGGCTGATAATCCAGATATATACCAAGACTACCCTTCTTTGTCCAAACCATTCAGATCTTTTCTTACATATTTTTATGCTACCAGACATGTCAAAAGTTTTCCACTGCCACCACCAACCAGCAACCATCAGTAGCCGTACCATGTCCTTTCACCATCATATCTGCACCTGTGTTCCTATATCTGGCAAGACGATGGTGGCATTTAGAAGCAGTAGCATAACTAGTGGTACTTCTTGTATTTGATTAGCGAAAATCTCTCATATATTTAAGACACTCGAGGAGAGATTGAGGGACCTTATATTTATGGGAATGGTTGTGGTGGTAAAAAAATAAGTGCATTTGTTAATATACCAGAAAGATGCACTTTTCCCTTTGCCCAACAAAAATAGATGACAATCAAGTACAAAAGGGCAAGTTCATGTCAGAAGCTCCTGAATTTGAAAACACCTAGCATATCAGATAAATTTTGACGGATGAAACATTTACCTAGAGATCTAACTCAAAAGGATGAATATAAATATGGATAAGCATAGACATAAAATTTTAAATATATGATTAGTTGACGTCTCCCTATATTACCAGTCCATTCCAGTCTATATTTATAATCCTGTTCAAATCACAAATATCAACTTTTCCCTTGACCATTTTACCACAAAATGCATTTCTAACTGAGATCCTTCCAATGATCTTATCCTCCTTTCCTTCCTATTGCCATATAATATGCTGTGATGCTGCACCTTCCTTGCTGTAACAAGTGATGTTACTATCCCATCCGTGTAACAACCTCATATCCCCACTCTCAATAGTCCGAAGTGAAATAACCCTGAAAGGAAATATGCAGTTTCAAATCCTTTCACCATGATCCACTAAGATCTATCTATCTTTTATGGTTCATGCTGAATAACTTATCTATAGAGGATGAATATATGCTACAATCAGAATGGTGATTACAATGTCAGTTCCAAATTCCAATGCCTACAAATGAATAATACCGACAAAAAGTGAGATTTTTCCTTTGAATTTTCTCTATTTGATATAAATTAAATTATAGATTATAAAAGTCAAAGTATTCTTCCACATGGTAGCTTTATTCAGATGGCACTTTCATCTTCCACAAATGAGTGCTCTTATTCCTTATGAATAGCTATACTTAAAAACTCTTGCTAAACATATTTCTAGAGAAGATTGATTGCTCATGGTCTATTGTGATAACCAAACAAGACCTATTCCAGTTATAAATCTTTCTTCGTGCTTTATCATTGTCAAGTAATAATCCACAATAATCAAGAGCTTGGAAATATTTCTTCACCAATTCTTTTAAGGTTTCTTAGGCTTCTTGAACTCCCATTTGACTCATCCAGTCCTCTCTCAGGGTGACTTCATCATCTTCAACTCCACACTTCCCAAACCGCCAGCTAAGTATCATCTATACCAAACTAATGTGCTTGCACATTCTTCATGTAACTTCCAGATCCAAACAACATCTTGAGCATCACTATGTCTGCCTCTCATTTTCCCTCGAATGCAGCTGTTGCAAGACATTGGCCATGGACCTCAATACGTCAACAAATTCAAACATTCTGGAGTCTTTGTGCTTCCAAAAATGATATGAAATAACAAAATTAATCACTCTGAAGAATCTTTTGGTCTTCTCTAATTAATTTTCCTAGGGGATGCAATATCCAATCATCGATGATTGTATTTATTCATCCAAGTCCTTGCGCTTAACATCTTCAATTCCCTTTTTCAGTTCTCCTGCTCAATTTTATCCCAATCTTGTCACTTCCAGTAGTTTATTGTGCTCCAACCACCTTTAACCACTTCAGACATATTCCCTCTCCCTGGGCCCACAAATAATGTACTCCTCTTATCTCACAAAGGTAGTCCACATATTCTCTTATTTACCATAGTCTGTTGCATGTTATGCAACCAACTTTTTGTCTCTTAGAATTATTCTTATTCTCGCATGAAACATCAATCTTAGACTAGTTTCTTATAGCTTTCATAAACAGATACCATTTTTTGGGGAAGAAGGTTCTACTTGAACTTTAAGTACTCACAGTGAAGGATGTAGGTGCCATTTCACACCATTTAGTAACTACAGTATGTACAACTGTAGGTTATCAGCATAATATAGGGCATAAGCCTATCTATTGCTGTACTGGTCCATATCACTCCATCAATGTCTACTGAAACAACAGACGTCCGTATAAACCAATATGTAGTGGTACAGGCTTGTATCCTCCCTGAGTTTCCTGAACATTTTTTTTCTTTCTACTTTGGATGGTCTGAAATTCTTCTCATAGAACTGCTGTTAAATCAGCTTCCCATGATACCATCCCTATACAAGCTTTCCACAGTAACAGCAGTATGCCTATAGCATCTACAATGTACTGTAATGTGAAAATATACTACATGCCTCACTTTCTTCAGTCATTATGCAAGCATAATTACGTTTGTCTATATAATAAATGATCAAAAAAGACATCTTATGATCCAACGAATTTTAATGGATTAATTAACAATATCTTTATTTAGTGCATTTTATAGACCATCCAGAAGAGTTAAAATTAGCATATGTTACAAGGAAAAATGAATAAAATAGAATATCACAGCAAGCTAGTTGTGAATCTTCCATAGATTATGCATCATTCAATGTCAGTGCATGCAAGTGATACCATGGTATCGCATGAGATACCATGGTACCATGCTAAAACCGACACAGTCATGATATGCAATATTTTCTTTCTTACTCTACATGAAGATTACACCTTTATATGGTATATCTATAAGCTTTGCTAATTGTTGCAACTCCTTGACTCTGGAAAGATTTTAAAAAATGGTGATGCCATTCCTATGGAACAAAAATTATTCATGCCAAGATCTTCTTGATAAGAAAGACCAGGAAAAGAAAATTTACTGCAGTTAATGGGTCATGGACCGGTCATAATCTCAAACTTCTCTTGATCAACCATTTTGGAGTGATAAGATGAGCCATATTCGAACATTTGATAAATGTGATTTTCAAAAGTTTGAATATTATGCAACCATTTTGGAATGATAAAAAGACCCTTCTAGCAAAAAAAAAGAAAAGAAAAGAAAAAGAAAAGAAAAAAGAAAATCCTTGACTAATATATTCGTGCAAGCATCTCAAGGATACTGATTTATAGAAGGTAAAAAAGAATGGCCTAGTACATGAGGCCCCAACACTACAGGATCTAGGGAGGGTCATATGACGCAACCTTACCTCAACGTGCAGGGAGGCTGTTTCTTGCTTCAAACCCATGACACCTAGGTCAAAGTAGAGCAACCATACCGTTGTACCATGGCTCACCTTCTACAAGGTGCATGGCATAAAACTTTTTTGTTGTATTTTTAATCTTGTCACTTATAGATGTCCCACTCCAATATTGACATGTTGTCTCCCTCTTCTCTCAAGATTTATGTTATTTCCATCACTTTCACAATTATGAGTAATCTTGGTATATGAGAAGGAAAAGGTTGTGCTTCTCTTTTTAGGCTTACTCCAAGTAATTGACAAGTCAAATAAATAACAAACCTAAAGCCTATGCATAACTGAAATGGTAAAGGAATAATAGAATCAAACCTCAAATGACATTGTTTTCCACTTCTCCCCGCATGCCTTTCCTATCTGAAATACAAGCATCACAGACATCATGTAACCAAAAAAAGGATTGAGAAAATGCAGTTTGAACATTAAGTAGAAGGTACCCATAGCATACATCGCGCATTGATTTGACATCTGGATTTTCTTGTTGGAAGGTCTTCCGAAAATCTTCCCTTCAAAACAAAAACAAAGTTTCAGTATTTTTTTTTTTTTAAGAAAAAGAATTAATCTTTCCAATTAGTATAAACTACCGTAAAGAAAAAAAAAACATATGACAAAAACATAAATTAATCGAGCATCATACATAAGTGATAACTGGGAGAAGAAAAGGAGAGATTAAAAAAAAAAAAGTAATCATGTAAAAATGGATGGACTGAATGAACTATATAATTTGAGTCAACAATATCAATTATTCATGCCTTATAAGCATGTTCTGATAGAATTGCTTGTGAAAGGGCAATTTTCCTTTTGTAAGTCAAAGAGTATCACAGTGTCACAATGGTCCCGCATTAGGTGCAAGGGTTTTCCTCTTTTGCTTATAACCTAACGAAATGCTACCATGACTCCACCTAAATCACGTACATGAAAGTGAAACGCACCCTTCATTTGAGCTCTTCCAAATCCAGAGCCTATAATTTCCCCCGGCTCTCATCATTTTGCGGAAACCACAGCTAAGCCATCTCGGTTTGAAATTTACGCCTGCTTGGCAGTTGATTCGATTCTACATATATACTTCTTCGCTAGTGGAAAAAAATCCAGCCCATGAACCTGTTTGTTTAATTCTCCATCGCTATTTTCCAGAAGATTACAGTGCAAGGTAATTGACAAATATTTGTAGTAATAATAATCATTCATCGACTGCATCTGGAATCGGCATACATCATAATCTGCTTTCGATGATTTAAGTTGTGCGATAAATACATCACATCATCACGGGAATCAACACCACGGTCAAAAAAAAAAAAAAAAAGAAAAGAAAAAAAACAGATTCAGCTACTATTTCTCGACCTAGCCAAAAATAAAGACTTCAAATGACTTCAAGCTCATCAATAGCTCACCGGAAAACTTCAAATCAAACTAAAAATCGAAAAGGATGGAGACAAAAAGCGATGAACCGACTTAGCTAGGGTAGAACGAAGAAGGAAAAAAAAAACAAGGGGAGAGAGAGAGGGCGAGGGATACAAGTAGTAGAAGAAAGCAGTAGGGGGCTTCTTGGGCTTGCGGGCGTCGTCCTTGGCGGCTCTCTTCTTTGCCTTGGGCTTCGTCGGCTTCTTGGCGGGCGCTTTGGGCTTTGTCGGCTTCTCGCCGGGTTTGGCTTGCTTCGCTCTCGTCTTCATCTACTCAGGGCGACGGAGAAAAGAAGATGGCGAAAGGAGGCGCCGGGGGGGGGAGGGGATTGAGGCGGAGAGGATTTTCTCGGCCGCTGGCTTCAGCGCTGTACTTATAAAACTGAAAAGAAGCCACTTCTTACGAGTCGCGTCGGCCTCTGGCCATTTTATTGGTTCAGCCTCTTGACCGGCACCGCGGTTCGATTTTGTCTTCTCAAAATTGGACCGGAAGCGGTCCGACTTGGGAGAGGATGACAGACTCGACCCAAAGAAGCCATTTGGCTCCAAGACCTGCTTTATCTAAAAATTTATATTTTTTTTAAATAATATTTAAATAAAAAATAATTTATTTATATTTTTTTACACATAAAAATGATTAATTTTTTTTATATATTATTATTTTTTGAATTAAAATATTTTATGAATAAAATTAAATATCTACTTTATTGTCTAATAGAAAAATGATTTAACCACCTCTGGATAGATAATATTTGCTTTCTATTTTATGACTAAATATCATTCATGAAAAATAATCTATTCATATTGTCAAACATGAGAATATGCATAAATCAAGTTGATCAACTTTTTTTTGATATTTATCTATAAAAAAAAATTATAATAGAAATATAAAATGATCGAACCCAACTGAAATCCAGCGGGATGGAATCCTGCCCATGAAGCTAATCAAGTTTGGATTTGGGTTCTTTTTGTGTGAAATTGGCCTGGTTCGCATTCATGATTAGATGTTGACTGCTCATTGTCAAGGGAGTATTTTCAAAGCTTTTTTCCCATCTTTGTTCACATGATGCTGCCTTATAATTATGGAGGAACTAGATTAATTACTATGATATGAATACTTTAGTTTCATTTTATGACTTCTATTGGTCTCCACCTAGCAAAAACCAATGGCTATTGCCTTTCACATGAGTACTTATATTAAATTTCATATTTTCTAAATAAATCCAAATAACATTATCCATATAAATGGACTAGGTAAGATTATTTGAGCCAAGTAGAACAAGTTCATGGAATCTAAATTTAAATCTCAAAACCAATGATCTTTCATCGTGAGGGTTAAGTCATCAAATTGTGTAGTGCTGTTGAATAAGCCTATTTGCGAAAGATGACTGATATCCTTGAATTTGAATACATGAATTTTTTTTGCAGTGCATGACATATTTGCATTGCAAGAATATGGGTTTGGATATATGTTTGGCTATATGGCCATATTTGGACTTAGTATAATGAGTTTACTGTAGACAACTTTGAAATTCAAAAGAAGCTATGCCTTTGCCTAGAGAGATGGGTTAATAATTAGAACCCTATTCATAAAAGGTAATAATCACACTTGAATTTGAACACTCATAAGATATGCATTAGTTTTTCAAATGATGTGCATGTCATTTCTTATGGAATTATGATATTATGATTAAAAAAATGTCTTCAACCTCTATTAGCAATTAAATAGTCTTAAGTTTGTATTGTATTATGTATGCATCCTTTCTTCAACAATCACATATGCCTAATTCAATTCTTCAGTTTTAAGAAAGAAAAGTGCATCCATCCAAGACAACATTACATTCATCAACATATTTAGATGATGAAATTATAGTTGTTCCTCCTCCATCCATATGCATTGCATTCTCGTACTAGTTCATCAATGATCACTGGCGAATATACACTACATGATCATAATGAAATTGTTTCTATTGTTATTTGATGGAAACTATTAAAATGATAAATATCTCTTTTTCTCAAAAAAAAAAAAAAAAAAGATAGGCATCTCTTTTTTTCTCAAGGAAAAAAGAAGAAAGAGCAAATACCTCCAACAAACCATCCTAAAAAATCAGCAATTCCTAATATATGAGTGCTTGTACACCAACATCCAAGGCAAATAATCTAAAAATTTAACACCAGCACCTTTGAAAAACAAATCCCTCTATAAGAATGAAGAAGGACCATGGCTGTTCACTCTAATCACAATTAAGTATAATTATAAATAGATCCTAGCATAAAATTCTCAATGTTGCCAACAACAAGAGCTCACTAAGTATATTACATGCATAATATCTAGGAGTGAAGAGCTACATGCCTTGGTTGTAAAAGTTGCTGGAGGCAAAAATTTTAGGAAGCTAACTTTGATTTTCAAGGGCAACTCACAAAGATTTTTGGATTAATAGCTTAGAAAAGAATGGATGACATCCAATAAAAATAGTAACACTGGACATTATTTCGTATATGAATTTGCACCCAATTAGAACACGACCTACGCGCCAATCCCACCAACGCATCACTTATTTAGATTTGTTCTTAAATTTTGTTTTGCAATTTGATTAGATTCCAATAATACCAAAATATCCGTAAAATGAGTCTCCTCTGTTATTTTTTATCAACATAAATAACAGCAATTATTTGTTAATTCAGCTTTCTCTTTCATGTCTCTGGAACAAAGTAACAAACTAATAATTTCTAGGACAGGCAAATGTTAGGTGGTATGGCAAAAGGTTATGGACAATTCTAGTTCTGGCGGGAAGGAGTTCTCGACACCAAACCATATTGGCGGGAAAGGAGAATACTTCGTATTCCAAGGTGGATAAAACCGCACTCCTCTTGAAGAAGGGAGAAGGAATACGGAGCCAGAGGATCCTCCTGGCCCTCAAAGCAAAGATCCCACCGTTGAAAAGAATAGCGCGGTAAACGAGCAAGAGGATGACCAAATGAGCCATTTGACTTGAGAGACGAAACCGTCCACTCCATCCTCTCCAAGGTGTCCCTAAGCGAGGTGGCCACCACCACCCTCCTCTCCAAAGAGGTGGAGGCGCCTCTTACTCTCCTTCTCCCATCTCGGGCACTGCCCCTCGCCTATTCCCCCAGCTGCAAGCCTTGTCGACACCAACGTCTGGCTCCACATGCTCTTCGACACCCAAACTCCACCCAGCTGCAATGGGTCTATCTATTTTGATGTGCCGGAGGAGGCCGTTCACCAAAAAAAAAAAAAAAACTTCCTGGATATAACGGTCGACCGTTTTGCAACCCAAGACTCCGTGGCCCAATGGATAAGGCGCTGGTCTACGGAACCAGAGATTCTGGGTTCGATCCCCAGCGGAGTCGCTTGCGGGCGGCTCTTCAGTTGCCTTAATTGTTATTTTAAATTTTTTATTTTTTTGCTTTATTCTTTAACTTATTCTTTCGGCCTGGTATAGTTTATGCCAATAATCCTTTTCCGTTTTTTTCCTTTTGGTACAATCATCCTTTGCTAAAAGATTTTTTTTGGATATTTTTGCTTTATTTCTTGTTGATATAACATTGTAATCTTTTGAAATGAAAAGGAGTGAAAACTGCTTGATTTTTATTTTTTATTCCTTTGGTTTCATCAATTTGACAATGATCTATCGTATTATGGGCAGATGTATTTTGAAATTTCTGCGATCATCATTTTTTGGATTTGGATTTCTTGACGGAGGCCATCATTCAGATTTCTTTCTTTCCGGAAGTTTCTTGAAGAGAATACCACTTGAACCGAAAGAATGTTCAAGTCTCGATTTTTAAGATCCATTCCAGTTATCAGACGATAAGATTGCTGCTAGAAGTCTGTCACGTCACAACTTTAAGGGGTGTAGCATGAACCTTTGAGGCCAACATTATTATGATTAGAAATCAGAGCTTGCACTCATGTATACTTACTCACCACTGGCTTCTATTTGGAACGGTACTTGGCTTGACAATTGTAAATTTCTGGTTTGTTAGGTTGAAAAACTTCGGTCAATTTGATCCTGAGACAATCAGGAAACCATTGCAAACTAGAAAACTAGCAATCATCAACCTGAAATCCCAGTAAAATTCAGATACTAGGAATGAGATCTCTACAACATGAGTTGAATCAGAATGACAAGAAATCTTGAAGGAGTTGCCGCCATTTTTGTGAGGCAAACAACATGGTAGAGCAGACATAGTTGTCGGTGCTAAACATGTCCTACAAGATACAAAGTAAAAACTACAGTTACAAGACTCATAAAATGTAAATAAAACAAAATGTAGTAGTTCGAGGGCTATATAGAACAAAGAATTCAAGATTTTCAGTTATTAGATTGGATGTCAAATTAATCATGCTGAATTCGTACAATCTACATATTGAGAGATCTCTGCATATTATATATTGTGTTTACTACCTAAAAATATCCAACATTTGAACATTTATAAAAAGTTTCTACTTAGGCATCCCACTCTGCATTCTTTCTCCAGGATCACAAAAAAGCTAACTGTCCAAATAATTACATCCTTATAGTGCTAAAAGTCATTTGTACCGGTTGAAAGCAATCTAACAGTGCTGCTTTCCTTTTACACATTTTTGTCATTCTTAATCAAGACCTTTTTTTCCCTCAACTACAGCATCCCACTATGTAATTTAGTGCTTGGATTACAGGCCCAATGACTTGTTATATTCTTATTGATTGTTCACTCATATTTTTGGACAGAAAGCAAACTTGATATTGCAGAATGTTATTAGTGTTTTCTAACTTCTTGTCCATTTTATTGTCTTCTCAGAACTTATCAAAATTTCCAAATGAACCTTGCACCATAGCACTTCGATCACAGTTCAAAATTTCTAAACTTACGATCCTTACCATGCTAAAAGTAATGTTACTGATTCAAAAATAACTTAGACGCCATTCCCGCACTTGGTAATCTAACTACTGCTCTATGGTGAGAATATCTTATTCATTGTGACCTCCAACATATTATTGTCGTCCATTAACAATGTCCATTTCAATACACAGAATACTATATTATATTGCACATTCATATGTGCCAGCATTCCACCATGAATGTTCCTCTTCTGGTGATTTCACAATTTCCTTGTTTATACCAACATAACACATCATTTTCAAACAACATTTCTTCTATCAAACACAAGTCTGAGGCAAAATAATTTATAGATGCTCAAGAGGAGTGCCAAAAGCAAAATGGTATTTAACAATGGCGGAAAAAAGAAGTAATTTTTGAGCAAGTTTACTAGTAAACAAGTGAAATCAAGATTTGCCATCTCAGTATTGGACCTCGTACTGATACCATCTTATAATAGTGTCAGTACGTGATTCGGTACAGTACGAGACAATGTATCAAATGTCGGTACGGTATGAGACATCATATCAATTCAGGACCAGAATGGTACCATACTCTCCATATTGAGTGATATGAGGCGGTATGACAAACCATGAGTGAAACCTTCTCTTAGAATTAAAAAAAAAAATGGGGGGAAAGGGGGTCCCTCCCTTTGTAAAACCTTTATTTTGTTTGTTGCTTTCTTGAAAGCTAACAAAAGTCAGATGGGTGAAAATTCCTTCTTATTAACTTGCACCAGACTGACTACATTGATCTTTTGCATCTAATTAAGAGAGCAGATAACAAGTGAATGACTATGCTTATGAAAGGAAAAAGGGTACAAATAGCAAGTTATTTGAACCATACTCAAGAAGAGGATGACATACTATGAGAACTGGATATGCAAGGGGAAGAAAATTCTAGAGACCCTGGCAGTAGCTCCTACTATGCCTTCCCAGGAGGTAGGGTTGGTGGCATTGCATATAAAGACCTTAGCTGCTGGTTTATGAGGTTGCTGTGTTGGAGGGCTTGTTGGAGCTCCATATCATCAGCCCACCATTGCTCCAACCCATGAGCTTCAAGAAACTTCTTTGGCCCCTTGGACATCACAAAAAGCTTTGCTGCTATATCTCCATTCCCACCATTTGTATTTGTCTCTTTTGTACTACCACTGGTAGCAACAGCAGTGCCAGTAGAATCAATGTAATAGTAACAAATGTAATCACTATTATTTACATACAAATTCGGTACCCATTTCTTTATCTCTGCATGTAATTTCTTTTCTTCATTTCCAGAATCCTTGTCCTCCTCATTCTCAGGCAAAACTTCAGGCTTCGAAGGCAACCTCGCCTTAATTTTCTTCCAGAGAAAGCCAGCCTTCTCGCTGATGATTCTCACACCCATGGCCAGTGAAACAGAAGGTGGATTAAACAAATGGCACTCCACAAACACCCCTTGCTTGGCCAGTGCTTTGCCCACTTGGAGAGCAAAACCAGCTCCCAAGGAATGGCCACCGATGCACACATTCTTGCTGCCAAACCTGTCAGCCACTGTTTTCAGTGCTTCCAAAGCCCCATGAAACCTAACTGAACCTTTCAAACTTTCCCAGGCCAAGAAGCGGAGATCATCCTCTATATCTCTCCTAATGGTTGGGCTCTTCAGTAGTGTTCCCCTAAGTGCAAGGACAGCCTTTGGTGCCCCAGTTGGTCGCAGAAATATGAAATGAGATAGAGCAGCAGAGCGGTCCCACTCTAGAACAGCACCATAAATAGAGCCATCCCTCTCATCCACCAAGGTCTTTGTCAGCTTGTAATTGAAGGGCTTCCACCATTTTAGAGCAAGACCATCTTCTTCGGTTCTTTTTTCTTGTCTGTCTAGCTCTAGCAAATAGACTGCCTGTACAAAACATGCTATCACAGTCCTCCTGTAATTTGGATCCCTCCTGAAACCCCAACAGAGAGTTATGTATTTCATGTGTCACCAACCGTTTAGTCTAAGACAGCAAAACCAGAACCAACTGAAGTGTAAACTGAGTAACCTTAGATCCTCAACCAAATGGACAGCCCCTAGATATTCTCAATAAATTCAAATTGACGAAAGAGACAATAGATATTGATGAGCACAAGTGTGCAAATGTAATTTAGAATATTTAACATCATTTCAAATTACTTAATCACTAAGCATTTGATTTATGCTTAGACTTAAAAATATGAACATTTTATTGTACCTGTTTACTGATTTCATCAACTGAACAAGAAGTTTGTGCATGTACTGCAAACAAAGATGATGGTCATTTGCAAGTATAAGGTACTTTATCCCATTCACTTTCGTCTCTACACTGTTCATTCATTATTATAAAATGCATCCAATTTCTCTTGCTAGTGGTTCAAATTATTAGATTAGGAATAAAGAAAAAACATAGGATGCTAATGTGATCCTTCTCAGATATTTAATATTTCTACTATGACATGAACCTAAAGAAAATTGGAACTTCTAGTTTTCAATCCTCTTCTGAACTACTTTGACTAAATGAAACATTAAACTGAACTACTTTGGTTTGGATCAGCCACTTCCGTGGATAAGTTTCTCATTCATGTGGGTGCATCTTTCTCTTATTTGGGTCGCGCTTGAAAATCAATTTAAGTCATGCATTCATATATATATATATATATATATCCCAGAATGAATAATTCAAAACTTGAGTCCTAATCACTAGAGCTGGAACTGATTATAATCGAGTTGCTTTCAAGCATAACAATGTTAAATTCTTCCAGATGCTCCGACCAAATTTCACTAACATGAATACATTCATCTAACACCTAATAGGATAGAGATTTATAAGTTACCATATGTAGTATGCATACAACTGATGAACATTTAGGATTATAATCTCCTTATACATTCATGTCTGAAACAACTTGAATCTTTGAGCTTACTTTGTCATTTAGTTTCATCAAACGGACAATGGTCTGCATGAATGTGCTAAAAAGAAAATCTGATAATTCATTTAGTAAGTAGTAAAGACAAAATTTGTATCCTATCCTATAGCTCTCTTTCCTCAACTATGTTCACCCCTTCGTGTTTGCTTAAAATACAATGCTCCCCCAATAATGCAGGTAAATCTTCAATTTCTGCGGCTAATGACTTGGATTCTGGAGAATACACGGAAACAGATACGTGCAGGGCATTAATCTAAGATGTTTATCAAAACTTTTCTAACAAACCCCATCAAAACCTGGACCTTCGTAATTCTCTGTTCTCCTTTTCTCAGCGAGAACCCACAAGAAGATTCCCAACAAACAACTCATACCGTGCGCCCTTAGTCCGAAGATACCAAACATGTCAAAATAAACAGATTTCTGACTCCATCAACCATAAAAAAATGGTTTCAGAGAACAAAAACCCTAAACTACTCAGAAAACTCATCATCATGGGATTCTTGATAGGGTTTTCGCCAAAACCCTATCAGCCACAAGAACATTCATTGAATCAACTAGAGAAGAAAGAGAAAAAGGTTGATACATGTCGAGAGAGAGAGTAGAAAAACGAACCAGCTGGAGCGGATGAGATCTCTCCAGTTGGGAGAGGAGAGATTGCGAGGGCCCGACACATGGAAATCGTAAGGATGGCCCGCCACCACCTCCGGAACCTCACTCCTCTTCCCTTCTCCTTCTCCTCCTCCATTCGCTTCCAGAGGACCCTTCGGCATCAATTCTTCCAGAGAACCCACCCCTCCCCTCTTCCTATCTCCTCGTCGTTCCCTTAGACTTCTCCTTATCAATTCTTGCAGGCCTTTCTAGAGAAAGAGGGGATAAAAAGCAGAGCACGTAGCAGAGAATAAAGCATCAGAGAGAGAGGGAGAGCGATGAATGGAATATAAAAAGGGGAAGAATCAGATAAAGGGCTTCTTTTTTTTCCTTTGGTATACGATTTGTTGGGTTGGATGCTTTGAATGCTGCGCAGACCGCGCTTCCAACGGCCAAATCTGGAAGCGGAGCGTCCAGAATAAACTCGGCGTCCGCTTGGTTGGGATAATATGGGAGGGAAAAATAAATTTAATGTCAAATCATTATACTTGATATAAAAATAAGGAATACGATCAAAAAAAATGATTGGTCAAAAAAGAACAATAAATACCAGGCATTTTTTAGAGGCCCATTTAATTTATTGTCAGATAAATTTAACAATCGGCCCAGAGTACACTCGGCGTCGTTTGGTTGGGATAATATGGGATGACAAAATAAATTTAATGTTGTTGCGGCCAATCCCCTCATCGTCTCGTCGTCGGGAACGAGCACCTGCAAAAAAAAATCCACACTGATCAGAGGCGGCTCCGACGGAGACCCTCCGACGGTCAAATCAGAGAGGAGACTAGGCAATAGTGAAAAGAAAACAAGGAGCTCAATGAGAGAGGAAAAGAGAGAGAGGGGGCAAACCCAAGAGTTTCGAAGGGACCTCTAGCACTG
>NC_025998.2:12024284-12056811 GCF_000442705.2 Elaeis guineensis | reverse complement strand
TTGTGAACAGATTTTTGAGGTTTTATTCTGACACCAGCACTCTGAATTCTCTTCTCAGAAGTTGTTACAGCAGCTTTCTTGTGCTCACCATCAACTGGAACCTCATTCTCAAAAAGGATCAACGCTGGTTTCTCGGGTCCATCTTTGGACTGGTTCCAACACCTTTTCTTTTGAATATTTAAGCTGCTCCTGATGTTTTTCCATGACTTGGTTTGGGTATGGTTACTTTCTGGAATTTCAGTTTGAGGGTGTTCAGGTGATAAAGGAGGAACCAGAATGGTGATTCTTTGTTTTTTAACAACCACCCAATCATCATATTCTTCCACTGGATCATGGTCAATCATCGAATAAGGTGAGTCAACTGAGACAGCTTCCATCATTCTTTTCAGCTAATATGGCTAGAAGTCTGAGCTTTGCCTTTTCTGTATAAAACTGAACATCATCAAACCTGCTTGGCGAGTTGGAATCCTGAAAATTTGAAGTCACAGGATCACCAAAAAAAATTAAATAATGGTTCACTTCAAAAAAATCTATTGTAGTGACCAGAAAGTAAAGTATGCACTATGGAATGGCAGACAGTTGCATGAGATTTTCTTTTTTTATTATTTGTGGATATTTTACAAACAATATGTTAAAACTAGAAGTATCAAACTATGGTCGAAATGGGATTATACGAGTATATTTCAGTTTATAATGCCCAACCAAAAGAACATGAACTGCTAATTATGAGATAAAAAAGGAATTTTAGAAAGCTCATGCATGTGATTGAATTTGAACTGGCTATATCAGAATTAGAAATTTTAAAGTTTTTACAAAGAAGATGATAATGGTTAAACGTTCCAAGAATTGAATTAGCATCCATAAAAACAATAAGAGGGAAATAACAATGCATCTAGCAATGGAACCCAGTCAGATCGATCAAGTTCATTGGCATGGGTTTGGAAAATCCAAAATTTAATAAGTTTTCCTTGTAGTTGATGCATGTCAAAATAAATAAAGCATTTCCTATAGCACATGGGAGATTTATCACAGTTTATGTTATAATAATAACTACTATCAGTCAAAATGGGACCAAAGGTTATGACTGCAGACATCAAATTGCATTTTGATCCCAAATGGTAGATAATCTTCTGAACACACTATCCAGCAGTACTTTCTGCTGCTACTCAGAATACATTACTGCAACTGTTATGCTCTGTCAAAAGATTCCAACTAGAATTGTAGCCCAATCTAATAGTTATCTCCAATTTTTTATTTGGAAATTAGATGCTAACAGAACCTTCCTCACAGCTTCTTTGAAGCATAATTTTTTGGTCATGTAATACCATGTCATACAACTCTCGACTAAGCTTGAGGCATGTCACAAGACTTGATACTCTCTCTCTCTGCCCTCACAGCCACATGCATGAACATGCCTGGCACTAGTTATGAGTATATGAGAACATCTTTTAATGGCCGATCATTTCTTGGAAAACTTATGACACTACTTCAAATGGCTAGTGCTAAGAAGCAAATGTAGTTTTAATTCTTAAACTGGCCTACCTTTTATGTCCCTTCCATGAAACTAGAGAAGCTACCTGTCATATACTACAAAATTACAATTATATTTCAAGGAACACCTTCATATGTCTAGTGATGTGATCGTGATTGGAAACTATGGTTGGAGGCATGGAAGAGTTTGGAGGCTCCAGGATAAAGAAATTCTTCTCCACATGTTCAAGCTTTAATGCTTTATGCACAGCATGCATGCTCTCCTAGTGCTTGGCACCCTTGTTGTCATGTGTGTTGGACATGGAATGGCTATTTATCAGAGACACCGCCTATGTACCTCTTACACTCTATGAGTGGCACATGTAGGTGTGCCCTTGCATTTGGTACAATAAAGTCAAGTGTAAGCATGTGGCCAGGACACCTCTCATGTCTGCCAAATTAATTGAATAGCTGGCTCTCATAATTTGAAGATTGTAAGACATTTAAATTGGTTTTGAAGCCAATATTACAAGGTTTAAAAAAAAAAAAGATCTTCATTAGGACTTGTTGAGTGAACAAAGATGGTTAAACCAAATAACATATCCTTCCAATACATAATATCAAAGAAGGCAGAAATCACATAAGGGCCATATCCCCATCAATGATTACTAATATTGAATCTGTAGTAAAGAATTTCTTTAAAAGAAAAAAAAAATGTATGTATGATCTCTTAAGGTGGAAAACATCATCTAAGTCAGTCGCTAAAATTTCAGATGGGAAAACTGGCACTCCAATGGAGATGATCTAGGTGAACAGCCAGAGTTTAATATATATATATATATATATATATATATATATATATATATGTATGTATGTATGTATATATATATATGTATGTATATATTATATATGTATGTATATATATATAGTATATATATATATATGTATGTATGTATATATTGAAGCACACAGCTAGACAAAGAATTGTTGTCAACTAAAACGGACAAAGAATGAGAGCAAAAGACCTTATGATGGGAAAATAACAGAAAAGTAAGGGATATCTAGCAGCTGAGAGGGGGGACATATTCTATCTTAAGTAGCAGAATTAACACAGCAACCTAGGATAATAAGCTTTCTTCCATTCTTTCCACCAATTCTAAGCCTGCAAGCAATCCCAGTCATGCCTAGCATCTCTATTACATATGTCTGCAACTTTGCTTGGCAGGCCGAGACATCAAAGCTTATCTGAGAAGCAAGAACACTTGTTTCTAATGTTAAATGGTAATGGGATTTTTACATACATTCACCCTCATAGTTTCTCTTCCCTCCAATTATTGACTAGAAGAATTCCCAAATATTGTCTATAAAATAACAAAGAGATTTATGTATCAAAATCAAGGAAATGTGTGACTAATCTTATTTTAAACATTTGATTGCACTCTTTGTTACTAAAAATAGAACCAAGCTTTTAAGAAAACTTGCACAGATTTCGTGGTGGACCAGATCCACATAGAACTCGATTTGACCAAGCTCAAGAAAATATGTAGAACCATCATAGACTCTAGAGTAAAAGGCAGCCTAGAGCATGAGGCTCCCACCACCACAAGATCTGAGGAGGGTCAGATGTACACAGCCTTACACCACAACAAAGAGGTTGTTTTCTGTTTCGAACCCATGACAACCATGTACCTGACTATCGTGCCAAGGTTTACCCTCATTATACAATCTAGAGTAGCCTGATGGCACAAAGTGGAGTACAAAGAAATTTAAGAGGTTGTTTAAATAAAGTGGTCCACCTCCCTGCCCACAATCTCTCACCTTTTGTTTACTAGCAGTCATGCATTAATTGCCAGGGCCACTGTACCTAACACAATTATTTTGAAGTCTACAATCAGGGACTCTTGTATAGCATCTGGTAAATGGATAAATCTAGATAAGTCAGTGGCAAGTAAGTCAGCCCCAAGATCAATCTTGTGGTGAAGAATCAGTTCAAGGAATCCCTGAATACTTTGGAATGCCAGGACACATAGTTCGATTCTAACCTTTGTCAGGCATCTATGTATACAAAGAAGCAAATAGTGCAACTAACTAGGTTGCATCACATGTAGTGAATCACACCAGACGTTTCCTTTGGGACTTCTCTACTTATGCACCTCGACAGCTCTGCAACATTTTGCTCTTTGACTCTTATGGATGTATTTTACACGAGTTGTATGATATATCCCTCTCAACAAAAAAAAAAGTTCAGGTTATCAAATTAATCTAATTAATCCAATCAATCTAACACACACACACACGCACACATATATATAAATAATCATGAAGATAGACTCTACTTGATCTTGAAAAGGGGCTCGGTTACGAATAGCTGCCTTCCACATGATGTTTCGTCCAAGGCTAAGTCACATAGTTTACTATCTAACCCAACATTACTGGATAAACTAAAATTACCACAAAATGTTCTTCCCACCAGATGTGTTTTCTTATGTTTCTACATCCCTAACTAGTTGTCTTCTCAGTTAATTGATTGCCTTTCCAGATTTCGAACAACTGTGAAACTGCTCCAGTATATGGAGGTAATCCATCTCTCCTGAGGATATAGCCAGAACATCCCCCCACAAAACTCCCACAGAATCAACGTAATAGTGCTAAAATCTCTTCTCCATTTACAAAAAATACAATTTCTTTCCAGAGACAGTTGAGAGTGTCATTACTATGACCAGCAATGGAGTCAGGGGGCTGGCAGGGGCCATGGTCACCCAACCATATCAAAATGCTTTCACATATTATCCTATCACCATATTTGCTCGCTTAACAAGCAAACTCCCCTTCTTCAATATCTCTCTAGGCCACTTAGAACCACATGAATCCCCAACCTGCATGTGCGTTACCCAAGGTTAAACTTTTCAATGAGTAACAAAAAACACAGTCGCAATTTTAGTACTTGTAAATGATTTGTGGAGGAGATATCGATATTCGTAGAAATCATGTAGTTTGAGAAAAGTTAAGAAAAGCAAGGAAAACTAAAAATAAATAAAATAAAAATAATAAGACGTGTATGCATAGAAGAATGTCAAGGCTTCAGATATCTACAATCATCTTCTCCATGACCAACTGTGTTTAACATAAAAAACATCAAATTAAGAGTCATCCCATAGAGCAAAAAAAACATTCAATTGAGAATCATCTCATGGAGTAATTCATTAAAAAAAAAAAAAAACCAAATAAAGTTCCAAATAAAAAATTATGCCTAAACCATAGCATGAACCTTAATTGCCAAAATTAAGAGTGGCTGTGAGTGTGGTGCTGGTCTGGGAAAGCGGGTACTGAGAAAACACTTATAGTGACGAAGTGCTCGGGAAGAGGTTGTAGGTTTGAGTTTCCACAGATTTTCCAGAGCTGGTACATTATCCAAGGTATAAATTCCCAACTATTAAGGCGAGAAGAAAACCAATAACATCACTGTTAACTAATGATTTGTGAAAAGATGAAGCATGACTTTATAACATATGATAAACCATGGAAACAAAATAATAGATTCTAAACGGTCAAGAGACATCACAACTCTAAAACTTGAGTTTTTTGCCAAACACCACAAAGGCACTCCTGTTAAACTCGCCAATACTAATGTACAAGATGGATTTCTCCTTTATAGCTCGTAAAATAGGAGAGATCTGACAAAATAACGACACACCAAAAGCCTAAACAAGATAAATGGAACAACAAGAATTCTTCTAGGTCAAATGATCACAAAAACTCCATGAATTGTTCCTTATAAAGTAGTGAAGACATCATGATTCTTCTTCTTAGTAATTAGTCATGAAAAATTAAACGCATTATGTGCACAACACTAACTATTAGATCATATGGGAAAATTGGTGCCCGCTACGCGCTCCTCTTGATTCTTGCATCACATAGGGGTTTGGCCTGCTAATTAAGAGCTAAACTTTAGAACATAAGATTTAGGGCTCATAAAAAGAATGAGGATTCTAAAATTGAAAACTTATGAGAGATTAGAACGAGAACGGTTACGAGTAATAGGATCTATCCAAGAAGGGATTCGCGATTTGGCTTACCGGCTATTCAGATTCGCCTCCAAGAAAGAGGACGGCGACGTCGCGGGAGGGTTTCCGACGAAGGTCGCAACTCGTGAGATCGATAAGCGGCGTTCCCGGGCGGGGGCAGCGAGCTGCGGGCTCGTGCAGCGGCGAGAGGCTTCCGGCTACAAGGCCCCGTCGGTGGGATCAACACCGTAATTAACTCTACGGCGAGAGGCGGCGGCCCGGCCGAGAGACTCAGGGGGAAGTGCGGTGGAAGCGGAGACGGGTTTCGCGTCCGTTTGGGGAAAGAAGCCGTTGGGCTCAATATTTTAAAAGCCCAGAAACTACTCGCGAATAAAACAGAAATATCGCGTTACAAACCCGACTTATCCGAAGATTCTCGAATAGTCCGGCATTATATTGCGGAGCCACTCTTTGATGGATGCCTCAGTCTTATCCCTTCTTCCCTCCGTTCCACGGGAGGAGAGCACGAGAGATATGGCGCATGGAGCAGTGACCGGAACTCTTCCAATTCCGTACTGTTCTACTGCTCATCGAAGCGCTTCTCCTTTCCTGGGAAGCGATCCTGGCTCGGCTTTTCGTCTCTGGACGGTGGCTAATGGCCGGCGTTTGGCCAGAAAATGGCCGGCTTCTTTCACGACGAGAGCATCGGTTTCAACCACAAAGGAGGCCGTGCTCAGAGATTTTCGTGATAAAAAAGCGTTAAAGGTCTCTTGGGTGATCTTTTCTTGCTTTCATCTGAATACCCATTGCATTTCTTTTCATGCTCCCACTTCCAGATGCTTCTTGTGCGATCGTTTCGTTTCTTTCTCTCCCAATTCCTTCTTGATTTATCTTCGTATTTGTATAGATGAATTCAGAATGTGGCCTTTTCTATTGTTGATGAAATTAACTTGATCCTCCTTTGAAAACAAATAACTTAAGCAAAGAAGAAAAAACAAAAGACATCTGCTTCCTCATTGTTGTGTGGTGATCAATACCAGCAAGATTTGATGTTTAAGTATGTGCGTTAAGGCTTGGAGTCTTGTGTGTTTAGATACTAAAAATAAAGGACAATTCTATACATAATATGAGAATTGAGAAAACGAGAATGTAGTGGTAGATGTACAGTAGCATGTGTAATGATTACTGGATACAAGTAAATCAAAAGAGGCTATGGGGTCACGGAAATAAAGATTAAAGTGATAGATAAATGATTTATATTGTAGTATCATTTAGTAAATATCTTTAGGAACCCAGTGCCTATTGCTTCCTTTAAAAAGAAAAAGGAGGTCCTGTCATTTGCAGTGGAGAATTATTGGAGGCCCTTATAAAGATAGTATCACATTTTAAATGAAGGAGCTGATAGATGAAGACAAAAAAAAAAAAGTCGGTGGGAGTCATGAAAGAAGTACTCATGGAGCTTGCATGAAGTAAAAGTTCTTTGTTGGTAGTGGACAGTGAAGAAGATGTTTATCGTTATGATTGTATAACTTTACATATTTTTAATGATGAAGCCTTGTGTTGAATTTAACTGCATTAAATGCACAGACACATCTTAATATTAGCTGTGAGCTTTTCTGGTATAATCATGTCCAACCACTTAAATTGTTACTGTGAAAAGTTACTTAAACTGGTTGTTCTTCTTATGAAATACTCAATCTCTTTAGGTATAAGAAGTCTGCTGCCTATTATATCTGCCGGTATGCTTGCAGTGTATCTATAATTAGTTCATGATATGCTCCATAATTTTCTCCTCTCCACTTAGAATGTTTGTTTCTTTTACAGATCATCTCAGGACTTCGAAATTTTGACAAAGACAGTGTTGCATCTGTTGTTATCGCTGCAGAGAAGGTCTGTATATCCTCATTGCACTGGTTTGTGCTATTTCCTGTACTAGTCTTCATTTCAGTTATACTACTTTAAAAGTAAAAAAATATCTTGTTTGTTTTGTGAAAAGATAGCTCATAGTTTTTGTTGCTTGCTTTTTATTATTTATGGATCCATCGATGAATTCAATAACGGCTTAATCTAATGGTTTCTACTTTCTACCTTGGCAAACTTAGAAAAGTACAATGCTTTATACAAATATAACCTCTTTGCCAGGGACAAGGCTTGTGGGTTTCATTTTTCCATTAATCTGAAATTCTTCTGGCCTTTTGAGCCTATTTTAACAGTTCCAGCTTCAGAGACAATACATTCTGCATAGTTGAAGGTTAGCTTCCTTAGATATGTTTGCTTTTGGGATGATCTTTCCTTGCCATTCTACATTTTTTACTATTATAGTTTGTGTTTCTGGTCATTTGAAGATGGATGATAATTAGTAATTATTAGTCAAAGGTTGTAAATTTTAGTTTCTTACCATTTGTCAATGATGGTAAAGTGGGATTTAGTCATGTCAACAAAGTCATGCTTCCATTGGATATATTAAAACAAGGAAAGGAGTTAGACTTCCTAGGTCTACATATCAAGACACAGTTTTAGTCAAATCTCTAATTAATTGTTTTTAAACTAAAGACAATCATTTATAAATATTTGGTTTTCTTAAAATATATATTTACATACATCTTTGCAGAAGATAAAGCAATTTTCAATTGTCAAAACAAATGTAAATGCTCTCCTTAATCTAAGAAGTTCGAATTGACTGATTTTCTCCTCTCTGGTGCTTGGTGGAAGTCCTGATAAGTGCTTATCTAGTCATGATGTTGGCCATTTGAAACACATATTGACAGATTTCTCACAGAAACTTCATTGATGGTGCTCAAGGTGCCACTGTTTTTGACAAGCTAAAGATATTATTCATGATTGAGACTGCTTTTTGAGACAAAGATATAGATGAGGAACAAGCATTAACTCAAGTGAAGTAGACCCTGCCCCAGATATCACACTATAAACAAAAAGCAGCTTTTCATAACCAGAGGCATGTCAAAATTGTTACAATAAAATAACATAATATAACTTATTCATAGGAGGAATTCTATTAGTACGAGAAATTGGGATCTAAATATGGACAAACATAGGAAATATAGAGAAGAGTTCATAGTCATCAATAGTAAGCCTTAAATCTAGACAAAAGGGATAAATAGGAGGAAGGTGAAATGGAGAAAATTTACATGGAAACTCTAATGGATAAGGTGAATGGTGCCTTTCAGTTTGAAGAAAGGGCAATGATAGGACCATAGGAAACAATGTCATGGGCTGTACTACTGGTGAACTTTATAGAAGATTAACCAGCATTTATGCTTTCCATAATAGCTCATTGAAGTTTATGAAGGAATACTATCAAACTATTCATTAATAGCACATACAACCTTGTGGTGAGATGGCATTATCCTGCACATTTATTGGTTTCAACCTATCTCAATGGCCTGTGCTTCCACTTGCAAAGGCCATGTTGAGGGTTTGAAACCAGACTACCCTTCAGCCATCAAGACATAAACCTGCACATTTATTGTTTCATCTCACAATGGCATTCCTTTTTAAGAATTCTATGGAGTGGTAATTAACCTGGGGTAAACATTTGATGCAATGCTCATAAGTGACAATTTACCGACACTTCATAGAATTCAGTAAAAATATTCCTTTTACAGGGAAAGGAATGGAGTGTCTTTTTCTTTTTTTGGTTGACTAACTTAGCATGGCTTGCAGTTAGAAGAATTGGGATAAGTTCAGTTATTTATGTTCATTGAAAGATTAAGTTCCTTCTCCCTCTTTATTTTACCTGCCCGGTTCCACCTGATCTATCTACATGGGTCTTTTATTCTCCATATTTTTTCCTTTAGGTTTCTCATACTTGTTTCTTTTATATTACACATGGACAACAGGGAGGTGCTACTCATGTTGATATTGCTTGTGATCCGGAGTTAGTAAAGCTGGCTTTGAACTTAACCTCTCTTCCGGTAAATACAGGACTTCATAAAACAAATCTTGCTGCTTATTTGGTTATTGTGACTGTGATAGGTCTATTTTATATCCTTTAAATTATAGGACAATTTTCTATGCTTTGAAAGTTCGCTACCAAACAATAGAAAATATTTGTTAATATGTATAATATGGTGGGCATCTATCCATGTCACAATGTTTGAGATGCAACTCTTCCAGGTGTCCATATTTTATAATGGCACCGCAACACGAATGATATTAGAGATATTCATATATATGTCCATATTCATATCATTGTAGCTTGGTTTTGGTTGATGACATACATATCATGCATGACTATTTATCTCAACATTGTAATATCTTGTATACAACTTCGATTGATATCCTCCTCCTTTTCCAGCTACAGCTGTGTTCTTGCAGCAACCACTGCCTCCCCAACCATATAGAAGGAAAGAATTTACTCAATGCAGTCTTAAGTAGACAAGAATGTCCTCATTTTTAAATCTTGTTTAATCATCATGACAGCATGTAAGCTATAAATGCCACTGATGCCATAATTTATTCATTTTCAGAAGGTAGCCAGAGAAGAAAGAATATGATGTAGAAGAAAATCTACTTCATAAGAGAATCGGAGTTTAGCATGTCGCATACCATAACTTTGTTAGCATCAAATTTATATTGATTTTTCTCTGAAAATTGTGTTTGCCTGATTGTGAATAAAATATTACATACAACTATTCTAGTTCTTATAAATTTCCATTAGTTGTTCCAGTTCTTCTTGTTAAGATAGTTGCACGTTTGGCAGATTTGTGTCTCTTCAGTAGATCCCATGGCATTCCCCACTGCAGTGGAAGCGGGTGCTCAAATGGTTAGACTCATGAAGCTAATAACCTGAAAGTAGACTTGTTCATGCAAAATTTTGTGTCATAATGAATGTAGTTGAGAATAAGCTTTGGCATATACAGGTGGAAATTGGAAATTATGATTCCTTCTATGAGATGGGTATCCAATTTTCTTCAGACCAGGTACCTAGTATCGGTATGGCCCATATGGGAACCATTATTCTCCTGTGTAGAGCAATAATTAATTTTTCTCATTAACTTCTCTAGTAAATTTTCAGATACTAAAGCTAACTCAGGAAACGAAGAAGATTCTTCCATCTATCACACTTTCTGTAACTGTGCCTCACACCCTAAGTCTCCCTGATCAGGTAAATTATAATTTAGTGGCTACGTAAGAAAGCATAGATTCTTTTAGAGTTATCAGTACAGCTCGTCTCACATTTTTGCAAGTTGCATAATAGGTGAAGTTGGCAGAGCTACTAGAACAGGAAGGTGCCGATATCATTCAAACTGAAGGGGGGAAATGCTCCAATCCTTCGAAACCTGGCATTCTTGGCTTGATTGAGAAGGTATAGCATTGCATTTTGCAAATAAGAGGCAGCTCTTTTGGTTAGAAGAAATACTTTTTGTGTAAAAGCAAAGGTTAGAATAACTACTTAATGTTTTAGTTTTAATATATCATTTTGGACTGCTAATGTAGTTAGCGATCTATTAAGTAAGAAAAAGGTTTATCAGTGGATTGTATCTAAAATGGTACAGAGAAACATAAACAAGAACTGACCTATGCAATAGGAGCTCTTCTCAATTTTTGATAATCTAATTTTCAATATTTAAGTTCGATGTATATGTTAATGGTCAATATACAGACATGATTATTTATGCTTAACTACTTACCTCTTAGAGTGAGATGCTCTTCCCCTTTACAAGGTTTTAATTAGCTGATGTTTTTTGGGTTGTTGCACCTGCTTTGTCTTTTTCTTTTTCAGCAAACTAGTATAGTATATGATACATAGCAATTATTACAGATAACCTAGAAGCAAAAAGTGTGTCTTTTGGTCCAGCAATCCTTTGCCCTTGCTTGCTGCTTTAACTTTGCCTTTTCATTCTATATGAAAGTAATACTTTCTTCTTTCAATTTGATAATTCTTTTGTGACCATATTGCAATTATCTTGTAATGTTTCGTCATATATGGTTTTCCTTTTAAAGCTGGATTTGTATTTATTAGTGCAGTGATAAATCATTATCTTGAATTAACATACCAAGTTGCAATCAGCTGTGAAAATAAACAAATGCACCTTCCATACAATACATACTTACAAAGTATGACTGTGGCTGTCTCAAGGCAGTATATCAATATTACGTAGCAGCTGAATATGTATCTGAAAAAGTTAATAGTGCTAGTTGAAATATGGATAATCTTTTTGTGTTGATTTATATAGGCAGCACCAACACTGGCAGCTGCATATTCTATCTCACGAGCAGTCAAAATTCCGGTTATGTGTTCATCTGGACTAAGCGCAGTTACAGCACCAATGGCCATAACAGCAGGAGCAGCTGGCGTGGTATGTGCTTTGTGTCTTCCTTTTGAAGATAGCCACTTGAACTTGCTACTGTTACATATCTGTTCTCCGTTAGAACCAATAAGATGGGGATAGTCAATGCTCCTTTCAATTGGCCGGATAAGTAGGCTCTTGACAAGTTTCACATGTTTTGAGGGCACACTTGATGGACATACACATATATAAGTAGAAACATTATAAAGGCGTGGTATTAATTTACACTGGGCATAACCACCTTAAAATCCCAGGTGATCAAATTTCTAGTCCACTTTTTCATCCTGTCGTATTTATCTTAGAACACAGACCAAAATGCAAGTTTGGATACTTTCCACGGTTTGGAGAATACCATCTGTTATTGGAAAAACATTCATTAATGACTATTTCATGCACAGGTAACAACTCACCGAAACATTTGAAGGTTTGGACCAAAAAATTTTTATGTACATGATAAGCATTGTGGATCATTGACTTAGATGCTTTACTATGTATTTTGGCAGCAGCATGTAATTATGATACTTATATCCTGATAAGAGTTATAGCTTTAGCCTTGTAAAATTATATGACTCATTTGAGTTTTGCATTTACTTGGTTTACGAACCTCAGCCTGACAGCTACTGCCTTACTTTCTGAATTCTTACATTATAACGGCATATTGTATATCTGATGCACCAGAAGACCAAAAATGTGTAGAACTCAAACAGCACTAGAATACAGAAATTCATGGATCAAGTTTAATGTCCATTCCAGTTAAACACTGGTGGTTATGATTGACATATCTCTTCTGAATGCAGGGTGTTGGTTCAGCTGTGAATAAACTCAATGATGTGATTGCAATGATCGCAGAGGTCAAAAACATAGCTGACTCATTAGGTCTATCAACCAGATGTGTGTCTGAAGAATTTAGAATTGTCCAGTCTTAGCTCCATTACTGTATCTTGGAACATGTACACCTATAAATTTATATCCATAAAATGTAACTAATCCGCAATTCTGGTGGTTTGCATTCAGCTATTATATCAGTTGCTTTAACAGTTCTTTCATGGTTACCTGTGCAATACCAAGTCACCTTCCCTGCAAACTTGGAAAAAAAAAAAATCCCTTTATACAAGGTAATATGGATCAACTTTGATTAGCCTTGGTAACTTGATGCATAGAAAATACTATATTAGTTAAATTTTCCAAAATGTGGGTACCTTGTTTAGCCTTCATTATAGGGCGATTCCAAGGCCATTCTCTGTTGGAGACTAAACTTAGTAGATTATTCTTATCTTTTTGAGAAGAAAGTGGACAAGGTACACCAAAATTCATTCAAGCCATCAAGTGCTCTGTCTAATGTTTTTTTGCTTGTCCAGCGAGATGATAAATTTCTAATGAAACACAAAATAATACCAAATTAAACTTAGAACTCTCCAAAGCAGCATGTACACGCATGAAAATGGTCCCTAGACTACCATACAACAATAACAACGCCGAAGATTTGTCTAACAGGAATAGAGTCAATCATAAAACACCATGAACGAGGGTGCTCACCTGGAAGACAAATTTTCAATGGTGGTTAACCTGGTGCCAAAAACAAATAAAATGCTAGACGGACTGCCACATATTTTCCTTGCATTCCACGGTTCCAGTGCACCACTGGAAAGGAATAAACCGCATGCTTGGCTTCAATCACGAGTAGTTTTTAATGGAATCACAGCTGTATGTGCAACAAATTTTTGGATGGAATCACAGTTCCAAGTGCAACAAACATGTAACGAATCCAAGCTACAGTTCTATTACAGGAGGCACTGCAGACAATATAGCCTTGAATAGCTTTCTTTTGTAACTAGTACTAGGAACATCATGATTTATTCAGGAGAAAGTGAAACATGGAGAGCGTTTCACAGTACATTTGAGAAACATGCTTCCAATAAAAGAAAAGAAAAAAAAATAACATAGAGTGTTTTATAAGAACAAGAATGCATTTAAAAGGGAAGCGAAACATGGCCTCGTACACAAATGCTCAACCAGGCTCCACATATGCTTTATATATCGTAAGAGATAACATGCTACACAAAGAATTTCCATGGTCCCACCAGGGCTATTTGATTGAAAAAGCGCTAAAAAAAACTCTATGTTGAGATCATATAATTTGAAGTTACTGATGATGTAACGTGGTTGTGGGATGCAACAGCTTAGAGATGCTGCTTGAGAGTTTATAAAACCGTAACTATAACTGCAACATCTATCTAGTTTTCTGAGGTCCAGAGAATAAATATTACCATTTGATCATTATATAAGCTCATCATGTGCACATGCTCCTGAAAATTTTCAAGATTTATGCCAAACACTTCATTGATGATGGGACTTCAAATTTCTTGAAAACAGGAAAAAGAAAAAGGAGCTTTCATAGGAAGAGAGGAAAGCAAGAGCAAGAGGAACAGAAAGGTGCCCGTTAGAACCTTGCAACATATAAAAGATGAATTAGGCATCCCATTTAAATAAAATAGATTCATCAGTATAATGTACAAGAGATTGGTATCTGCATTGGTCCCTCGATTTCTCATCAACAATTCCCTATCCCAGTCATTCATCCTCATCATCAGACTCCTCAGAGAACTCACCACTTTCCTGCAAGAAAATAGTAATGATCAAATCTAATTGTACAGGAACAGAAAAAGGAACCCAAGATCATAAAGAGAAGGCATGTGTAACAAAAGGTTTCCACTAAAAAATCATTTACCTTTTTCTTCATGTATTCTGCCATGGCCTTCTCGAACTCCGCTCGTTTTTCAGTAGCTATATCATAGTATTGCACCTTTTCCTATCAAACAAGTTAATAGCAAATGATTGGCAAACGTGTCATAGTAGCATCCACTTTAATTTAATTTCCCAAATCTGAAAACTAGCACAACTTGGTTTCACTTAAAACTTCTAATAGAAAAACAGTAACCTTATAGCCGTCATATGTGATTCTTTTTCTTTCATTTTGTTCACCAAATGCTTTCTTGTTAATAGGATAGAACATAATCAAAACATAGTCTCTTTACATATTCTATTCCTGGTGCATGTAGAGATTTTTTCTTATAACCTGCTCATTGCTTTTGTGGAGCCTTCTTGATGAATCAACCTGCTCATTGCTTTTGTGCAGCCTTCTTGATAAATCTCTTTACATATTCCTGATGCATATAGAGATTTTCCATATATCCTGCTTGCTGCTTTCGTGCAGCCTTCTTGATAGAAGTTACAGTTGCACCCCATATTTGCAATGGGACAAGGCTTCACGTTTTTTCAACTTTATACAAGAAAACCAATCGGGATTTTTTTTTTTTTGGATGTATAGGGTGCACGCCTGTAAGCTTATAGATATTTAGATGTAAAGAGAAAGACTATTGCTTTCAAATAAATTGTGATGAATAATTTGTGGGTTTAAGGGATAATTAACATCAGGAAATCCTAGTGAACTGAATAATCCCCATTAATGATGATTGAAGCTATTTTACACATGATTCTATGTTACTGAGTTCTATATACTTTCTTACCACCAGTTCTTCTTATTTATTTCCAATGCCATCTCAATTTTATTCAGCTACCTAATTGGCTGATAATCCAGATATATACCAAGACTACCCTTCTTTGTCCAAACCATTCAGATCTTTTCTTACATATTTTTATGCTACCAGACATGTCAAAAGTTTTCCACTGCCACCACCAACCAGCAACCATCAGTAGCCGTACCATGTCCTTTCACCATCATATCTGCACCTGTGTTCCTATATCTGGCAAGACGATGGTGGCATTTAGAAGCAGTAGCATAACTAGTGGTACTTCTTGTATTTGATTAGCGAAAATCTCTCATATATTTAAGACACTCGAGGAGAGATTGAGGGACCTTATATTTATGGGAATGGTTGTGGTGGTAAAAAAATAAGTGCATTTGTTAATATACCAGAAAGATGCACTTTTCCCTTTGCCCAACAAAAATAGATGACAATCAAGTACAAAAGGGCAAGTTCATGTCAGAAGCTCCTGAATTTGAAAACACCTAGCATATCAGATAAATTTTGACGGATGAAACATTTACCTAGAGATCTAACTCAAAAGGATGAATATAAATATGGATAAGCATAGACATAAAATTTTAAATATATGATTAGTTGACGTCTCCCTATATTACCAGTCCATTCCAGTCTATATTTATAATCCTGTTCAAATCACAAATATCAACTTTTCCCTTGACCATTTTACCACAAAATGCATTTCTAACTGAGATCCTTCCAATGATCTTATCCTCCTTTCCTTCCTATTGCCATATAATATGCTGTGATGCTGCACCTTCCTTGCTGTAACAAGTGATGTTACTATCCCATCCGTGTAACAACCTCATATCCCCACTCTCAATAGTCCGAAGTGAAATAACCCTGAAAGGAAATATGCAGTTTCAAATCCTTTCACCATGATCCACTAAGATCTATCTATCTTTTATGGTTCATGCTGAATAACTTATCTATAGAGGATGAATATATGCTACAATCAGAATGGTGATTACAATGTCAGTTCCAAATTCCAATGCCTACAAATGAATAATACCGACAAAAAGTGAGATTTTTCCTTTGAATTTTCTCTATTTGATATAAATTAAATTATAGATTATAAAAGTCAAAGTATTCTTCCACATGGTAGCTTTATTCAGATGGCACTTTCATCTTCCACAAATGAGTGCTCTTATTCCTTATGAATAGCTATACTTAAAAACTCTTGCTAAACATATTTCTAGAGAAGATTGATTGCTCATGGTCTATTGTGATAACCAAACAAGACCTATTCCAGTTATAAATCTTTCTTCGTGCTTTATCATTGTCAAGTAATAATCCACAATAATCAAGAGCTTGGAAATATTTCTTCACCAATTCTTTTAAGGTTTCTTAGGCTTCTTGAACTCCCATTTGACTCATCCAGTCCTCTCTCAGGGTGACTTCATCATCTTCAACTCCACACTTCCCAAACCGCCAGCTAAGTATCATCTATACCAAACTAATGTGCTTGCACATTCTTCATGTAACTTCCAGATCCAAACAACATCTTGAGCATCACTATGTCTGCCTCTCATTTTCCCTCGAATGCAGCTGTTGCAAGACATTGGCCATGGACCTCAATACGTCAACAAATTCAAACATTCTGGAGTCTTTGTGCTTCCAAAAATGATATGAAATAACAAAATTAATCACTCTGAAGAATCTTTTGGTCTTCTCTAATTAATTTTCCTAGGGGATGCAATATCCAATCATCGATGATTGTATTTATTCATCCAAGTCCTTGCGCTTAACATCTTCAATTCCCTTTTTCAGTTCTCCTGCTCAATTTTATCCCAATCTTGTCACTTCCAGTAGTTTATTGTGCTCCAACCACCTTTAACCACTTCAGACATATTCCCTCTCCCTGGGCCCACAAATAATGTACTCCTCTTATCTCACAAAGGTAGTCCACATATTCTCTTATTTACCATAGTCTGTTGCATGTTATGCAACCAACTTTTTGTCTCTTAGAATTATTCTTATTCTCGCATGAAACATCAATCTTAGACTAGTTTCTTATAGCTTTCATAAACAGATACCATTTTTTGGGGAAGAAGGTTCTACTTGAACTTTAAGTACTCACAGTGAAGGATGTAGGTGCCATTTCACACCATTTAGTAACTACAGTATGTACAACTGTAGGTTATCAGCATAATATAGGGCATAAGCCTATCTATTGCTGTACTGGTCCATATCACTCCATCAATGTCTACTGAAACAACAGACGTCCGTATAAACCAATATGTAGTGGTACAGGCTTGTATCCTCCCTGAGTTTCCTGAACATTTTTTTTCTTTCTACTTTGGATGGTCTGAAATTCTTCTCATAGAACTGCTGTTAAATCAGCTTCCCATGATACCATCCCTATACAAGCTTTCCACAGTAACAGCAGTATGCCTATAGCATCTACAATGTACTGTAATGTGAAAATATACTACATGCCTCACTTTCTTCAGTCATTATGCAAGCATAATTACGTTTGTCTATATAATAAATGATCAAAAAAGACATCTTATGATCCAACGAATTTTAATGGATTAATTAACAATATCTTTATTTAGTGCATTTTATAGACCATCCAGAAGAGTTAAAATTAGCATATGTTACAAGGAAAAATGAATAAAATAGAATATCACAGCAAGCTAGTTGTGAATCTTCCATAGATTATGCATCATTCAATGTCAGTGCATGCAAGTGATACCATGGTATCGCATGAGATACCATGGTACCATGCTAAAACCGACACAGTCATGATATGCAATATTTTCTTTCTTACTCTACATGAAGATTACACCTTTATATGGTATATCTATAAGCTTTGCTAATTGTTGCAACTCCTTGACTCTGGAAAGATTTTAAAAAATGGTGATGCCATTCCTATGGAACAAAAATTATTCATGCCAAGATCTTCTTGATAAGAAAGACCAGGAAAAGAAAATTTACTGCAGTTAATGGGTCATGGACCGGTCATAATCTCAAACTTCTCTTGATCAACCATTTTGGAGTGATAAGATGAGCCATATTCGAACATTTGATAAATGTGATTTTCAAAAGTTTGAATATTATGCAACCATTTTGGAATGATAAAAAGACCCTTCTAGCAAAAAAAAAGAAAAGAAAAGAAAAAGAAAAGAAAAAAGAAAATCCTTGACTAATATATTCGTGCAAGCATCTCAAGGATACTGATTTATAGAAGGTAAAAAAGAATGGCCTAGTACATGAGGCCCCAACACTACAGGATCTAGGGAGGGTCATATGACGCAACCTTACCTCAACGTGCAGGGAGGCTGTTTCTTGCTTCAAACCCATGACACCTAGGTCAAAGTAGAGCAACCATACCGTTGTACCATGGCTCACCTTCTACAAGGTGCATGGCATAAAACTTTTTTGTTGTATTTTTAATCTTGTCACTTATAGATGTCCCACTCCAATATTGACATGTTGTCTCCCTCTTCTCTCAAGATTTATGTTATTTCCATCACTTTCACAATTATGAGTAATCTTGGTATATGAGAAGGAAAAGGTTGTGCTTCTCTTTTTAGGCTTACTCCAAGTAATTGACAAGTCAAATAAATAACAAACCTAAAGCCTATGCATAACTGAAATGGTAAAGGAATAATAGAATCAAACCTCAAATGACATTGTTTTCCACTTCTCCCCGCATGCCTTTCCTATCTGAAATACAAGCATCACAGACATCATGTAACCAAAAAAAGGATTGAGAAAATGCAGTTTGAACATTAAGTAGAAGGTACCCATAGCATACATCGCGCATTGATTTGACATCTGGATTTTCTTGTTGGAAGGTCTTCCGAAAATCTTCCCTTCAAAACAAAAACAAAGTTTCAGTATTTTTTTTTTTTAAGAAAAAGAATTAATCTTTCCAATTAGTATAAACTACCGTAAAGAAAAAAAAAACATATGACAAAAACATAAATTAATCGAGCATCATACATAAGTGATAACTGGGAGAAGAAAAGGAGAGATTAAAAAAAAAAAGTAATCATGTAAAAATGGATGGACTGAATGAACTATATAATTTGAGTCAACAATATCAATTATTCATGCCTTATAAGCATGTTCTGATAGAATTGCTTGTGAAAGGGCAATTTTCCTTTTGTAAGTCAAAGAGTATCACAGTGTCACAATGGTCCCGCATTAGGTGCAAGGGTTTTCCTCTTTTGCTTATAACCTAACGAAATGCTACCATGACTCCACCTAAATCACGTACATGAAAGTGAAACGCACCCTTCATTTGAGCTCTTCCAAATCCAGAGCCTATAATTTCCCCCGGCTCTCATCATTTTGCGGAAACCACAGCTAATCCATCTCGGTTTGAAATTTACGCCTGCTTGGCAGTTGATTCGATTCTACATATATATACTTCTTCGCTAGTGGAAAAAAATCCAGCCCATGAACCTGTTTGTTTAATTCTCCATCGCTATTTTCCAGAAGATTACAGTGCAAGGTAATTGACAAATATTTGTAGTAATAATAATCATTCATCGACTGCATCTGGAATCGGCATACATCATAATCTGCTTTCGATGATTTAAGTTATGCGATAAATACATCACATCATCACGGGAATCAACACCACGGTCAAAAAAAAAAAAAAAAGAAAAGAAAAAAAACAGATTCAGCTACTATTTCTCGACCTAGCCAAAAATAAAGACTTCAAATGACTTCAAGCTCATCAATAGCTCACCGGAAAACTTCAAATCAAACTAAAAATCGAAAAGGATGGAGACAAAAAGCGATGAACCGACTTAGCTAGGGTAGAACGAAGAAGGAAAAAAAAAAAACAAGGGGAGAGAGAGAGGGCGAGGGATACAAGTAGTAGAAGAAAGCAGTAGGGGGCTTCTTGGGCTTGCGGGCGTCGTCCTTGGCGGCTCTCTTCTTTGCCTTGGGCTTCGTCGGCTTCTTGGCGGGCGCTTTGGGCTTTGTCGGCTTCTCGCCGGGTTTGGCTTGCTTCGCTCTCGTCTTCATCTACTCAGGGCGCCGGAGAAAAGAAGATGGCGAAAGGAGGCGCCGGGGGGGGGGGGGAGGGGATTGAGGCGGAGAGGATTTTCTCGGCCGCTGGCTTCAGCGCTAGTACTTATAAAACTGAAAAGAAGCCACTTCTTACGAGTCGCGTCGGCCTCTGGCCATTTTATTGGTTCAGCCTCTTGACCGGCACCGCGGTTCGATTTTGTCTTCTCAAAATTGGACCGGAAGCGGTCCGACTTGGGAGAGGATGACAGACTCGACCCAAAGAAGCCATTTGGCTCCAAGACCTGCTTTATCTAAAAATTTATATTTTTTTAAAATAATATTTAAATAAAAAATAATTTATTCATATTTTTTACACATAAAAAAGTGGTTAATTTTTTTTTTATATTATATTTTTTTGAATTAAAATATTTTACGAATAAAATTAAATATCTATTTTATTGCCTAATAAAAAATGATTTAACCACCTCTGGATAGGTAAATTTGTTTTCTATTTTATGAATAAATATCATTCATGAAAAATAATCTATTCATATTGACAAACATGAGAATATGCATAAATCGATTAACGAGAAATTGATCAACTTTTCTATGATATTTATCTATAAAAAAAAATATAATAGAAATATAAAATGATCGAACCCAACTGAAATCCAGCAGGATGGAACCCTGCCCATGAAGCTAATCAAGTTTGGATTTGGGTTCTTTTTGTGTGAAATTGACCTGGTTTGCATTCATGATTAGACGTTGACTGCTCATTGTTAAGAGAGTATTTTCAAAGCTTTTTTTCCATCTTTGTTCACATGATGCTGCCTTATAATTATGGAGGAACTAGATTAATTATTATGATATGAATACTTTAGTGTCATTTTGTGACTTCTATTGGTCTCCAGCTTGTAAAAACCAATGGCTATTGCCTTTCACATGAGTACTTATATTAAATTTCATATTTTCTAAATAAATTCAAATAACATTATCTATATAAAAGACTAGGTAGGATTATTTGAGCCAAGTAGAACAAGTTCATGGAATCTAAATTTAAATCTCAAAACCAATGATCTTTCATCGTGAGGGTTAAGTCATCAAATTGTGTAGTGCTGTTGAATAAGCCTATTTGCGAAAGATGACTGATATCCTTGAATTTGAATACATGAATTTTTTTGCAGTGCATGACATATTTGCATTGCAAGAATATGGGTTTGGATATATGTTTGGCTATATGGCCATATTTGGACTTAGTATAATGAGTTTACTGTAGACAACTTTGAAATTCAAAAGAAGCTATGCCTTTGCCTAGAGAGATGGGTTAATAATTAGAACCCTATTCATAAAAGGTAATAATCACACTTGAATTTGAACACTCATAAGATATGCATTAGTTTTTCAAATGATGTGCATGTCATTTCTTATGGAATTATGATATTATGATTAAAAAAATGTCTTCAACCTCTATTAGCAATTAAATAGTCTTAAGTTTGTATTGTATTATGTATGCATCCTTTCTTCAACAATCACATCTGCCTAATTCAATTCTTCAGTTTTAAGAAAGAAAAGTGCATCCATCCAAGACAACATTACATTCATCAACATATTTAGATGATGAAATTATAGTTGTTCCTCCTCCATCCATATGCATTGCATTCTCGTACTAGTTCATCAATGATCACTGGCGAATATACACTACATGATCATAATGAAATTGTTTCTATTGTTATTTGATGGAAACTATTAAAATGATAAATATCTCTTTTTCTCAAAAAAAAAAAAAAAAAAGATAGGCATCTCTTTTTTTCTCAAGGAAAAAAGAAGAAAGAGCAAATACCTCCAACAAACCATCCTAAAAAATCAGCAATTCCTAATATATGAGTGCTTGTACACCAACATCCAAGGCAAATAATCTAAAAATTTAACACCAGCACCTTTGAAAAACAAATCCCTCTATAAGAATGAAGAAGGACCATGGCTGTTCACTCTAATCACAATTAAGTATAATTATAAATAGATCCTAGCATAAAATTCTCAATGTTGCCAACAACAAGAGCTCACTAAGTATATTACATGCATAATATCTAGGAGTGAAGAGCTACATGCCTTGGTTGTAAAAGTTGCTGGAGGCAAAAATTTTAGGAAGCTAACTTTGATTTTCAAGGGCAACTCACAAAGATTTTTGGATTAATAGCTTAGAAAAGAATGGATGACATCCAATAAAAATAGTAACACTGGACATTATTTCGTATATGAATTTGCACCCAATTAGAACACGACCTACGCGCCAATCCCACCAACGCATCACTTATTTAGATTTGTTCTTAAATTTTGTTTTGCAATTTGATTAGATTCCAATAATACCAAAATATCCGTAAAATGAGTCTCCTCTGTTATTTTTTATCAACATAAATAACAGCAATTATTTGTTAATTCAGCTTTCTCTTTCATGTCTCTGGAAACAAAGTAACAAACTAATAATTTCTAGGACAGGCAAATGTTAGGTGGTATGGCAAAAGGTTATGGACAATTCTAGTTCTGGCGGGAAGGAGTTCTCGACACCAAACCATATTGGCGGGAAAGGAGAATACTTCGTATTCCAAGGTGGATAAAACCGCACTCTTCTTGAAGAAGGGAGAAGGAATACGGAGCCAGAGGATCCTCCTGGCCCTCAAAGCAAAGATCCCACCGTTGAAAAGAATAGCGCGGTAAACGAGCAAGAGGATGACCAAATGAGCCATTTGACTTGAGAGACGAAACCGTCCACTCCATCCTCTCCAAGGTGTCCCTAAGCGAGGTGGCCACCACCACCGTCCTCTCCAATGAGGTGGAGGCACCCCTTACTCTCCTTCTCCCGTCTCGGGCACTGCCCCTCGCCTATTCCCCCAGCTGCAAGCCTTGTCGACACCAACGTCTGGCTCCACATGCTCTTCGACACCCAAACTCCACCCAGCTGCAATGGGTCTATCTATTTTGATGTGCCGGAGGAGGCCGTTCACCAAAAAAAAAAAAAAAACTTCCTGGATTATAACGGTCGACCGTTTTGCAACCCAAGACTCCGTGGCCCAATGGATAAGGCGCTGGTCTACGGAACCAGAGATTCTGGGTTCGATCCCCAGCGGAGTCGCTTGCGGGCGGCTCTTCAGTTGCCTTAATTGTTATTTTAAATTTTAAATTTTTTTGCTTTATTCTTTAACTTATTCTTTCGGCCTGGTATAGTTTATGCCAATAATCCTTTTCCGTTTTTTTCCTTTTGGTACAATCATCCTTTGCTAAAAGATTTTTTTTGGATATTTTTGCTTTATTTCTTGTTGATATAACATTGTAATCTTTTGAAATGAAAAGGAGTGAAAACTGCTTGATTTTTATTTTTTATTCCTTTGGTTTCATCAATTTGACAATGATCTATCGCATTATGGGCAGATGTATTTTGAAATTTCTGCGATCATCATTTTTTGGATTTGGATTTCTTGACGGAGGCCATCATTCAGATTTCTTTCTTTCCGGAAGTTTCTTGAAGAGAATACCACTTGAACCGAAAGAATGTTCAAGTCTCGATTTTTAAGATCCATTCCAGTTATCAGACGATAAGATTGCTGCTAGAAGTCTGTCACGTCACAACTTTAAGGGGTGTAGCATGAACCTTTGAGGCCAACATTATTATGATTAGAAATCAGAGCTTGCACTCATGTATACTTACTCACCACTGGCTTCTATTTGGAACGGTACTTGGCTTGACAATTGTAAATTTCTGGTTTGTTAGGTTGAAAAACTTCGGTCAATTTGATCCTGAGACAATCAGGAAACCATTGCAAACTAGAAAACTAGCAATCATCAACCTGAAATCCCAGTAAAATTCAGATACTAGGAATGAGATCTCTACAACATGAGTTGAATCAGAATGACAAGAAATCTTGAAGGAGTTGCCGCCATTTTTGTGAGGCAAACAACATGGTAGAGCAGACATAGTTGTCGGTGCTAAACATGTCCTACAAGATACAAAGTAAAAACTACAGTTACAAGACTCATAAAATGTAAATAAAACAAAATGTAGTAGTTCGAGGGCTATATAGAACAAAGAATTCAAGATTTTCAGCTATTAGATTGGATGTCAAATTAATCATGCTGAATTCGTACAATCTACATATTGAGAGATCTCTGCATATTATATATTGTGTTTACTATCTGTTGTGGGCAGGCTGTGGGGGGACCTCCCTTAATAGTCCCACATCGGACAACTCTGGTGTGTGCATGTGCTTAAGTGGGATACGAGCACGCAATCCCTCACGAGACGCCTTTTGCCCGCTACGCATGCCGAAGGACAAAACCGTGAGAGGCGGTGATCGTGATCCCAGTAGCGGGCACGCGCCGTCCCAAAGCGGACAATACTTCGTGAAGTCCGAGATGGCGCCTCCGACGACCCTTGACATGTGTGCACAACACTACCTAATATCCAACATTTGAACATTTATAAAAAGTTTCTACTTAGGCATCCCACTCTGCATTCTTTCTCCAGGATCACAAAAAAGCTAACTGTCCAAATAATTACATCCTTATAGTGCTAAAAGTCATTTGTACCGGTTGAAAGCAATCTAACAGTGCTGCTTTCCTTTTACACATTTTTGTCATTCTTAATCAAGACCTTTTTTTCCCTCAACTACAGCATCCCACTATGTAATTTAGTGCTTGGATTACAGGCCCAATGACTTGTTATATTCTTATTGATTGTTCACTCATATTTTTGGACAGAAAGCAAACTTGATATTGCAGAATGTTATTAGTGTTTTCTAACTTCTTGTCCATTTTATTGTCTTCTCAGAACTTATCAAAATTTCCAAATGAACCTTGCACCATAGCACTTCGATCACAGTTCAAAATTTCTAAACTTACGATCCTTACCATGCTAAAAGTAATGTTACTGATTCAAAAATAACTTAGACGCCATTCCCGCACTTGGTAATCTAACTACTGCTCTATGGTGAGAATATCTTATTCATTGTGACCTCCAACATATTATTGTCGTCCATTAACAATGTCCATTTCAATACACAGAATACTATATTATATTGCACATTCATATGTGCCAGCATTCCACCATGAATGTTCCTCTTCTGGTGATTTCACAATTTCCTTGTTTATACCAACATAACACATCATTTTCAAACAACATTTCTTCTATCAAACACAAGTCTGAGGCAAAATAATTTATAGATGCTCAAGAGAAGAGTGCCAAAAGCAAAATGGTATTTAACAATGGCGGAAAAAAGAAGTAATTTTTGAGCAAGTTTACTAGTAAAGTAACAAGTGAAATCAAGATTTGCCATCTCAGTATTGGACCTCGTACTGATACCATCTTATAATAGTGTCAGTACGTGATTCGGTACAGTACGAGATAATGTATCAAATGTCAGTACGGTATGAGACATCATATCAATTCAGGACCAGCATGGTACCATACTCTCCATATTGAGTGATATGAGGCGGTATGACAAACCACGAGTGAAACCTTCTCTTAGAATTTAAAAAAAAAATGGGGGGAAAGGGGGTCCCTCCCTTTGTAAAACCTTTATTTTGTTTGTTGCTTTCTTGAAAGCTAACAAAAGTCAGATGGGTGAAAATTCCTTCTTATTAACTTGCACCAGACTGACTACATTGATCTTTTGCATCTAATTAAGAGAGCAGATAACAAGTGAATGACTATGCTTATGAAAGGAAAAAGGGTACAAATAGCAAGTTATTTGAACCATACTCAAGAAGAGGATGACATACTATGAGAACTGGATATGCAAGGGGAAGAAAATTCTAGAGACCCTGGCAGTAGCTCCTACTATGCCTTCCCAGGAGGTAGGGTTGGTGGCATTGCATATAAAGACCTTAGCTGCTGGTTTATGAGGTTGCTGTGTTGGAGGGCTTGTTGGAGCTCCATATCATCAGCCCACCATTGCTCCAACCCATGAGCTTCAAGAAACTTCTTTGGCCCCTTGGACATCACAAAAAGCTTTGCTGCTATATCTCCATTCCCACCATTTGTATTTGTCTCTTTTGTACTACCACTGGTAGCAACAGCAGTGCCAGTAGAATCAATGTAATAGTAACAAATGTAATCACTATTATTTACATACAAATTCGGTACCCATTTCTTTATCTCTGCATGTAATTTCTTTTCTTCATTTCCAGAATCCTTGTCCTCCTCACTCTCAGGCAAAACTTCAGGCTTCGAAGGCAACCTCGCCTTAATTTTCTTCCAGAGAAAGCCAGCCTTCTCGCTGATGATTCTCACACCCATGGCCAGTGAAACAGAAGGTGGATTAAACAAATGGCACTCCACAAACACCCCTTGCTTGGCCAGTGCTTTGCCCACTTGGAGAGCAAAACCAGCTCCCAAGGAATGGCCACCGATGCACACATTCTTGCTGCCAAACCTGTCAGCCACTGTTTTCAGTGCTTCCAAAGCCCCATGAAACCTAACTGAACCTTTCAAGCTTTCCCAGGCCAAGAAGCGGAGATCATCCTCTATATCTCTCCTAATGGTTGGGCTCTTCAGTAGTGTTCCCCTAAGTGCAAGGACAGCCTTTGGTGCCCCAGTTGGTCGCAGAAATATGAAATGAGATAGAGCAGCAGAGCGGTCCCACTCTAGAACAGCACCATAAATAGAGCCATCCCTCTCATCCACCAAGGTCTTTGTCAGCTTGTAATTGAAGGGCTTCCACCATTTTAGAGCAAGACCATCTTCTTCGGTTCTTTTTTCTTGTCTGTCTAGCTCTAGCAAATAGACTGCCTGTACAAAACATGCTATCACAGTCCTCCTGTAATTTGGATCCCTCCTGAAACCCCAACAGAGAGTTATGTATTTCATGTGTCACAAACCGTTTAGTCTAAGACAGCAAAACCAGAACCAACTGAAGTGTAAACTGAGTAACCTTAGATCCTCAACCAAATGGACAGCCCCTAGATATTCTCAATAAATTCAAATTGACGAAAGAGACAATAGATATTGATGAGCACAAGTGTGCAAATGTAATTTAGAATATTTAACATCATTTCAAATTACTTAATCACTAAGCATTTGATTTATGCTTAGACTTAAAAATATGAACATTTTATTGTACCTGTTTACTGATTTCATCAACTGAACAAGAAGTTTGTGCATGTACTGCAAACAAAGATGATGGTCATTTGCAAGTATAAGGTACTTTATCTCATTCACTTTCGTCTCTACACTGTTCATTCATTATTATAAAATGCATCCAATTTCTCTTGCTAGTGGTTCAAATTATTAGATTAGGAATAAAGAAAAAACATAGGATGCTAATGTGATCCTTCTCAGATATTTAATATTTCTACTATGACATGAACCTAAAGAAAATTGGAACTTCTAGTTTTCAATCCTCTTCTGAACTACTTTGACTAAATGAAACATTAAACTGAACTACTTTGGTTTGGATCAGCCACTTCTGTGGATAAGTTTCTCGTTCATGTGGGTGCATCTATATATATATATATCCCAGAATGAATAATTCAAAACTTGAGTCCTAATCACCAGAGCTGGAACTGATTATAATCGAGTTGCTTTCAAGCATAACAATGTTAAATTCTTCCAGATGCTCCGACCAAATTTCACTAACATGAATACATTCATCTAACACCTAATAGGATAGAGATTTATAAGTTACCATATGTAGTATGCATACAACTGATGAACATTTAGGATTATAATCTCCTTATACATTCATGTCTGAAACAACTTGAATCTTTGAGCTTACTTTGTCATTTAGTTTCATCAAACGGACAATGGTCTGCATGAATGTGCTAAAAAGAAAATCTGATAATTCATTTAGTAAGTAGTAAAGACAAAATTTGTATCCTATCCTATAGCTCTCTTTCCTCAACTATGTTCACCCCTTCGTGTTTGCTTAAAATACAATGCTCCCCCAATAATGCAGGTAAATCTTCAATTTCTGCGGCTAATGACTTGGATTCTGGAGAATACACGGAAACAGATACATGCAGGGCATTAATCTAAGATGTTTATCAAAACTTTCTAACAAACCCCATCAAAACCTGGACCTTCGTAATTCTCTGTTCTCCTTTTCTCAGCGAGAACCCACAAGAAGATTCCCAACAAACAACTCATACCGTGCGCCCTTAGTCCGAAGATACCAAACATGTCAAAATAAACAGGTTTCTGACTCCATCAACCATAAAAAAATGGTTTCAGAGAACAAAAACCCTAAACTACTCAGAAAACTCATCATCATGGGATTCTTGATAGGGTTTTCGCCAAAACCCTATCAGCCACAAGAACATTCATTGAATCAACTAGAGAAGACAGAGAAAAAGGTTGATACATGTCGAGAGAGAGAGTAGAAAAACGAACCAGCTGGAGCGGATGAGATCTCTCCAGTTGGGAGAGGAGAGATTGCGAGGGCCCGACACATGGAAATCGTAAGGATGGCCCGCCACCACCTCCGGAACCTCACTCCTCTTCCCTTCTCCTTCTCCTCCTCCTCCTCCATTCGCTTCCAGAGGACCCTTCGGCATCAATTCTTCCAGAGAACCCACCCCTCCCCTCTTCCTATCTCCTCGTCGTTCCCTTAGACTTCTCCTTATCAATTCTTGCAGGCCTTTCTAGAGAAAGAGGGGATAAAAAGCAGAGCACGTAGCAGATAATAAAGCATCGGACAGAGAGGGAGAGCGATGAATGGAATATAAAAAGGGGAAGAATCAGATGAAGGGCTTCTTTTTTTCCTTTGGTATACGATTCGTTGGGTTGGATGCTTTGAATGCTGCGCAGACCGCGCTTCCAACGGCCAAATCTGGAAGCGGAGCGTCCAGAATAAACTCGGCGTCCGCTTGGTTGGGATAATATGAGAGGGAAAAATAAATTTAATGTCAAATCATTATACTTGATATAAAAATAAGGAATACGATCAAAAAAATGATTGGTCAAAAAAGAACAATAAATACCAGGCATTTTTTAGAGGCCCATTTAATTTATTGTCAGATAAATTTAACGATCGGCCCAGAGTACACTCGGCGTCGTTTGGTTGGGATAATATGGGATGAAAAAATAAATTTAATGTCAAATCATTATATTTGATATAAAAATAAAAAATACGATAAAATAAACGATCGGTCGGGAAAGAACAATAAATACCTGGTATTTTTTACAGGCTCATTTAGTTTGTGGGAATTGGAAGCGGAAAATTATGGCCAACACTCCACCGGAAGTAGAATAAATATTTCTTATTTAGTTGAAGTTTTTAGAAAAAAAATATTAAAAAAATTTAATAATAATAAATTTTTTATATTTTATAAAAAAATTAATATAGAATATAGATTTTTACTTTCTTATGGGATAAAATTGAGATTTTTTTAAAAATATTTTTTTAAATTATCCAAAATCTACGACTAGAATGAATATTTCTATCGTCACAATATTCTAAATTCTCCTCTATCATAACTTATGATCATAATTTTTTATTTGCAAACTATTGTAATATATAAAATTGGATATGGATTTTCATTAGATGAAGAATATAATAGATGTTTTATATAGTTTTTTTCAAAAAAATAATGCCGAAGCAGATATAAGATATCAAAATATGTCAAAATCACTTTTCTATATATCATATTTCTAAAAATTAACTTCTCAGAAGTAATATTATAGAGAAAAAAAAATTCTTCCCCCAAACCAAACGAGTCCTAAATCATTGAGTAGTTGTAAGCTGCAATTATCAATTCTTAATAGAAATACCTCCACTTATATTATGTTAAAATCATATATAATAAATATTATTAAATATATCTATTACTAAATATATTTTTAAAATGATATAATATATCTTTATAATGTATTATTAATATATATTATGCATATATTAATATAGTGTAATTATATATTTATTTTAGTTTATTTATATTAATATTAAAATTAATGTAAATTTTTTATTATATATTTTAATAATTAATATATTTATTATCATATTTAATAAATATACTGGTCATTAATATGTTAATCAAAAATACCAACTTTAATGAAACTATTAATTATATATTATTTATTATTACTATGATATATTTATTGACTATTTACAATCATTAAAATAATAAATAGTTTATTATAAGAAAATTTATATTTTTTAAAATATATAATTAATTTAAAAATATTTACTAACTTATATAAATATATTTTAATATTTAAAAATAATCAATATCGACGGTCTTCATGTAAGCAAGTCATAAATGGTCAATAAAAGAATCAAGATATCCTGTTTAGATATCAGGTTCCATATTAGTGCCACCCTGTGATTGTGTCGGCATACTTAATATAGAATCCAGTTCAATGTACCAAATTTCAGTATACTCTCATATCATTTATCGATACTGAATTGATACATTCGGATCCATATCGCATATCTTGAAATAGAATGAATAAAAAAATAACCATTACTTATTTTTTTTAAAATATTGTTGAAATTTTTGTAATATGCTGGTATGAGATTATTTTCTATCAAATATAATAACTTTTTTCTTACCAAAAAAAATATAATGACTTTTGCCAATGCTATTTCATTGAATAATTTTTCTCTCAACTAAACATGATCAAATTTATTTTCATCTATAATATTTTTTATATAAATAATTTTTTAAAATTATCAGATTATATTGTAATCGGAAATACTCCAACCAAGCGAATCTTCAAATCATTACATTTCAAGCAGCTAATTCAGCTTTACCATATATCAGCTCCCCACAGGCCAGGAGATTTTGATGTGATTCGTGGAAGCTGTTGGATGTGTTTTCTGTTCTCATTTTATTTGCAAGTTTTAAAAACCGCAGCAACCAAGAGTAGTAAAGTTCTCTAAGTTTAAACATTCCTATTACTTTGAAAATAAAAAATTTATTCAAAAATTTATATTTTTTTAGATAAATACTTTTCAAATAATATTTAAAAAAAATAATTTATTTATATTTTTTTACGTATTGAAAAATGATTTGAAAATCTGTTACACACATTATTTTATATTACTAATTTTGGAATAAACATCTAAGATTTATCCATATTTTTCATAATATACTTTATTATATAAATATTATTATATATAATAGTATAACATGATATATTATATTATGTTATTATAATAATATATTATAATATAATATTATATCATAATATATTAATATTTTATTTTATTTTATTGTTATATATTATTATAATATTATGATAATATATCATAATATATTGTTATATTATATTATTATTTACTATATTATATTATTATTATTATAAGATTAAGGATATATTAGGAATGAATTAAAAAGATTATTTTCATGATTGAAGAGAAAATGATTTAACCACCCTCTAGATGGATAAGACTTTTCTCCATTTGATGGATAAATGTTACTAATGAAAAATAACTTATCCACTATTTTTAAAAATATAAAAAATAAAAATAAATTGATAAGTGAAAAAAATAATCAATTTTTTCATGATATTTATCTATAAATGAGCAAGTCTTAATTTGGTTCAGCTTGCTCTAGTTTCAAGCCTAGATGCGGCCACCAACTACTATGTTGTGTATGCATGTATGTATGTAGGTATGTGTATATATGTATATATCTTACATATTTTTATTTTATAATATTTTTTATAAATTCCAGGAATAGATTTATTCCAACCTACTTAATTGCAGATTGTTGAATTGTTTAACATTAACCTAGCGAACAAAGTCTCCATATTCATTCAATTATATTTTCATGAACTAGGATCTAGCCGGTTTCATCAGTTCTGATGAAAAAATAAGGGTTGGAGTTGAATACAACCTATTACCTCTGAATTAATTATATAAATCAAAATCACAAACCGCTAACCTATGTATCAAACGGTCAAAAAGGATGTTTTAAATAATATTTTAATCACTCAACGCATTAATTAGATATTTTAAATTATATAATTTTTTATATATAAGTAATTTAAAGAAAGTAAATTATATTTAATAGCTCGGACCATCATCAGTGCCCTGTATGTGCGTGTGTATGTGCGTCTCCGTGTGCGCGCGCGCGCGCGCATGCACACTGCCTCTAAAAGCATGTCTCAGGCCACCAATGCTAAACATATCATACCAAGAACTAGAAGTCTAGAATTACCCAACACAAAATGCCATGTAATTCCATTTGAACGAGTTTTCGTTTGGGATTT